>NC_077237.1:83453121-83769316 GCF_947179165.1 Solanum dulcamara | reverse complement strand
CATGCTAACTAAAAGGTTAATCAAATATTGTCCCCATCTTATTTCTAGCAATTTGGATTTGTGAAGGTGTTAAACTAATGAAAACATCCTAACCAATATTTTAGTATTCTTTCTATGTTCCATCATTTGGTAATTGAATTAAACTGTAACGTACCAACGGATTCCAAGTTACTGCAAGTTAATTATCTATTGCTAATATAACAAAATATGTTTAACAACTCATATCAATCAACTCTTAGACATAACAAAATATGTATAACAACTCATATCAATCAACTCATATCAAACATGAAACATTTATCAATTTCTCAACTTATCAATATCAACATAACAAAATCAAGTTAATAGATGTATGAACTCATTAGGACATAGATCTATCAAGAAAACCCAATTCTTATGAAAATTCAATCTCAAATAAGATGTAGGGCACATGGTGAATTTAATCCATGCTTTTAGTAGCCTTACATACCTTAGTGTAGATTTTGAAGAAACCTTGATGTTAGGTCTTCAAAGGGAAACTTGAATCCTTGAGTTTGAGAGGATTTATTGGAGATAATTTGAGAGAGAAGGGGATAAAGATTTGGGTTGTTTGGAGAGGAAAAAAGACTGAAATTATGATCCAAAACGCGTCCAGTTATGTATATAGATATTAGGTAATTTTACCAAAATATCCCTACAAAATCTGGAAAATCGGCCAAAATTCGCTGCAGGTCTTCTCTGTTCGATCAAGCATAACTTTTGACTCCGAACTCGGAAAAATACAATCTTAGTGGCGTTGGAAAGAAGACTCAAAGACCTTTAATTTGATAGGTTATGGGACACCCAGTTCGTTATATTTTAAGATATATGGTCGTTTAAAGTTGACCCTTATACTAACTCATTCGGAAACTTAGCCGAAAGGAATTCTTTGGACTTGGCTTGATTTTTTTGGGATTCCTTATGACCCTAAATCACATATAATATTTTAAATACTTATGAATCAATCATATATCATATATACAAATTGAAGCCTTCGAGTTCGATCTTATACGTACATGAAGAATGGTTCGAATCTTAGTGGAAAAAAATTGGGGTGTTACAAAAGGTGTCACTTCACATTGTCTATATTTTAGCTTTGTTATATATATACATATATATAGAGATTTCACTTCCTATCTCAAATTTATACAAACTTCTTAAATGGTTAATGATTGAAAGACTTCCCATAAATCACTCAATTTGTCATATTAAATGATAAGTTAAGTTTAGAATATAGTTGATCAATAATAATTAAATAATAAAAATGTATATCAAAGTAAATCTCTTATATTTATTAGTTTAATGTGAACACACTTAAGTTTTTTCCCCTAAAAATAATTATCAGTACACTATAATTATAGTTAAAATGGTTAGTTTGAATGTTATTTTGTTTCCCCCCCCCCTAAAATAACTTGCTAGTCAAATTTCACTATTACTTCGATCCTATCTCAACTAATCCAATCCACCAAACACTACTAAAAGGAAAAAAATAATTAATTCTGTAGATTTCAGCAATGTGATACATTATACTTAATAACGGCCTATTAACTTGGTCACTCATGTCCCCTCTATTCTCATCCCCACTATATATATCCCACTCTCCCCACAGGTCTTTATCAAGTAAACGCAAGGCTCCATTCTCATATACTCGATTGGTTATATTTAGTGAAAACAATGAAGAAAACAGGTCAGATCAAGCGTCGATGGAATTCTGAAGAGGATGAGCTATTGCAAAAGCTAGTAAAGGAACATGGAGCAGAGAACTGGTCATTTATTGGCCAATTGATGCCGAATCGATCTGGAAAATCATGCAGGGAGCGATGGTGTAATCAACTTAATCCTCAAGTGGAGCATCGACCTTTTACTCCTGAGGAAGATGACACTATTATCAAAGCTCATGCCAAATTTGGTAACCAATGGACTATGATAGCCCGTTTATTATCGGGTAGAATCAGTAACACGATAAAAAACCATTGGAATGCCACCCTTAAACGGAAGTACCCTTCCATGTCAGAAGATTTGACATTCAAAAATTCTCAACCACCGTTGAAGAAATCGTCTAATATAGGGGCGGGTTCAAATTCAGATAGTCCATATGGATCTGATTTGAGCAATGTGAGCTTTTCTAGATTCCATCAGTCATGTGTTTATCAGCCCATTGCTCCACCAAATCGAAATTCGCCTCTTTCAGCATTTTCACCAGTAATGCCTGATCCATCAACATCCTCGAGTCTCTCTTTACCCGGATTCAGATCTAGCGAGAATTTTAATAGGGTGAACCGAATCGTAAAAGTAGTTGAACTGGCACCTGTATCGACATCTGAATCCACTCCATTGACTTTTATGCCCCAAATTTCAACATCTTTGAGTCCATATGGATCTGATTTGAGCAATGTGGGCTTTTCTAGATTCCGTCAGTCATGTCTTTATCAGCCCATTGCTCCACCAAATCGAATTTTGCCTTTTTCAGCATTTTCACCAGTAATGCCTGATCCATCAACATCCTCGAGTCTCTCTTTATCCGGATCCAAATCTAGCCAGAATTTTAATAGGGTGAACCGAATCGTGAAAGTAGTTGAACTAGCACCTGTATCGGCATCTGAATCCACTCCATTGACTTTTATGCCCCAAATTTCAACATCTTTGAGTCCATATGGATCTGATTTGAGCAATGTGGGTTTTTCTAAATTTCGTCAGTCATGTCTTTATCAGCCCATTGCTCCACCAAATCGAATTTCGCCTCTTTCAGCATTTTCACTAGTAATGCCTGATCCATCAACATCCTCGAGTCTCTCTTTATCCGGATCTAGATCTAGCGAGAATTTTAATAGGGTGAACCGAATCGTGAAGGTAGTTGAACTGGCACCTGTAGAGGCATCTGAATCCACTCCATTGACTTTTATGCCCCAAATTTCAACATCTTTGAGTCCATATGGATCTGATTTGAGCAATGTGAGCTTTTCTAGATTCCATCGGTCATGTGTTTATCAGCCCATTGCTCCACCAAATCGAAATTCGCCTCTTTCAGCATTTTCACCAGTAATGCCTGATCCATCAACATCCTCGAGTCTCTCTTTACCCGGATTCAGATCTAGCGAGAATTTTAATAGGGTGAACCGAATCGTAAAAGTAGTTGAACTGGCACCTGTATCGACATCTGAATCCACTCCATTGACTTTTATGCCCCAAATTTCAACATCTTTGAGTCCATATGGATCTGATTTGAGCAATGTGGGCTTTTCTAGATTCCGTCAGTCATGTCTTTATCAGCCCATTGCTCCACCAAATCGAATTTCGCCTTTTTCAGCATTTTCACCAGTAATGCCTGATCCATCAACATCCTCGAGTCTCTCTTTATCCGGATCCAAATCTAGCCAGAATTTTAATAGGGTGAACCGAATCGTGAAAGTAGTTGAACTAGCACCTGTATCGGCATCTGAACCCACTCCATCGACTTTTATGCCCCAAATTTCAACAACTTAGAATAACAATTTTGGTTTTGCGAGTATGGAGAAACAGTTATTGAGCCCAAAATTTTCGATGGTTTTGCAAGATATGATGAAAAAAAGTTAAAAATTATATGTCCGAATTTGAGAATGAAAGGGTTTCAATGAACACAGAAGCAATAAAGGATGCTATTGTTAACAACATTGGCGTTAGCAAAAGATTGAGTGATATTGAATAAGGAGGAGGAAAAATGGAGAGATCATAGTTATTGTTTTCTTTAAACTTTAGTTGATGTTTTTATAGTATCTCATTAACTTTTTGTAGGAAGGTAGGAGAAAAAGAGGGCAAAAAATATCTATATTAAAAAAAAGTGTAGGGAAGCCCAGTCACCGTCACCGTCACCCCACCCCACGCCATATAATTAGAAGTAAAATAGAATTGAATATAATTTTCAATTATCTTTTTGGATGAAGTCGATCATTTTTATATTTTTATTGTTATTTTACCATTAAAAGATGATCTACAGTCATACACTGGTGTTAATACCCAATTAAGTTTAATTAACTACATAAGACAAATTAATATATATATATATTAGAAGACTTATTTTAATAAATACTTAAAAAGACTCGGTTTCAAAAAAAAATATGACCTACTTTCTTTTTTAGTTTCTTTCAAAAAGAATGATTTCTTTATTTTTTGGCAATATTTTAGTTTCATCTTTTCACATGATATATTTATTACCACAAGATTAAAAAATATTTTGGTACATTTGACATAACTTTAATTCAGGATCACAAGATTAAAATTTTTTCTTTATTTTCTTAAACTCCATATCAAGTTAAACTAGACCATTCTTTTTTAAGTGGAGGGAGTAATTATAACCTAAAAGGAGGTAAAATTATTAGCTAACTAAAACTAACGGTGGAAAGGCTTATTAGGGTTGCCATCAACTTCTTCTTCTTGTCCGTGACTTAATTGTCAAGTTCTATCTCATTTATAAATCAATTGATGAAATCAAAGGTGAAAGTTGGGCATTGTCAAAGCATTATTAACGAATTTAATAATAGACAAACTAGTGAGACTTGCTTTTATTGGGATGTTCAAATTGATTCTGAAGGACTTATAGCTAACTTTTTGTGGAAAGATAGTTGATCCAGAATTGACTACATTTTTTAGGGTGATGTCGTGTCTTTTTATACCATATATCGAGCAAACAAGTATCATATGATTAAATCGACAAGGGACAATTTCAAATATATATAATAAACTAATTAGTTTATAATAAATATAGCCATTAGGGCTGTACAGGACAAATCGATAAACCGCACCAAACCGACAAACCGAACCAAACCGGAAAAAAAACCCGACTAGTGGTTTGGTTTGACTTGGTTTGGTGTTTGAAAAAAAAATCCGACCATTATAGGGTTGGTTTGGTTTTAACTAAAAAAAGTCAAATCGAACCCAAATCGACCCGATTATAGATATACTACTTTTAAATTATGTTATACATAAAAATATTTATTAAAATGTAATTTATAAATATTTTTTAAAATTTTTTCATAATGTTTGTTTTCTTTCTTACATTTAGATTTGGACTTGAGTAGCCCATCTAAATAATATACAAAAAAAAACTTATCTTATAAAGTTATATTATAAAGTTAAAACTTCAAACAGTGTTGTGCCTCCATCTTATATGTTGATATTTTGTACTAGAACTCTTTTTAAGAAGCACTGCTCTGTGATTTTTATTTGATACTATGAGAAACCCGAAAAAATCTGAAAAAACCCAAAAAACCCGAAAAACCCGAGAAAAATTGATATCGAAAAACCCGACTTTTATTGGTTTGGTTTGGTTTATAGATTTAATAACCCGACACAAATGGTTTGGTTTGGTTTGTAAAAAATCCGAACCAACCCGGTCCATATACACCCCTAATAGCCATGTTTTATTTACATAAAAAAGAGCCAAAATCATAGGAAATATACAGTGATCATACAATATAGCTTGAAAAAGTCATAAAAAGTATACATTGACTATACAATATAGATTACTTATACATGAGTTATACACTGAAAATATATTATAATACACTCAAAAACTGAATATAGCTTGACTATACATGAAATATGCACTGACTATACATGCGTATACAACGAATGACTATTTTATTGATAATTACTCTGGCTCAATGACCATCTACTGTAATTATCCCAAGAAAGGATGTGATAATTCAAGTCCTGAGTATTTCCATACATAAGATGAATATGTATGGGGACATTGGGTCCATTTTGTGTCTTATTTCTCTTGATGGTTTGAACCCTGCGCATAGCGAGAGTTTTAATGCATCGGACTGCCTTTTTTTCTCTTGATGGTTTGAAGTATTTAGCACTATCACCATTTATAAGTATTGCAAGACTACATATGGAGATGAAGGACATGATTAAGTTGATTATGTTTTGGGGAATTCTCAAGTATATGAGTGTATTTCGTATAAAGGACGACTCTATTTTGTTAAAAGTCTTTTTTCAATCAACTTTAAGGATCATGTTCATCACATTTTTCCTTTCATTTTTTGGAAATGAGTTGTGATGATTTCTTGTACCACAGTTGCATTATCCGTACCTTGTCTACTTTTTAGAAAGCTCGATTGGCATAGACCAATTATTTTATTCATTATAAGTGCTAATCTATTTGAAATGATTTTGGCGATCATTTTGTAGGCCTATACTCCTTAAGTGTATTGGAACCCTTCTTTTTTGGGATTAGGCATACATGTGTTTTGATGATTTCTTTTGGTATGCTTTCATTATCAAAGGCTAGGAGGCATAGTGATTTAATTGATCCTCCTAGAATGTTCCAATAATTTTGGTAAAAGAAAGAGTGACAACCCATATAAGGCCTTGGAGCTTTGTAAGGTTGGAAAGAGTTCACAACTATTTGTATATTTCCAATTGAGGACTTGCTTGAGATTAGATTTCTGTTTGGAGATTCCCTTATTTGATCAGATGTCTGGAACAATATGTTAAAGTATTTATGGTTAGTTCTTTTTTAGGGTTGGTACATCATATATCCAATTGCCCTCCTGATTATGTAGGGCAATTATTCTATTTCTTGTCCTTCTATATTTAGAGTAGTTGTATAATCACCCTCATTTAACCAGTTAATTTTAAATTTCAGCACAAAAAATAAATTTATTTATAAAATATTATTAAATTGCAGAAAACAGTATGCCAGAACCCGTAATATTAAAAATACAATAGTATGTCGTATGTGTGACACATGGCCCTTAGGATGGGCTAGAAAAAGTTCTCCCCAAAGTTCATCGATAGGACTCAAATCTCTGAAAGTTCTTGTTATTCCACCACAATTTTTGATGGTTCCTAACCATTTATTAACATTATTTTTAGTGATAAAGTTAGAAATTTCGTTAAGAATGTTCAAAATTTAATATATACACTTGAAAAATAATTATTAACCTATATTTTCTATAATTTTTTTATATACATAATATAATTTCTCGACGAATGATCTTCAATTGACCATCCTTCTTTATTTATGGCTGCGCCACTGCATAACTATGATTACTAATAATGTGATTTTGAAAATAGAGAATTTGCTGCTTATATGATATAATTTATTCTAGTTTGTTTTATATTAGAAATAATGAAGTTTGAATTGTGTTGGTTGTCTTTAATCAAATGTACGTGAATAGATTACAAGCTTAAAAAGTTTTTAATTTTTCTTAAATTTCATATTTTAGTCAAACATCATTGATGAAATATATGTGTCTACCACACGAGTCAGGGATCAAATTCCTAGACACAATAAGTTAACAGAATGCTCAAATTAGGTGCAGAAGATAAAATGACACACAATGTTTACGTGGAAAATCTCCTTGCTCAAGGGAAAAAAAACCACGACCCGTCCCATAGTTTGTTGAATCATCAAAACACAAATATAACATTTTCCCCTTTTTTAATGATAACAAACTATATCAAGTTTGTTCCCCTTTTCAATTATTGTCACTGCTTGGATATTACCCCTATCAGTATGCACCTCTTATCTCCCATTTGCCTCTTTGCATCATTCGTTATACGATAGTTTGTTAAATCATCAAAACCCAAAATACAACAATCATGACCACATGAAATGAAACGAAGTAATTATTAAATCAGGTAAACTTATTATAATCGTGTAATTAACTATGAGATGTTTGAATTATACGTAAACTAAATTAACATATATTTATTACTTTGATGTAAATTTTAGTGGTGGATACTTCTTTTTCTTTCCACTTTCTCTTCTTCAAGTCATATCTAAAAACGAATGTTTAACTTTAAATACAATTAACATGAATTATGTTGAGATGATTGAAATCTTTTTATTCTCAATTAAAGATTTCGAATTCGAACTTTGAATATGAAATTTTTTTGTTGGAAGCGTTGTCGTCATAAATGATCATTATAATACACAAATTTAAATTAATCAATATTCAATATGGATATCGAAAACGAACCCATGAAGTAAACAAAAAAAATTGTAAATACACATGAAGGGTATTCCGAATATATTAACTTCAACTTTCCACATGCTTTATGTTCTCCAGCCAGGAAAGCTAATCAAAAGTCCATCCTATATCCTCTTCCTTAACAATATGTTTCATTTCCTTTTTCAAATTTATACAGTTGATGATTTGAAAATTTTAAATAAATCACTCAATTTATCATATGAAATGATAAAATAAGTTTAGAATATAGTTAATCAATTATAATTAAATAAGAAAAGTGCATATCAAAGTAAATCTCTTATATTCATTAGTTTGATGTGAATATAATTAAGTTTTGTTCCCCTAAAAAGCATTATCAGTCAAACTATAATAGTAGTTAGAATAATTAGTTTGAATGTTATTTAATTTTTTTCCTAAAATTAATGTTAGTGAAACTTCAATATTATTCTGATCCTTTGAGATTTTAGCAATGTGATACATTATATATATCCCACTCTCCCTACAAGTCTTTACCAAGTAAACGCAAGGCCCCATTCTCCATTTCAGTGGAAAAAATGAAGAAAACGGGTCAGATCAAGCCTCGATGGAGTCCTGAAGAGGACGAGCTATTGCAGAAGTTAGTAGAGAAACATGGAGCAGGGAACTGGTCGCTTATCAGCCAATTGATTCTGAGTCTATCTGCAAAATCATGTAGGCTCTGATGGTGTAATCAACTTAATCCTCAAGTGGAGCATCAACCTTTTACTCCGAAAGAAGATGGTGCTATTATCAAAGCTCATGCCAAATTCTGTAACCAATGGGCTATGATAGCGATTTTGTTAACAGGTCGAACCGATAAGGCAATAAAAAATCATTGGAATTCCACTCTTAAACGGAATCGCCCTTCTATGCCAGAAGATTTGACATTCAAAAATCCTCAACCTCCGTTCAAAAGATTGTTCAGTATCGGGGCGGATACAAATTTAGATAGTTCATATGAATCTGATATTAGCAATTTGGGTTTTTCTAGGTTCGCCCAATCGTGTCTTTATTCGCCCGTTGTCCCACTAGGTCGAGTTTTGCCTCTTTCAACATTTTCACTAGTAATGCCCGATCCATCAACATCTTTGAGTCCATATGGATCTGATTTGAATAATTTGGGTTTTTCTAGGCATCCTCAGCCTTGTCTTTATCCACCCATTGCCCCATCAGGTCGAATTTTGCCACTTTCAACAATTTCACCAGTAATGCCCGATCCATTAACATCTCTAATGCCTGATCCATCAACAACCCTAAGTCCATATGGATTTGATTTGAACAATTTGGGTTCTTCTAGGTTCTCTAAGTTATGCCTTTATCTGCCCAGTGCCCCACCAGGTCGAATTTTGCCTCTTTCAACATTTTCACCAGTAATGCCTAATTCATCAACATCTCTGAGTCTCTCTTTATCCAGATTCAGATCTAGCGAGAATTTTAATAGGGTGAACTGAATCGTGAAAGTAGTTGAACTGGCACCCGTATCGGCATCTGAACCCACTCCGTCGACTTTTATGCCCCAAATTTCAAGAAGTCAGAATAACAATTTTGGTCTTGCAAGTATGGAGAAACAGTTATTGAGCCCAAAATTTACGATGATTTTGGAAGATATGATATGAAAAGAAGTTAAAAATTATATGCCAGAGTTTGAGAATGAAAGGGCTTTAATGGATGCAGAAGCAATAAAGAAAGATATTGTTAACAACACTGGTGTTAACAAAGATTGAATGAATATTGTATAAGGAGGAGGAAAAAATGGAGAGATCATAGTTATTGGTTTCTTTAAACTTTAGTTGATATTTTTATAGTATCTCATTAGACTTTCGTAGGAATGTAAATGGAGAGATCATAGTTATTGGTTTCTTTAAAGTTTAGTTGATATTTTTATAGTATCTCATTAGGCTTTTGTAGGAATGTAGGAGAAAAAAAGAGCAAAAATAGCGATATTCATAAAATATGTAGGGAAGCCCAATCAGCATCACTGTCACCCCCACCCCACCCCAAATAATTAGAAATAAAATAGAATTGAATATGAATTTTCAATTATCTTTTTTGATGAAATCGATCATTGTGTTATTATTAATATAGTTTTTCTGGTCCTTTTTATATTTAAATTAACCATTAAGATAATCATTTAAGGTATTTGATTAACTAATTGTTATTTGAGGGGTATCCAAAAGAAAATTAATAGGTCGTATGTTTTTTTGTTTTCTATCGTGATAACCATATTCAAAATAATGATATTTTATATTTAAAAATAATTTAACTTTAAAAAAATTATTATTATTTTACCATTAAAAGATGATCTACAGTCATACAACGGTGTTAATACCCAATTAAGTTTAATTAATTACATAAGACAATTTTTTTAGGTTAAATTTTGGTATTTTATTGATGAAGTAATGAGTATAAAACACCACATTGCACCACCTCGGGAAAGCCCATTCCCTACATGGACCAATCGACTAGGAAAGAAATAAACAAACAACTAAAAATAAAACACCTAACACTTTGAAATTCTCTGTCCCCTCTATCCCTTTGCTGGAGTTACTCTCAAATAGCGCCATTTTAGTTTATCACTATTAATGATCTTTCTTCCTGCTACTACCAAACTGCTGAAATCTTGGTAGTTGCACCCTCCTTTTTCGATTGCAATATTTGCCAAGTAGTCTGCTAGTTGATTTCCTTCCCTGAGAATGTGATAGAGTGTATGTTGTTTGTCCTGTCAGCATATTTTGATTTCTGTTACCATCTCTGTGATTATCCAAGGGCATGACTATTTTTCCTTCTAGAATCTTGTACAATAGCATAGAGTCTGTTTGAATGATTATATTATTGTGCTGCTCCTGGCTGCTATGTTTACATGCTTCTAGAATCGTCTTCGCCTCTACTACAATGTTAGTGATGTTTTCAATAGTAGCTTCCTCTGCATACAGTAAATCCCCTCTTTCGTTCCTCAAACAAAAGGCGTAGGAGCTTATACCTGGATTTCCCCTCGAAGCCCCATCTGTATTGTATTTTAGCCACCCTATTGGTGGGAAATCCCACAATACTCTTGTTACCTTTATCTTGAGACTGTAACCTTTCAATTCTTTAACCATATCTGGCCAATTACTAGGACATTTCATATTAGGCTTCCTCATTTGTATCATCATGAAAATGTTCCTGGTAATATTATGAATGACTCTCTGAATTGATATCTTCTTTTTCTCATGCTTCATTCTATTTCTCCTTCTCCAGAGTTCCCATATTATAAAGCTATGGATAGCTCTATTGTATGGTCTCATTGCTTTTCTAACATCTGTCTCCCACCATAGCATTATCACTTCCCTCAAGTGCAGTCCTTCAATGTTAAAACCTGTAAAAGAGCAAAAATAGGACCAAGTCCTGTTAGCTAAAAAAGATCCCAGAAATACAGTAGCAAGTATCTCTTGAGTAGGTCTTTCACAACACTAGCACCTAGATGGACCTTCCAGTCCCCATCTTTTCACTCTATCATCTACAAGTAATTTGAATTTCCATAATCTCCATATTGTGAATGTGTGACACCCCTTTTTTGCCACAATTCGAACTATTCTTCATATGCGTATAGACTCGAACTGAATGACTTCTAATTGTATACATGAGTTAGGATCAATTTTTAAGTATTTTAAGAGTATTAGATGTGGTTTAGAGTCATAAGGTATCTCTAACACCAAGCCAAGTCCAAAGAATTTCTATCGGCTAAGTTTTCGAATGAGTTCGTATAAGGGTCAACTTCAAATGATCATATCTCCTAGAATATAACGAATTGGGTATCCCATCAAATTATAAAGTTCAAATTCAAGGTATGTTAAAACAAAGCTTTCTTCTTCATTTTGCACAAATCTCAAAAATTATAAATCGTCAAATGAGTCATTTTTAATATTCTATTGCTAGAAAGACCCTATGTGAAGGGCATTGGAATGTTGTCACGCCCCGAGAGGGTACCCTAGACGTAACCGGCACTCAGAAACCATTTTTGGCTCCCAAGCGAACCACATAGCCTGATCACACATCCGTTCATTCATTCATTCAGCGGAAAGTTTAAAAAAAATAATTTAGCGGGCAACTCAAATCACCCATCCAACTCAAAGAATAAAGACCATGGGCTGACCGATCAACTAAAATATTTGTCATTTAAAAATAGTTTGACAAAAATAACTCAAGGATAAAAATACTCAATCGACTCATCACTATCTAGTCTATGAAGCCTCTATCACTACTATTTAATTGGTGCCAATGACAAGTTCATGGCTACCTCAAATAAAAAAAATGGAAAGGGCTAACTCGATGCAAGATTACATAAGTGGTGTCCTCCGAAAGTAGGGGAGGACTCACCAATATGCTGAGTATGAATAGATCCCCAATGATGCTCCTATTGACGATCTCTCAAACCTGTCTCTGCATCATGAAACGATGCAGGTCCAAATGGACGTCAGTACGTGGAATGTACGAGTATGTAATATGGTAGAATGGAACATACCTCAAGGGAGAATAACATCGGTCCACATATCTCAAATCAGAAAGATAAGAGAGACTCAACAAGGCGTCACAAGTCTAAAGTAATAATACATTTTTAGACAAAGACCAATCACACATCATACCATCCAATCCAATCATACACAATATAGTTCAATCAAATCGTATATCCTCCGATTCAATTCAATCGTATACAATCGGTTCAATCCGATCATATACGATCCGATCCAATCCAATCATATACCCTTCCATCGTACACTATCCAATCACATATCATATAATCTAATTCATCGCACATCACCTAATCCGATCATATAAAATCAACTCAACAATCAACTCGAAGGACTCAACTCAATAAATATGCAAATTAAATTATGCAATGTTTTTCAATCCAACTCAATCATCAACCAATCTCAATCAAACCAATCATATCATGCACAAACCACTCAATTTGGGAGTTTCTCTAACCGACAACAATCCCACCACTTATATATAGGTGATGCACAACGAGTCACGCCGTTGCTCCGTCCGCTCATACTTTCCAAGGTATGAACAGTTCAAACCAATCATGGATCCGTCAATCAATCAAGTCCTATCATTTCAGGACAATAAAATAGGGAAACATCCGACACGGTACAATCCCTTCCTACGTTGGCGGCGTAGTTTATGGAATTCGAGTATAGACTATACTCTTACCCAATTCGGTGCTCAATACTCCTCCCAAGACTCAATACACGCATAGCTATTAAGTGAGTAAAATATTTAAAATACTCATTTAGCCTCATCGGACTCTTTCAAATCAACTCATTTAGTCTCATTGGACTCTCTTCAAAATTCAATCAAATCTGGCCTCATTGGACCCTCTTTCAAATTGACTCATCTCCAATCATCAAACTCTTCTCTTTAAAAATCTATATAAATCTCAAAATTTACATTTTTAAGGAAAATAATGCTCAACTCATTTATACTCCAAATACTCATGTTCAAAAATATTTAAAATGACTTCTCAAACTCAAATCATGCTTAAACTCTTTCTAAATCGTAGATGAAAATAATCATCCTTTAAAACTCAAAATAGCGTGTAAATAATTTATGCAAAAATGTTCACAAAACATTTATTTAAAACTCTTTTTCAAAAGATTATTTATTTTCAAAATATTCGTAAGACTCCAATCAACTCAATTTATGCACATCACATACCACAAAATCACATTAGACTCCAATCCACTTCATCACACAACATCGTCAAATACCATTATTCACATCGTCATCAAACATCATCATCACCTTATCATCATCATCAAACATCATCATCACATCATTATCAAATATCATCATCACATCAATCGTCAAACATCTACTCCAAAATTCTTATTTTAGTCCTATGTTCAATTTATAGAAGCAAAAGGACATTCTTAACTATCCAATTCATTCTTTTCATTCCAATCAATACACACATACACAAAACCATCCATCTCAACTCAAGAAAAATTATGACCAAAGAAATCTCATCTTGGGTTCATATGAATGAAACATGAATCCATACTCTCAACAAAACTCAACTCAAGAATATCGTCAACATCTATAAATCTATATACAAAGGTACATTTGAAATCAATAATATAAAAGATAACTATTTAGTAACTCAAGTCATTAAAAACATCAATCAACTAATAGTACTTAAAAACATTCTATAGTTTAGGAAAACTTTCAAGAAAACCTTCTTAGAAGGTTCAACTCTTTCACAACTCCTATCCAACACATCTATGGGCATATGGAAGAACTAAATCCATATTTTAGGTTAGCCTTACATACCTTGTTTGAAGACTTTGAAGAAACCTTGATGTTAGACCTTCAATGGGAGGCTTGAATCCTTGAAACTCTAGAAGGCACCCTTTGTTGGAGATGGATTTGGAGGAGAAGAAGAAGAAGAAGAGAGAAAATATTAGGGCTTTTAGAGAGAGAGAGGGACTGAAAAATATGGTCCCAAAACGTCCAAGGATAGGTATATATAATTAGGGAAAAAGTCCAAGTTGCCCCTCTTCAAAAATCTAAAAAATTGGGCAAAAACCTTGCTGGAAATAGGCTTAAAACCCTGCACATCTAATAGTGGCGCATCGCGCCAAGCCCCAAACTACTGAGGCTGTTTTCTGGCGCTATAGTGGCGTGGGGCGCCACTGGAGCGCCAAGCCTGAATTTTGCCAAGCCTGAATTTCGCCCAGGCCTGAATATTCCTTCAGTACTAGTCCATAGTAAAATGGTCATAACGTTTGACTTCGAACTCCAAAAATTGCATTCTTGGTGGAGTTGGAAAGAAGACTCAAAGACCTTTAATTTGGTAGGTCGTGGGCCACCCAGTTCTTTATATCCTAGGAGATATGGTCGTTTGAAGTTGACCCTTATACTAACTCGTCCGAAAACTTAATCGATTGGAGTTCTTTAGACTCGACTTGGTGTTAGAGATCCCTTATGACCCCTAAACACATCTAACACACTTCAAATACTTAGGAATTAATCCTAACTCATGTGTAGAATCACAAGTCCTCCTGTTCGAGTCTACCCGCACGTGAAGAAATGTTCGAGTCTTTGCGAAAAATTTTCTGGGTTGTCACAAATGTCTGGTGATTTTTATTCCTTGATTTTATCGTATCATTATCGCACTTGTAATGTTGTGGTATGTTTGATGATTAAAGTTATTTTTCGTCGAGTTTCTTATTCTTATGTCTATCAACGAGCTATTATTTTAAGAGTGAGACTGAAATGTTGGAGGATTATTATGTTGTAACTAAGGGAGTTATTAAGTCATTCTTTCTTGTCATAAGCTTTACGAAGCTATTATTTGAAAATGATATAAATACTAAATCGTGTACTCTATTCTTTAGGTTATATACTTGTCAAACAACCATATTTCTAAAAAGATCATGTTATTATCAATTTAGAGTCATTTATAATAAGTCAAGTTAAGCATGTCTCATGCATAGTAATTACCAATAGAATAGTAATTTGCTAAGTTAAAGTCGAGACAAGGGAGCCGAGTCTAATATGAATTTTATAGGTCTAAATGGTGGCATCGAACTTAAATGAAATCACAAGGAGATTTTAAGCACGGAAGAGTCAAAATTGGCTAAATTCTTATTATGACATACTAAATGCATTAATAGTTCATATTATGACATGTTATATCCATCCACTTCTGAGCCATAATCAAAATGAATGGGGCATATATATATATATATATATATATATATATATATATATATATACGTATTCATGTCCATTCTCATACAAGCATTTTTTTACAATATTAAGTGTTCTGAATTCAGTTGTCTGCTCGTTGTGGCTAGTGGAGTTTGAGTTTCAGGTGGTATTTATATTATCCTTTAACTGCAACTATTTATGATTTTACTTTCTATCTTATATACTTTTCCATTTATTCCATATTAACTGAATTTCTAAGGTAATGCACATATATTAAAAAAGATATTCAAAGACAAAATTTGAACCATATTTTCCCCTATTACCCTTTTGTTTAATGAGCCTCATAAAAATGATTAAATGTGAAATCATAAATACAAATAGTCTCTTATTGGAATATAACTTTGTAAGTAGTGTAATTTAACTCCTAGAAAATTACAAAACTTCATTTATGGAAATGGTAAACATGAAAAAGGATTCTAACATTTCTCTTGAACTTTGAACAATTCAATTATTTTGAACAATGAAAAAAACTATAGAAATTTAGTTAATATGAAATAGAGGGAGTAGTACATACTTATTCGTACTGACTTTCCGTTGACTAGATACACTATATATTGTGTTGCAAGTTCAGATAGAGGTCCTGATCTACCTTTGCTTAGGGGGTCATCTTAGTTGAGAATTAGTAAGCTCCATTCTTCTGGGAGTTGTTGATACTAATAAGTGATTTTTATTGATCTCTTTTTTGGTGTGAAATTTTAGTAATTACATCGATAATCGAATTGATAATGATCAATAACTAATAAATCAATATTTTAATGATATAAAGATCTAGTATATTTACAGATCGATAATTGATAAGTCGAACCGACCAATACGCAACATAGGAGAATTTCGTATATAGCTTAGGGTAAAATATACCTGCTCTTGATGTTTTCAACACTGAGACGTGTTTTCATTTACCATTTTATCACTAGATTATAGTGAATTAATTGAAATTATAACCTTAATTTTTGACAACTATAGTAAATTAATATGAGTTAGTGTAAATATATGACTCAAACTATTTTTTATCCTTAATTTATTGATTCATCTGAATTAAATAGTTTTGCTCTATTCATCCACTAACATAATAATAAATTTCAAATTCATTAAATTGACTATGTTGTGATATATTACCAAATTTAAACATCTAGTTTGATTTCTGAATCAGTCTTGAAGAGAAAAACGTGATGGAAATATGTGAAGAGAATTCAAAACACAAGACATACAAAATAAAAGACTCTGGGAGACAGTAATATCCTTTGTTTTAGATCTTGATAGATTTTTCTATCAATTGAAAATTATTATGTTGTCTAATTAATTCTTTTCCTAATGCCTTTAGGAATTGTGAAGAGTCAAGTTCCATGCAAAGAAAATAATGGTACAAAAAGAGGGGTTGAGGTTAGATATACTATAAAATTGATGATGGCTTATCATCATCTCAACAAAGACCAGTTTACCGCGTTGAGATGAATGGAAAATAAATTCGAAACTAATTTTTGATAGGGTCTATTTGTAGATATCGAAATTTTGTAGTACTCTATAAGATGTGTTCAATTCTAGTTAGGGTTCTTGAAGGCTACTCCACCCAAACCTAAACCCTAGTTCATGCATATAAAAAATAATATATATTTCCTTGAAGAGGCAGCTCGAATATCCCATAAACTCTTGGGATATTCAGAGATCACGATACGCCAGACCCTTCTTGACAATCAAATACTTCAAGAATATGAACAAATTCTTTCGTGGAGATCAAGTCCAAATCATCCTAGTTTGAGAAATACACCACTAGCATCCCTCAAATTACGAAGAAATCTTAAAAGAGAAGAATTGAGGGATAAACATATTTGTATCCACATTATTTTATCAATAAAATTATATTTCTTCGTATTTATTTGTGATTGTAAATTATTTTCTATCACTTTAAAATTTGTTGCAAACAAATTGACATGCCTAATGGGGCCAAATCTGTCATTCATCCCTTGTCTCTCATATCAAATCTGCAAATCCGAAGCCACAAAGTTGCAATGATGGAAGACTACAAGACATGTTTAATTTGAGTTAGGGTTCTTGGATGCTACTCTACTCTAAACCCTAACTTGTGCTTATATATAAAGAGTACTATATTTCCTTAAAGAGGCATCTCAAATATTCCATAAACTATTTGGATATTCATAAAGATCAAATCAAGATGTGGCCGAACTCTTTTTGACAACCAAATATTTCAAGAAGATCCACAAAATATCTTCATGTAAATCAAATAAATCTCAAGGAGGTTCACATCTTACGCCACTAACGATCCTCGAATCATGGAGAAATCTTAGAAGAGAAGAATCAAGGAATAAATAGATTTATACCGACAATCCTTATTAATAAAATTATGTTTCTTCTTATTTTATTTGTGATTATAATTTATTTTATGTCGCTTTAAAATTTGTTTAAAAAACTATCTTAGCTTGAAGGAAATATCAACCAAAGTTAGACCCCCACATAATATGAATTCAAATTAATTAGTATTTGAAAAAGAAACTAACAAAATTTAAGAAGCAGTAATCAAAATCAAAGTTTTTCAAAATGATGTCAATTGGTAATTATATGTAGCTAGATAGGATTAAATAAATATAACAATGCAACTCTTGCCAACATAATTTTTGTTTTAACCAGGTGTTAGTGTTTTAAAAAATATTTTTTTTTTGTTGGAGGCTGAAGGGTAGTTTAGTCATTGAACAGTCAACACTTGATTTGAAATGCCTTTTTTGGAAGGAAAACATTTCTAATTCTAACGTATATCATCATATATAAATGTGTCTCCCAAAATTCCCACTTACCATCTTTTTTCCTTCTATATATATATAAGAGGGAGCAGTAGACCATATCCCTGTTTACCTTAAGCCGCCGACAATTCACAGCAATGGCATCTTTAACCTCTGACTTTCTGAATTACATTATTTTCCGTTACCTCCATGAATCAGGTAATTCAATTTACAGAGAATTTGAGTTTAATTGCTTTGATATGATTTATTTGAACCGAGCAACCTGTTGTTGTTAGATGATGTCGAATTCTGCAAAGTAAACATTTTTCTATAGCCATTCTAGTGCATAAGCATTCTTATGAGCCAAGGATTTATCGAAAACAGACCTCAAAGTTTTCATCTGAATTAAATAGTTTTGATTCATTCATTCACTAAAATAATAAATTTTGAATTCATTTAAATTCTAAATCAGTCTTTCCATTTTTAGATAGGATTACATAGGTTTAACTTACAAATCTTGCCTATGAGGAAGTAGTCGGTGGAGCTGGAGGGTACATTAGTGATTTAACAGTCAACACTTCGATTCAAAATGCCTTTTGGAACGAAAATATTTCTAATTCTAACGTCTCATATATTAATATCGTGTCTCCCTATATATATCAGAGGGAGTAGTAGTAGAAGCCTAGTCTATATGTCTGATTACGCCGCCGGTGATTCACAAACAATGGTCTTTATAACCTCGGCGATTCACACTCCCTAGATCCCACTGGTCATGTAGTTGTTGTTAGACAAGTTAAATTC
Source organism: Solanum dulcamara (assembly GCF_947179165.1). Lineage (NCBI taxonomy): Eukaryota > Viridiplantae > Streptophyta > Magnoliopsida > Solanales > Solanaceae > Solanum > Solanum dulcamara. The sequence continues at coordinate 83,750,034 of NC_077237.1, read as the reverse complement.
GGCAAAGTAAACATTTTCCTGTAACCATTCTAGTGCATAAGCGTTCTTCTGAGCCAAGGGTCTATCTGAAACAACCTCTCTACCTCAAAGGTAGGGGTTAAGGTCTGCCTACATCCGACCCTCCTCATACTTTAGTGCGTAGCTATGAACAATGTTGCTTCATTGAATATGATTTGCTAATAGGCTGGCTGACACCTTGACTTTGATCGTGATGGACTAGTACAGTAGTATTTAATCAGTCTACTGGTTTTGCTGATATATTTTTTCAGGATTCTCACATTCGACATTTACTTTTGGATACGAGGCAGGGATGGATAAGAGCACAATGGATGGAAATCTAGTTCCTCCTGGTGCTCTTGTTAAATTTGTGCAAAAGGGTATTCAGTATCTTGAACTGGAAACAAATTGGAGCAATGTAATGCAAGCATTATGATATTCTGATTTTTATATCTGAAATTTAGCTCTTTTGATAACTCTGAACTAACAAATAATAACTAAGGAATGCAGGATGAAACCGATATGGATGAAGACTTCAAGTTTCTAGAACCTTTGGATCTTATTACAAAGAATGTATATGAGCTGCAAACTATAATAAAAGAGAAAAAGGAGAAGCTTCAGAAAGATAAACCTAGGCGGAAGGATAAGGCGAATACTGACCATAAGAGGGACCACAAACGAGAACCTGCAAGAGAAATGGAAAAGGAGAAACAACAGAAGAAAAAAGGGCGTGAATGGAATAGAGAAAGGAGTGAAAAGAACAAGGAGAAAGAAAAGCACAATGACAAAGAAAAACCGCGCGAGGATATTATAGATTCGAAACAGAGTGGACAAAAAGAGGCTGCCGGACATGAGGAAAATGGAAAAGCTGGAGGTAATACATTCCCATTGCAGCTAATTTGCTACTCGTATGAGCATTATAAATGTAGGATTTTTTGAGCATGTAGCTGATACTTCTACACATTTCTTTGTTGGTATTGTGACACTAAGTTTTGCTTTTGTTGCAAGATAGATTTGGAGCCTATGGATATCAGCACAGTCTCAACCTATTTGCCATGTGAAATTCCCAGTAGTGATGTAATAGTTTTGGAAGGACATACATCTGAGGTTTGAACGCATGTCTATACAATTCTTTATAGTCCGCCATGATTTCTCAATAGGTGATCCGATATTTGTCCTCTTTTCTGTCTTCTTTATTAACGTTACAATTTTCTGTTGTTCCTAAACTCATGCCAGGTTTTTGTCTGTGCGTGGAGCCCAGAAAGGTCACTTCTTGCGTCTGGGTAAGCATTAGTACCATTTCTTTCTTTTGTTTCTCTCGTCTGTGAATCAACTCATGTTCATAATCTTACTTCTATTGCCCCTAGCCCCCTACTTTCCAATATGTTTTTTTCTAAAAGGTCAAATTCTTTGAAGTGGTTTTTCCTTAGTTGAAAGGTTGAGAGTAGTTTTAGACTCGTCAAAGGAACCTTGTCTCTTATAGCTAACCATGTGTAATATCACGTCAGGTCTGGAGACTCTACTGCTAGAATTTGGACTATTGGAGATGGTCCATGTAATTCTACTATCCAAAGGAGGCCTCCAAATGTTGTGGTTTTGAAGCATTTGGAAAGTCGAGCAACTGAGAAAAAAAATGATGTTACATCACTTGATTGGAATGTGAGTTTTCTACCGCTTATTTTGGGCTGACTTTCGTTGATCTATACTTGGACTTTCTGAAATTCGACTGCATTGCTTTTGGTTACCAATTTGATTTTTTTGTTATTAGTCGATCTTGTATTTATGACTTCTTCTTGTACAGAGAGAGGGTACCCTGCTTGCGACAGGTTCTTACGATGGCCAAGCCAAAATCTGGAACCGATCTGGTAAGGGGCATGGAGGAAAAACTTGTTTTGAAGATTGAATGAATAAATTGGCCATTGGAAAAGTATGGTTCTGGAAATATGTTTGTTCTTTGGATAATGCCACCACTTTTCATGTATTGTTTATCTAATTGGAACTAAAAGGCACCAAGAAACAATCCATTCTTGTTGGGAAATTGCTAAAGAGAATCAGCTGACCCACGCGATAATTGTACTCAGAAGCATTTAACTGATATTTTCAATTGTATTTCTTTAGCTTCCCAGGCTGGGGATTTTTTTTTCTTTTCAAGAATGTTGACTCCTTCCCATTGTTTCCATAGAATCTCTTTGCTTTAGCCTTTTCATTAATTGGCATTATCCAGTCTTGCAGTTGTTCAAATACTCGTGTTGTCATTGAGTCATTAAACAGGATTGTTTTCTCTTGCTGCAATCCATGACCAATCCTAACTGCCTTTTCATCCAGGGGAATTGGTTAGTACTCTTAAGAAACATAAAGGGCCAATCATCTCTTTGAAATGGAACAAGCAAGGTGATTATCTCCTTAGCGGTAGTATTGACACAACTGTCGTTGTTTGGAATGTGAAGTCTGGAGAATCGAAGCAGCTTGATTTTCATTCAGGTGTTTTGTTTCCCTTATTTTGTCTTAGTTTTGCTTTATATTTTACCTCATCTTGGCAGGGATAGATTTTGTTTGTTTTTTTTTGCATATTTTCTCACTGTTGTTATACAACCCCATTCAGGTCCATCACTCGATGTTGCTTGGCGAAACAATGATTCTTTCGCGACAAGCTCCGCTGATAAGATGATTTACGTTTGTAAAGTTGGGGAGAATAAAGCAGTCAAAACATTCTCAGGACATCAGGTATGGCCCAGTTGTTGCTTTTTGTGGGAAAATCTCTTTAATTTATATTTGGTTGCTATTGGAGGGTTGAAGCTGACCAGTGTACATTTCCTCTTTTATCTCTTTGATGATGTGCTAAATAATTCATTTTCTTGGTCACAAAACAATTGGTCTAATGTTGTCATTCAAAACAGCTGGGGTTAAAGACTCAATCTCACTGTATTTTGTTTGATCAAATAAAATAAGGCACTGATTTACAACACACGAAAACATCTCAAATAATCATGCTTTTACTGTCTCATTTTTTTTAATGATAACAATTCCAGTTTGAAATGTTTTATGTACTTTTCCATATGAAACTGTTTGAACACTGAAGTTTAGCATGCTATGCTTGATTGGAACATTGATGTATCCTTTGTGAATAGTCTTAAAGAGTTGATGACTTCGCCATTGCAGAATGAAATCAATGCTATCAAGTGGGACCCCTCAGGTTCCTTGCTGGCTTCATGCTCTGATGATTCGACTGTTAAGGTAATTCCTACCTTGTTCTTCTAAACCAAGTAAAGTATCCGGAAAAAAAGAACAGACGCAGCAGCTAGAGTAGACAGTTGAGGAACTTGCAATTGTTGCTCCAAAAGCAAGATCAGCTTAATTAGGTTTGGCAGATAGCACGTTAATTTGTTTATTGATACTATACAAGCTCTTAGTTTCACATTTGGTTTGGGGTAAGAGCAAAAATCATGATGTGGGTTAGGTGCACGTCACGTTTCGAACCATGCCGCAGACATAAGCTTGATATATTTCAATGGAATAGGGTAGAGAGGCGGTACAGTGTGCCACTGGCCCTCAGAGATATCTCAGTTAACAGAAAAAGAAATCTGCACTGCCTAGATTCCTAAACTTCGAATCAATAGTGCCAAGGGAGTCTATAAATTACAGAAGTCCAGTTAGAGGAAGTTGAATTTGAATATGTTGTATAAATAAAATTGGTGGATAATTCATTGTTTCTGTGCAGATATGGAGCATGAAACAGGATGTCTGCTTGCATGATTTCAGAGAACATCACAAAGTATCACATATAACTTCTTTGTGGTCTTTATTTATTCATTTAATCAAATCAGACATCAGCTGCTGACTATTATGTTGTTTTTAGGAGATATATACCATCAAATGGAGTCCAACTGGCGCTGGTACAAGCAATCCGAATAAACAGTTGTTGCTGGCAAGGTATTCTATCTATTGCTACCTGTCATGTTTACAGAATTCTGTCACATGTGATGGTAGCACAAGGTTCTCGATTATATATTAACATCCGTGTCATAGATTATGATTGGATCATTGTTCATAGCTAAGCGATAAAGGTTCTATATTTTGCCAGACACAGTTTTCACTGTTTATAAGAAAACACTTTCACCATTCCATTTTATATGACACTATTTTTGTTGTCCTTTCAAGCTCCTGCTCTTTTTGCACTTTAGGCTTCTAGTTGAATCAATCTTGTTTACCATATAGCAACTGTAGGGGGTAGGAAAGGATGGTACCTGCTACTTGGTAGTTACATTTTTCTAGGCAAATTTTTTCCGATGTCCTTGATTCTGGTGCCCAACCCTCCCCTCCCAAACACACAGACATCCCAAAAGAACAAAGATTGGCAATGCCATCCCTTCCTCTCCTGATGGATTTACCTTCCACTAGGCCAAAACCTTTACTGTTTCACTAGGTACCTGCTACCTCTCACCCACTCATGTACCGGTTACTCTGACTACGAAGGTTTAGGCAAATAGGAAGAAATCACCAAAAGAAAATTGTCCGTTTTAGTCTCCATGATCTTCACTCACTTCACTGCTCGCTAGTTTACTGCCTTGGGTGCATTGGGGATGACTTACCTCTGAAGTTTTTTCTTCTTTTTCTGGTACACTGTTGTCAAAGGCGCTTTTAAGCCTTGAAGCGAGCTCAAAATGTGGTGAGTAATTCGAGTTGCTTAATCTGCGGTTTCAGTGTCATCTTGATGGCTCTAAGACATACTTTTCCTTGCCAATGAGTGTCTCCTAAAGAGGCACCATAAACAACTGATATTTCATTTTATCGTAAAAAAAAATTCAATTTCTTTGTCCATATATTTTTGTTCATACTTATAAATTATAATTATTAGTCTTGAACTAAACACATATATTTGTATTTTTTTTCTCTGTTTTCTCTTAAAGCCCCAATGATCTTTAAAGTCCCAAGAGTTGAGTTTCAAATTTTGGAAGGATTGCAATCTGGCCTGTAATAACCCTTGCGAGTAAAAATAATCCAGAGAGATACAGTTTCACTTTAACCGTCCAGCAAATGGATTCTTGGTGTGGGCTGACTCCAGAAAGAGATCTAATGTATTGCACCTAACCATTTAGTTCTTTGAGCTTATTGGTTTTGTTTTATTGTTTGTCTGTGTAGTGCTTCAAATGACTCTACCGTGAAGCTATGGGATGTTGAACTAGGGCGCCTTCTTCACAGCTTGAACAGTCACAGGTAATGGATGTGAACTCATTATGTCTACTTGGAACGGACACAGGAAATATTAAGTCACTTAATAAAATTACACTTTGTAACTGTCAAATGACAGTCTCGAGTATTATGGGGTTTGTTTAAACCATACTCAATTGAACTATCGATACCTATTCCTTTTATTTGGGTGGAGATGTAGGGGGATGGGAGAGAGTGGAGTAAGAATGAGGTAACTTTGTATCTTTCTTTTAGATCATCAAATCTTTGTATCGTTCTTGTTGAATGTTTTTGTTCTTAACTGAGTAGTTTCTCTTCCATTTTGAATCCAGGGAACCTATTTACTCTGTTGCATTTAGTCCGAACGGTGAATACTTGGCAAGTGGGTCATTGGATAAGTGCATGAATATATGGTCAGTGAAGGAAGCCAAGATTGTAAAAACTTACAATGGCGATGGCGGTTTTTTTGAAGTGTGTTGGAACAAGGAAGGCAACAAGGTTGCAGCTTCTTTTGCAAACAAGGTTTGTGTGTTTGATATTCGATTGTAGTGGTTGAGGAATGAAAACAGATGCAGGAATTTCACAATTCAAGAAACTTTGTAGAAATGCAGAACAATTGAGTCTCAAACTAAAGTCACATTGTAGATAAGCTTTTTTTAAATTCTCTATCGGTGTCCAATTACCCACATTGGGCCTCGACTAAATCATTATGGCATTGTTCTAAACTTAGAGGTTGCGGTACTACTAGTATAGTTGTTCCGCTATTCTTCTTTTTGTTGCTTGTGAGGAGATTGACATGGCTGTGATTATTCTGATTAGGTGTCATTTAGCCACATTGTCAATTCCTTTCTTGAAATTGAACCCAAAAACCTAAGGATCGTTTGATTTGCAAACAGATTATGCTGGATTATAATATAGGTATTTATAGTATCTTACTTTGAAAATAGATTATGCATGGTTTTATCGTTTCATATCTTTACTCATTTCTAAGCCTATCTTTTTCAAATGTATAGTATGTAAAATAGTTGAGTGAAATAACAGGTTAAACTAAATATACTGAACCGATAAGAGTAAATTTGAAAGTAAAATGTAAAATAGCTAATTTAAAAGTGAAGCATGCATGTGTATTTTAACAACCAAGCTTTACAACTGAAAAAGAATCCAATAGTAGCAAATACTGAAAATAATATAAGTAACTTTTCTTGGGGAGTTTCTCTAACCGACAACCATCACTTTGAGGATTGTGATAATACAATGTCTTACGCATATTGTCAGAGTCATTCAATACCTTGCCAAGGTAAAGAACAAACTGAACTATGGATCCAATCTCTAAGCCCTTACCAGGGACTTTCTGAGGTCGCCCGAACAAATAATACGATCCTATCCTACGCTGGAGGCCGGTTTTGGGGTTTGGATTACCTGAATCCTTATCCAATTCGATGCTCAATACTAGTCCTAACACAATGCAATAATGGTCAATAAGTGTATGATGTCCCTTAAGGAAAAAGGTCCCACTTTAGGAGAAAACTAATAATCTATGAGTTGAGTTAATATTCAAAAATGCTTCTTTATAATTATACTGAACTTGCTTTAAAATACTATGCTTTTACGAAACTGATTGTACTTTCTCGAATCTAAGACATGCTCTCTTCAAACTTAACTATGCTTTTCTTTCGGTAAATAATGCACTAGAAGCAATTCATGCTTTCTTGAAACTCTTTCTGAAATACTACTTTAAGACTTGTAATTCACCTTACTCATGAAAACAATGCATAGGAAATAGTATGTCAAGGTTTTCAAATAACTCTCAACTTAAAAGGGTTCATGTGGTATATTAAGCATAAACAACAATTAAATGTCATTAATAATATGAAGTATCAAATTCTCTATTATGAAATAAGAATAAACAATAGGAATATAGAGAGAATTTCAAACATATAGAACTTTGGGGTAAAAATCCTAGTTTTAATCTTGCTAACTGAAATCATAGATGTACAGAGTGAGGAAGAAAGCTTGGGGTAAGAAAGCTTGATTGAGAAACTTAGAACCCTAAGTTATTTTTTCTTGATCCTTGCTTTAAGCTTGGGGAGACAATATGTGTAACACCCCAATTTTTTTTCCGCCAAGACTCTAACCATTCTTCACGTGCATGTAGGATCGAACTCAGTGACTTCTAGTTGTATATATGAGTTAGGATCAATTCCTAAGTAATTTAAGTGTATTAGATGTGTTTTAGGGTCATAAGGGATCTCTAACACCAAGCCGAGTCCAAAGAATTTCTATCGGCTAAGTTTTCGTTTGAGTTCATATAAGGGTCAACTTCAAACGATCATATCTCCTATAATATAACTAATTGGGTGGACCATAACCTATCAAATTAAAGGTCTTTGAGTCTTCTTTCCAACTCTATCAAGATTGCATTTTTTGGAGTTCAGAGTAAAAAGTTATGCCCAGCCGAACAGAGAGGTGCGCGATAAGTCCGCGACGCGGACCTGTCGCGGACTTGCCCAATTTTTCCAAAAAAAAATTTGTCGACCAAAAAGGTGCGCGACAAGTCCGTACCACAGACTTGTCTAGTTTTCCAGATTTTGTAGGAACATCTTGGGAAAATTACCTAATAATATATATATATATATATATATATATGATCTTAGATGCATTTTAGGGCAAAATTCTGCCTCATATCAGTTCCATCACAAGATCCAAAGAGTTTTCCTCTTCTTCACCTTAGGAGATTTGAGAGAAGAGACTACAAAGGAGAAGAAGAGCAAAGATTCAAAATCTTCAAGCCATGTTTTTGATTTTGGTGAGACAATCTTCATTTCAGGTATGTAAGGCTAACCTAAAATATGGATTGAGTTCTTCCATATGCCCCATAGATGTGTTGGATGAAAATTATGAAAGGCTTGAATCTTCTGTCACGCCCCAGGAGGGTACCCTAGACGTGGCCGGCACTCGAAAACCATTTTTGGCCTTCAAGCGAACCACTTGGTCCAATCACTCTTCCATTCAGTCATATTCTATCAGCGAAAAACTCAACTCACAAGAATACTATTCATAATTACGACCGAAGGCCAACCATATATCCAGTCAACAACTAGTAAGAACAAAACTACTCAAAACGAAACCATCCAACATCATCCACACTCTAGTCTATGAAGTCTCTATCAACAATATAAGAGGTGCCAATGACAGAGTCATGGCTACCACAAATCAAAATAAAGGAAAACTAACTCAAAGCCGAAAAGAGAACTGCGATATTCTCCAGAAACAGAGAGGACTCACCAACTAGTTAGAAGTGAATAGATCTTCAATGGTACGCCTATCGATGATCTCTAGTACCTGTCTCTGCATCATGAAATGATGCAGGCCAAATGGCGTTAGTACGTGGAATGTACGAGTATGTAAAATGGCAAAATGAAACAGACCTCAAAGTAGAATCAAATCAACTCGGAATCTCAACTTAGAAGAAGGAACAACTCCATCAAGATGTCCTGAGTCTAAACAAAATATGATTTAGAAAAGACCAATCACATACTACCCAATCCAATCCATTCCAATCCGACTCAGAGTACTATCAAGACCTACATGGGAGTTTTTCTTATCCGACAACTATCACTTATGAGCCAGTGATAGTACAACAAGCCGACGTTGTTGCCACGTCCGTTCATACCTTGCCAGGGTAAGAACGAATCAACAAATCATGGATCCATAACCAATCAAGTCCTATCATTTCAGGACAGTAATTTGGGAAACATCCGACTTTAACGGTCCAATCCCATCCCACGTTTGGCGACGTAGTTATAGGATTTGAGTTATTACTTACTCTTACCCAATTCGGTGCTCGATACTCCTCCCAAGACTCAATGCTCATAAAACCCTATCCAATCAATTTAATCCAATCATATTGACAAGTCTCATTTGGACCCTTGTCAAATCATTAATTTTATCACAAATCAAGCCTCTTGACCAATCATATTATCCAATCAACCCCAATCATATTTTTCCGAGAGTAGTTTAAATATGTATTTATGACAACATGTAATCCTATCCAATCATTTCTCCATTCATTTAGCAAATCTTTTGGGGACTCATCATGTAACACCCCTCAAAAATTTTCCAAAGATTCGGACCCTTCTTGTATTCGGGAGGGGTCGAACCCGAGTATCTAGAAGTATATTCGTGAGTTAAGACGAGTCTCTGAGGGACTGAGCAGTGTTAGGGGTGATGTGGGGTCACCATGGACCCTAGGATCGAGATAAGTCCGAAAGATCCGTCGTGGCTAAGTTCAGGATGAGTTCGTATAAGGGTCGACTTTTAACGACCCTATCTTTTGAAGGACGTCAATCTGGGTGGCCCACGACCTATCAAATTAAAGGTCGTCGAGTCTTCTTTCCAACGCCACCAAGAACGTAAATTTTGGAGTTCGGAGTCAAAAGATATGACGATCCTAAGATGAGCTAGCACGGTAGGAATTTCATTTTTGGCCTGAGTTGCAACTGCTGGGGGGAATGGCCTTGGCACTGTAAGGGCGCGACGCACCACTATCGCGCCAGAAACATGCCTCAGTAGTTTGGTCTCTGGCGCGGCGCGCCACTACGAGGTGTGCAGGTTTTAGGCGTATTTCGGCCTGGCGCTGCAATGGCGCGATGCGCCACTATCGCGCCAGGTGCATTTTTGCCTATTTTTCAGAACTTTGAGAAGGGGCAATTTGGGAATTACCCCAAATTATATATGTATCACCCTAGACTATTTTGGGATCATTTTCTTCAGCCCCCACTCTCTCTCTAAAAAGTCCTAGGAGCTTCTCTCTCTTTCTCTTCTTCTTCTTCTCCATTTCTAACAAAAGAGTCCAAGAGCTTCAAGATTTGAGTCCTCCATTGAAGACCCAACCACAAGGTTTTCTTCAAGTCTTCACTAAGGTATGTAAGGCTATCCAAAACATGGGTTGAGTCCACCTATGTGTCCTACTCTTGCCTTGAAGTTAGATGTTCATGAAAATAGAGTTTCTTGGTATGGTTTATGTTTGTATGAACTTTGTCTCCTATTTATTTGATGCTATATGTGTTGATGTTGTTGAGCTAAGAAGTCCCTAAAATCCTTCATGTTATTATGAGTTGATGGAGATGACTTGTTGTTACGTCTTGTTGATCTCTTTAGCCATGTGACTATGTTGCTTAAGTCAATTTCCTTAAATGTGTTATTCTACTTGAATTGTTGAGTTGAAGTCATAGAGTTGTGCCGAATCTTGAGGAGATGTCATAAATGTTTGGGTAAATGAGGCTTGATTGAGTTGATTTGAGGATAGAATTGAGGAGTGGATAAGGTCCTAAATGAGACTTGCCATCATGACTCAAATTGAGTTAAGAATGAGGATAGAGTTGATAAGTGGGAAATGTTCCACATGAGACTAGCCGTGAGGGCTTGTTTGAGATGATTGGAGGGAGTCTTATGAGCATAGAGTCATGGGAGGAGTATCGAGCACCAAAGAGGGCAAGAGTATAGTCCATACTCGAACCCCAGAAACTACGCCGCCAACGTAGATAGGGATGGAACCGTTAAAGTCGGATGCTTCCCATGGGATCGAACCGTTAAAGTCGGATGTTTCCTATTTTACTGTCCTAAAATGATAGGACCTGACTAATTGATGGTATCTATGATTAGGGAGGCGTTCATGCCCTGGCAAGGTATGGACGGACGTGGCAACAACGTCTGATTGTTGTACTATCACCGACTCATAGGTGATGGTTGTCGGTTAAGAGAAACTCCCATTTAGGCCTTGATAGTGCTCCGAGTCAGTTGAGTTAAGTGGCTTATGAGTTAGTCCTGTCTAAACTATTCTTGTTGGACTTAGGACATTTGAGTGAGTGGTTATGTATATATATATGAGTTAATATCCTAAGTTGATATTGATGCCTTCTTGATGTTGTTTCCTCCGGCCATTTTACATACTCGTACATTCCATGTACTGACGCCATTTGGCCTGCATCGTTTCATGATGCAGAGGCAGGTACTAGAGATCATCAACCGGCGCTCCGTTGAAGATCCACACACACTTCCAGCTAGTTGGTGAGTCCTCCTAGTTCCCGGAGGATATTGAGCCTTCTTGTACAGTTTTGTTGTCATTTCTTTTATTTTAATTGTTGGTAGCCATGGACTTGTCATTGGCACCTTCTAGACTTGGATAGAGGCTTCATAGACTAGGGTGTGGGAAGGTTGGACTGTTATTTTGAGGAGTTCTATTTTTTTCTTGTCTTGCTGGGTTGAATATGTTTGGCCTTCGGCCCTGAAATGTGAATAGTATGCTATGATTGACCCCTCTTTTGGGTGAGTGTGATTGAATGATGAGGTGACTAAATCAGGTGGTTCGCTTGAAGGTCAGAAATGGCTTTCAAGTGCCGGTCACGTCTGGAGTACCCTCCCGGGGCGTGACAAACATTTTATCAAAGCCCAGAGTTCAAGTGTCCTAGGGAGTCTATGAAGCTGTGTCTAATAGTGTAACACCCCTCAAAATTTCTTCCTAAGATTCGGGCTTTCTTTGTACACGTGTGGGGCCCATCGTATTTATTTCGAAGTATGTGCTCGAGTTAAGATGAGTCCCTGAGGAATTTAAGAGCGTTGGAGGTGATGTGGGGTCATTGAGAACCCCTAGGACCGAGCTAAGTCCAAAAGATCCGTCGTGGCTAAGTTTAGGACGAGTTCATGTAAGGGTCGACTTTTAACGACCCTATCTTTTGAAGGACGTCAATCTGGGTGGCCCACGACCTATCAAATTAAAGGTCGTCGACTCTTCTTTCCAACGCCACCAAGAACGTAAATTTTGGAGTTCGGAGTCAAAAGATATGACGATCCGAAGACGAACTAGCACGACAGGAATTTCATTTTTTGGCCTGGGTTGCAACTGCTGGGGAAATGGCTTTGGCGCTGTAAGGGCGCGACGCGCCACTATCGCGCCAGAAACATGCCTCAGTAGTTTGGTCCCTGGCGCGACGCGCCACTAAAAGTTGTGCAGGTTTTAGGCGTAATTGGCCTTGGCGCTGTAAGGGCGCGACGCGCCACTATCGCGCCAAGGGCGTTTTTGCCTGATTTTCAGAAATTGGAGGAAGGGCAATTTGGGAAATTTCCCAAATTATATATACACAAGCCTTGTGTATTTTGGGGGCATTTATTCAGCCCCCACTCTCTCTCTAAAGAAAAGCCCTAGCTCCTCTCCCTTCTCTCTTCTCTTCTTCTCCATTTCCAACCAAAAAGGAGTCCAAGAACTTCAAGATTTGAGTCCTCCATTGAAGACCCAACTACAAGGTTTTCTTCAAGTCTTCACTAAGGTATGTAAGGCTATCCAAAACATGGGTTGAGTCCATCCATGTGCCCTATTCTTGTTTTGAGGTTAGATATTCATGAAAATGAAGTTTCTTGGTATGGTACATGTTTGAATGAGCTTTGTCTCCATTTTATTTAATTATTTATGTGCCAATGTTGTTGAGCTAAGAGGTTCCTAAAATGAGCCCTTATGTGAGTATGAGATGATGAAGGAATGAGTTGCTAAATATGTTTTATTGATCTTCTTAATTATGTAGATTTGATAAAGTATATTATTTTCTTAAAAATGTTGCCTATTATAAAAATGTCGATTTGAAGTCTTGAAGATGTGGTGAGTCATGAGGATTTTCTCAAATGGATGAAGGTAATGATTGATTATATCTAGATGATGTTATACATGTGCATTTAAATTTTCTTTGAAGATATGATTGAGATTGAGCAATTAGTATGCTTGGAAGAGATTTGATTGTGATAGAGTTGATGAGTTGACAAGGTTGTAATGAGACTTGTTGATATGAGTTGATTGAGTTGATTGGATGGAGTTTTATGAGCATTGAGTCTTGGGAGGAGTATCGAGCACCGAATTGGGCAAGAGTATAGTCCATACTCGAACCCAATACCTGTGTTGCCAAACGTAGGGGGGATTGAACCGTTAAAGTCGGATGCTTCCCCGAGAGCTTTTGTCCTGACATTATAGGACCTGGTTGGATTGGATCCATGAGTGTTCATCGTTCATGCCCTGGCAAGGTATGAACGGGCGTGACAATGACGTCGTTTCGTTGTACCTTCACTGGCTCGTAAGTGTTGGTTGTCGGTTAAGAGAAACTCCCAAATAGGTGTTGATAGTACTCTGAGTCAGATTGAGTTGAATTGTATATGATTGGTCCAGTCTAAATCATATCCTTGTTTAGACTTAGGACATTTGACTGAGTTGTCATCCCTTTTGAGTTGAGCTCCCGAGTTGATTTATTCTTCCTTGATGTTCGTTGTATTCGGCCATTTTACATACTCGTACATTCCATGTACTGACGCCATTTGGCCTGCATCGTTTCATGATACAGAGACAGGTACTAGAGATCATCAACCGGCGCTCCGTTGAAGATCCACATACACTTCCAGCCAGTCGGCGAGTCCTCCTAGTTCCCGGAGGATATTGGGCCTTCTTGTACAGTTTTGTTGTTCTTCCTTTTATTTAGATTGTTGGTAGCCATGGGCTTGTCATTGGCACCTTTTTGACATGAGTAGAGGCTTCATAGACTGGAGTGTGGGAGGTCGAGCGGTCATCTTGAGGAGTCCTATTTTTATTGTCTTCTTTTGATTGTAAATGTTTGGCCTTCGGCCCTTATATTATGAAAAGTATTTCTTTAAATTGAGTTCCTGCTAAGAGAATGTGCTTGAATGAAGGAGTGACTGTACCAGGTGGTTCTCTCGGAGGTCAGAAATGGCATTCGGGTGCCGGTTACGTCTAGGGTACCCTCCCGAGGCGTGACAAGTAGAGTCTTGCTTATGGGTGTGTTGTGCACCACACTTATAATCAAGAGGCTAAGGGACATTAGGAATGATTTCACTTTTTTCATACTCTGACTTCGTGCGATAGAGTTAAAACTCTACAAGACTCCTTTCTAATTCGTGCGTTTGTACGTTACAGATAATGCCTCCAAAACGTACTGCTAGCCAGAGGAATGTTGATAACGCCGGGATGCCCCAGTCCGAGGCACGCCCGGCAAGGGCTAGAGGCCGACCTGCGAGATACTCCGAGGCACCCCAAGTGCCAGCTACCCCACCTGCACCCACATCAGAGGCAGAGTTTCAAGGGGCTATTGCAATGCTCACGCAACTAATGGCTGCCCGAAGTGGTAATCAGAGTTCGCCGGCTCTTAGCTCTAGCTCCCAAGAGCCATCTGCTGCCACTAGAATTAGAGACTTTCTGAGGATGAATCCACCTGCATTCACGGGTTCTAAGGTCGATGAAGATCCCAAAACTTTATTGATGAGATGTGGAAGATTCTGAAAGCTATGCATGCTACAGAAATTGAGGGAGTTGAGTTGGTGTCTTATCAACTCAGAGATATGGCAAACGTTTGGTATAACCAATGGGAACAAGGTAGGGGCGAGGATGCTGAACCTGCTAGGTGGGATGAATTTGAGGGAGCTTTTCTTGACCACTTATTTCTCCGAGAATTGAGGGAAGCGAAGGTGGAGGAATTTGTTAATCTGAAACAGGAGGGGATGACAGTTAAGGAGTATGGCTTGAAGTTCATCCAGCTGTCCAGGTATGCTCCAGAAATGATTCCTGATGTGAGGTCAAAGATGAGGAAGTTCGTCTCCGTATTAGGGAGGCATGTGAAGAAGGAGTGCAAAGCAGCATTGTTGATCTCGGACATGGATATTTCGAGACTAATGGTATATGCTCAACAGGTGGAGGATGAGAAAAGAAAGGACAGAGAAGAGCACCTGAGCAAGAAGGCAAAATCAGCGGGCCATGATAATGAGCAGAGGCAAGGCAAGGGCAACAGGTCCTTCGTCCAGAAGAGGCCTTCCAACTATGCCTCATCTACCGCCAGTGCACCAATGCCGCAGAACAGGTATGATCGGCAGGGACAAGGCCGCCAGAATTTCAGGCCCCAGGGTTATCAATCCCAGGCCAGTGTAAGTCAAGGTGCGAGGGGGAAGCCATCATGCAGTAAGTGTGGTAGGCTCAACTTAGTAGAATGCAGAGCGGGAAGGGTTGGTTGTTATAAATGCGGCCAAATGGGCCATTTTCAGAGGGAGTGTCCAACAGGGGGAAATAGCATCCAGCATTCTGCCACCGCACTGCCGGCTAGAGGTAATCAGAGAGGCACTACTTCAGGTACGAGTGGAGGTACAAACCGCCTATATGCCATGGGTAGTTGCCAAGATCAGGAGAACTCTCCAAACGTCGTGACGGGTATGATTTGAGTCTCTTCTTTTGATTGTTATGTATTGATGGATCCGGGTGCCACCCTATCTTTTGTGACTCCTTATGTGGCTAGTAAATTCAATAAAATTCCTGAACGTCTTCTTGAGCCTTTTAGTGTGGCCACTCCTGTCGGTGATTCTGTCTTAGCTGAGAGAGTCTATAGAGATTGCACTGTGTCCATTTATCACAGGGATATCTTGGCCGACCTAGTTGAGTTGGACATGGTTGATTTTGACGTGATCCTTGGCATGGACTGGCTCTATGTCTGTTATGCCTCTATTGATTGTAGAACTTAGATTGTCACATTCAAATTCCCGAATGAGGCTGTCATAGAGTGGAAGGGTAGTCCTATTGCGCCTAAGGGTAAGTTTATTTCATACCTTAGGGCCAGGAAGCTAATCTCAAAGGGGTGTGTTTATCACATTGTCCGAGTGAAAGATGACAGCATTGAGTCTCCATCCCTTGAGTCGGTTCCGATTGTCAACGAGTTTCCAGATGTCTTTCCTGAAGATCTGCCTGGAGTCCCTCTTGATAGGGAGATTGACTTTGGGATTGATGTTCTTCTTGATACCCAGCCTATCTCAATTCCTCCATATAGAATGGCCCCAGCTGAGTTGAGAGAGTTGAAGGAGCAGTTGAAGGACTTGTTAGATAAGGGATTTATTAGGCCGAGTGTCTCGCCATGGGGAGCTCCGGTCCTATTTGTTCGGAAGAAAGATGGGTCTCTTAGAATGTGTATTGACTACAGGCAACTGAATAAGGTCACCGTAAAGAACAAATACCCTCTCCCCAGGATAGATGATTTATTTGATCAACTTCAGAGTGCCACGTGTTTCTCAAAGATAGACTTGAGATCCGGTTACCACCAGTTGAAGGTGAGAGAATGTGATATTTCGAAGACTGCTTTCCGAACTCGTTATGGCCACTTTGAATTTTTGGTCATGTCCTTTGGTTTGACTAATGCCCCCGCCGCTTTTATGGATCTCATAAACCGAGTATTCAAGCCATACCTTGATATGTTTGTGATTGTGTTCATAGATGATATTCTGGTTTACTCCAAGAATGAGGAGGAGCATGCCCATCATCTTAGAGTCGTCTTGCAAACTTTGAGAAACCAGGTATTGTATGCAAAGTTCTCCAAATGTGAATTTTGGCTTGCATCAGTGGCCTTCCTAGGCCACACTATATCTGGAGATGGTATACAGGTTGATGCTCAGAAAATTGAGGCAGTGAAGAGTTGGCCCAGACCCACATCCCCGATAGAGATAAGGAGCTTCTTGGGTTTGGCTGGATATTATCGAAGGTTCGTAGAGGGATTCTCCTCCATATCATCACCATTGACTAAGCTGACTCAAAAGAAGGCTAAGTTCCAATGGTCCGAGGCTTGTGAGGAGAGTTTCTAGAAATTGAAGACTAAGCTAACCACTGCCCCTGTTCTAACCTTGCCCGATGGTACAGAGGGCTTTGTGATCTATTGTGATGCATCTAGAATTTGTTTGGGTTGTGTGTTGATGCAAAGGGGGAAGGTGATAGCCTATGCTTCGAGACAGCTTAAGGTTCATGAGCGAAATTACCCAACTCATGACCTTGAGTTGGCAGCTATGGTGTTTGCGCTTAAAATCTGGCGCCACTACTTGTATGGAGTGCATATTGATGTATTCACCGATCACAAGAGCTTACAATACGTCTTTAGCCAGAAGGAACTCAACCTGAGGCAAAGGAGATGGCTTGAGCTACTCAAGGACTATGATATGAGCATCCTCTATCATCCAGGTAAAGCTAATGTAGTTGCTGATGCTCTTAGCAGGTTGTCTATGGGTAGCACTGCCCACGTGGAGGAAGGAAGAAGAGAATTGGCGAAGGAGGTACACAGATTAGCCCGATTGGGAGTTCATCTGGAAGAGAACAATGAAGGCGGAGTTACTGTTCAGGATGGGTCTACGTCCTCACTTGTGGCAGAGGTAAAAGAGAAGCAAGACCAAGATCCCATCCTTCTCCAATTGAAGGGAGTTGTTCACAAACAAGAGGTAATGGTTTTCACCAAAGGGGGAGATAGTGTGTTGAGGTACCAAAATAGATTGTGTGTGCCGGATGTTGATGATGTTCGAGAGAGGATTATGGCCGAAGCACATAGTTCCCGGTACTCCATTCATCCAGGCTCCACGAAAATGTATCGTGACTTGAGGGAAATCTATTGGTGGAGTGGGATGAAGAGGGATATTGCAGAATTTGTTTCCAAGTGCCCGAATTGCCAACAGGTGAAGGTTGAGCATCAAAGGCCATGTGGTTTAGCCCAAAACATAGAAATTCCAGAATGGAAGTGGGAGATGATCAACATGGACTTTATTACAGGCTTGCCGAAGTCCCGAAAGCAACATGATTCTGTTTGGGTGATTGTGGATAGAATGACGAAATCAGCTCACTTTTTGGCGGTTAAGACTACTGATACCGTAGAAGATTATGCAAAGTTGTACATCCAGGAGATCGTCAGATTACATGGGGTTCCCTTGTCTATTATCTCAGACAGAGGAGCCCAATTCACTTCCCAATTTTGGAAATCCTTTTAGAAGGGATTAGGTTCGAGGGTGAACTTGAGCAAAGCCTTCCATCCCCAGACAGATGGCCAAGCAGAGCGCACCATCTAGACATTGGAAGATATGTTGAGGGCATGTGTTCTTGATTTCAAGAGAAATTGGGATGATCACTTACCTCTCATAGAGTTTGCATTCAATAATAGCTATCATGCAAGCATTCAAATGGATCCTTATGAAGCTTTGTATGGGAGGAGGTGTAGATCGCCCATTGGGTGGTTTGAAGTTGGTGAAGCAGAGTTGATTGGGCCTGACCTTGTTCATCAAGCCATGGAGAAGGTGTAAGTTATTCGAGAGAGGCTAAAGACAGCCCAAAGCCGCCAAAAATCATACACCAATGTGAGAAGGAGAGACTTAGAGTTTGAGGTGGATGATTGGGTGTATTTGAAAGTGTCACCCATGAAGGGTGTCATGAGGTTTGGAAAGAAGGGGAAGCTTAGTCCTCGATATATTGGTCCTTACCAGATCTTGAGATGGATTGGGAGTGTTGCTTATGAGTTGGAGTTGCCGTCGGAGCTAGCCTCTATTCATCCGGTATTCTATGTTTCGATGTTGAAAAAGGGCTTGGGCGATCCCTCATTGGTAGTCCCCATTGATAGCATTGGAATTAAGGATAGCTTGTCTTATGAAGAGGTTCCGGTCCAAATTCTTGATCGCCAAGTTCGCAAACTGAGGAACAAAGAAGTCGCCTCAGTCAAAGTCCTGTGGAGAAACCAATTTGTTGAGGAAGCCACATGGGAAGCGGAGGAAGCCATGAAATCTAAATATCCCCATCTATTCGTGCCTACCGAGGAGAATGTTGAAGGTAATGTCCATTTCCTTGACTTGAATTCATTTGTGCCTTCTTGAGTCTTGATTGATAATTGATTGAGAATTTGACTGATTGAATGGCTGAGTTTTGACAGTGATTTGCACCTCGAGTCTATTCTTGATTTCTCGTCATTCGAGGACGAATGATCCCAAGGGGAAGATAATGTAACACCCCTCAAATTTTTTTCCAAAGATTCGAACCCTTCTTATATTCGGGAGGGGTCGAACCCGAGTATCTAGAAGTATATTCGTGAGTTAAGACGAGTCTCTAAGGGACTGAGCAGTGTTAGGGGTGATGTGGGGTCACCATGGACCCTAGGACCGAGATAAGTCCAAAAGATCCGTCGTGGCTAAGTTCAGGATGAGTTCGTATAAGGGTCGACTTTAGGCCTTGATAGTGCTCCGAGTCAGTTGAGTTAAGTGGCTTATGAGTTAGTCCTATCTAAACTATTCTTGTTGGACTTAGGACATTTGAGTGAGTGGTTATGTATATATATATGAGTTAATATCCTAAGTTGATATTGATGCCTTCTTGATGTTGTTTCCTCCGACCATTTTACATACTCGTACATTCCATGTACTGATGCCATTTGGCCTGCATCGTTTCATGATGCAGCGACAGGTACCAGAGATCATCAACCGGCGCTCCGTTGAAGATCCACTTACACTCCCAGCTAGTTGGTGAGTCCTCCTAGTTCCCGGAGGATATTGAGCCTTCTTGTACAGTTTTGTTGTCATTTCTTTTATTTTAATTGTTGGTAGCCATGGACTTGTCATTGGCACCTTCTAGACTTGGATAGAGGCTTCATAGACTAGGGTGTGGGAAGGTTGGACTGTTATTTTGAGGAGTTCTATTTTTTTCTTGTCTTGCTGGGTTGAATATGTTTGGCCTTCGGCCCTGAAATGTGAATAGTATGCTATGATTGACCCCTCTTTTGGGTGAGTGTGATTGAATGATGAGGTGACTAAATCAGGTGGTTCGCTTGAAGGTCAGAAATGGCTTTCAAGTGCCGGTCACGTCTGGAGTACCCTCCCGGGGCGTGACACATCAAGACTCCAAATCATCAATTAAGGAGACTCAAAATGTTAGTTTATAACAAAAAAAATATTTAACCACTCATATTAATCAACTCTTAGACATAACAAAATATGTATAACAACACATATCAATCAACTCATATCAAACATGAATCACCTATCAATTTCTCAACTTATCAATATCAACATAACAAAATCAAGTTAATAGATGTATAAACTCCTTAGGACATAAATCTATCAAGAAAACCCAATTCATATGAACATTCAATTTCAAAGAAGATGTAGGGCACATGGTGAATTCAATCCATGTTTTTAGTAGCCTTACATACTTTAGTGTAGACTTTGAAGAAACCTTGATGTTAGGTCTTCAAAGGAGAAGCTTGAATCCTTGAATTTTGTTTGAGGGAAAATCTTGTTGAAGATGAATTGAGAGAGAAGAGAGTGAAAGTTAGGGTTCTTTGGAGGTGAAAATGTGCAGAATTTGACCCCAAAAATGTTCCAAGTCCGTGTATAAATGTTTGGGGAAAATGTCCAAATTGCCTTTCATCAAAAATCTGAAAAATGGCTAAAAACCCTGCAGTGATAGTCTAAAGTAAAATGGTCATAACTTTTGACTCCAAACTCCAAAAAATGCAATCTTGGTGGATTTGGAAAGAAGACTCAAACACCTTTAATTTGATATATTCTAGAAGATATGGTAACCGGCACTCAGAAACCGGCACTCAGAAACCATTTCTGGCTCCCAAGCGAACCACATAGCCTGATCACACATCTGTTCATTCATTCAATTAGCGGAAGACAAAAAACAATAAAGAGAATATTTGGTGGACAACTCAAAACATCAATCTAACTCAAAGAATAAAGTCCATGGGCCAACAAATCAACTCTAATATTTGTCATAAAAAAATAGTTTGACAAGAATAATTTAAGGAAAGAAATACTCAATCGACCCTTCACTATCTAGTCTATGAAGCCTTTATCACTACTATCTAATTGGTGCCAATGACATGTTTATGGCTACCTCAAATAAAAATGGAAAGGGCTAACTCGACGCAAGATTACATAAGCGGTGTCCTCCGAATGTAGGGAAGGACTCACTAGTACGCTGAGTGTGTATAGATCCTCAATGGTGATCCTATTGACGATCTCTTAAACCTGTCTCTGCATCATGAAACGATGCAGGTCCAAATAGACGTCAGTACGTGGAATGTACGAGTATGTAATATGGCAGAATAAAACATACCTCAAGGAAGAATAACATCGGATCAACTATATCGAATCAGAAAGGTAGGAGAGACTCACATAAGATGTCATAAGTCTAAAGTAAGAATATTTTTCTAGACAAAGACCAATCACACATCATACAATCCAATCCAATCATACACAATACAGTTCAATCAAATCATATATCATCCGATTCAATCCAATCGTATACAATCGGTTCAACCCGGTCATATACGATCCGATCCAATCCAATCATATATCCTTTCATTCAACCCAATCAACCTATCATCTAATCCAATCCAGTCCAATCGTACACTATCAAATCACAATTCATCTAATCCAATATGATCAACGCAATCAACTCACAATTAACTCAAAGGGGCTCAACTCAATAAATATGCAAATTAAGTTATGCAATGTCTTACAATTCAACTCAATCATCTACAATCACAATCAAATCAATCAGATCAAGCACAATCCATTCAATTGGGAGTTTCTCTAACCGACAACCATCACCATATGAGCGAGTGATAGTACAACAAGCCGACGTTGTTGCCGCGTCCGTTCATACCTTGCTAGGGTATGAACGCATCAACCAATCATGGATCCAATCCAACCGAGTCCTATAATGTCAGGAAAAACATTTTGGGGAAGCATCCGACTTTAACGGTTCAATTCTCTCCTACGTTTGGCGACGTAGTTTATTGGTTCGAGTATGGACTATACTCTTACCCAATTCGGTGCTCGATACTCCTCCCAAGACTCAATATGCTCATATCTATCAAGTGAGTAAAATACTCAAAATGCTCATTTAGTCTCATCGGACTCTTTCAAATCAACTCATTTAGTCTCATTGGACTCTTTTCAAAACTCAATCAAATCTGGCCTCATTGGACCTTCTTTCAAATCGACTCATCTCAAATCATCAAACTCTTCTCTTTAAAATCTATACAATCTCAAAAATCGACATTTTAAAGTAAAAATACTCAACTCACTTATACTCAAAATACTCGTGTTCAAAAATAATTAAAAGATTTCTCAAACTCAACTCATGCTTAAACTCTTTTCAAATCATAGATGAAAATAATTACTCTTTAAACTCAAAATAGTGTATAAATAGTTTATGCAAAAATGGTTTCAAAATCATTTATTTTCAAAATGCTCATAAGACTCCAACCACATCAAATTAGGTAAATCACATATCACATTAGACTCCAATCCACTTCACCACATAACATTCTCATTAATATACCTCTTC
The DNA here is from genome assembly GCF_947179165.1 of Solanum dulcamara. Lineage (NCBI taxonomy): Eukaryota > Viridiplantae > Streptophyta > Magnoliopsida > Solanales > Solanaceae > Solanum > Solanum dulcamara. The sequence goes on along the minus strand of NC_077237.1, from coordinate 83,727,668 downwards.
ATCAATCATTCTACACATATTAAATAAGCACCATTCACGTCATCACTCACATCGTCATCAAAACATCATCATCACATCATCATCATATATTATCATTTACATCATCATCAAACATTATTATCACATCATTGTCAAGTATCACCATCACATCAATCATCAAACATCTACTCCAAAATCCTTATTTTAGTCCTATGTTCATTTTATAGAAGAAAAGGGACATTCTTAACTAACCAATTCATTCTTTTCATTCCAATCAATACATATATATACACACAACTATCCATCTCAACCTCAAGACATTTATGACAAGAAATCTCATCTTGAGTTCATGTGAATGAAACATGGACCCATACTCTCAACAAAACTCAACTCAAGAATATCGTCAATACCTATAAATCTATATACAAAGATACATTTGTAGCCAAAAATATGAAAGATAACTATTTAGTAACTCAAGTCATTAAAATCATCAATCAACCATTTGTATCTAAAAACATTCCTTAGTTTAGGGAAAACTTTCAAGAAAACCTTTCTAGAAGGTGCAACTCTTTCACAACTCCTAACCAACACATATATGGGCATATGGAAGAACTCAATCCATATTTTAGTTTAGCCTTACATACCTTGTTTGAATACTTTGAAGAAACCTTGATGTTAGGTCTTCAATGGAAGGCTTGAATCCTTGAAACTCTTGAAGGCACCCTTTGTTGGAGATGGATTTGGAGAAGAAGAAGAGAGGAAAAATTTTAGGGCTTTTTAGAGAGAGAGAGAAGCTGAAAATAATGGTCCAAAATGCTTAAGGATGGTGTATATATAATTTGGAAAAATTCCAAGTTGCCCCTCTTCAAAAATCTGGAAAATTGGGCAAAAGTCTTGCTGGCGCTATAGTGGCGCGTCGCGCCACTGCAGCGCCAAGCCAAAATAGGCTCAAAACCCTGCACATCTAATAGTGGCGCATCGCGCCAAGGACCAAACTACTGAGGCCATTTTCTGGCGCTATAGTGGCGTGGGACGCCACTGGAGCGCCAAGCCCAAATTTCGCCCAGGCTTGAAATTCCTGCAGTACTAGTCTATAGTAAAATGGCCATAACTTTTGAATCCGAACTCCAAAAATTGAAATCTTGGTGTAGTTGGAAAGAAGACTCAAAGACCTTTAATTTGGTAGGTCATGGTCCACCCAATTCATTATACGCTAGGAGATATGTTCATTTGAAGTTTACCCTTATACTAACTCGTCCGAAAACATAATTGATTGGAGTTCTTTGGACTCGACTTGGTGTTAGAGATCCCTTATGACCCCTAAACACATCTAAATACTTCAAATACTTAGGAATTAATCCTAACTCATGTATAAAATTACTATTCCTTCGGTTCGAGTCTACACACACGTGGAGAAATGTTCGAGTCTTTGCGAAAAAAATTCCGGGGTGTCACATGTATAGTCCATACTCTAATCCCATGAACTACGTAGCCAACACAGGTAAGGATTGGACCGTTAAAGTTAGATGTTTCCCATTTCATTATCCTAAAATGAAAGGACTTGATTGATTAATGGATCCATGATTGGTTGATTCGTTCATACCCTGGCAAAGTATGGACGGATGTGGTAACAACGTCGGCTTGTTGTACATCATTGGCTCATAGGTGATGTTTATCGGTTAGAGAAACTCCCAAATTGAGTGGATTGTGCATGATATGATTGGTTTGATTGTGATTGTAGATGATTGAGTCGAATTGTAAAACATTGCTAAATTCTAATTTGCATATCTATTGAGTTGAGTCCTTTGACTTTATTGTGATTGGATTGGATGATATATGATTGGATTGGATAGTATGTGATTGGATTGTATATGATTGGATTAGATCGGATTGTATATGATTGGATTGGATCGAATCGTATATGATTGGACTGAGTTGAATTGTATATGATTAGTCTCTGTCTAAACTGTGTTCTTACTTTAGACTTACGACACCTTGATTGAGTCTCTCTTATCTTTATGACTTGAGATATTTAAACTGATATTGTTCTATCTTGACACATGTTTCATTCTTCCATATTACATACTCGTACATTCCACGTACCGACGTCCATTTGTACCTACATCGTTTCATGATGTAGAGACAGGTTTAAGAGATCATGAATAGGCGCACCGTTAAGGATCTGTTCACACTCAGCTTATTGGTGAGTCCTCTCCTACATTCGGAGGACACCACTTATGTTATTCTTGCGTTGAGTTTAGTCTTTTCATTCTGATTTGAGTTAGCCATGAACCTTTCATTGGCACTAATTAGATAGTAGTGATAGAGGCTTCATAGACTAGATAGTGATGGATCGATTGAGTATTTTATGTTCTTGAATTGTTCTTGTCAGACTATTTAATGACATAGATTGAAGTTCGATTTATTGGCCCTTGGCCTTTCTTTATTGAGTTAGATTGTTGATTGGGATTGTCCACCTAATTATCTCTTTATTTTAAGTCTTCCGCTGATTGAATGAATGAACGGATGTGTGATCAGGTCAAGTGGTTCGTTTGGGAGCCAGTAATGGTTTCTGAGTGCCGGCCACGTCTAGGGTACCCTCCCGGGGCGTGACAATATGATAGTATTCTGAGGTAATACTATGATACAATCCCCATTCAGATACTAAAATGTTCAGGTTTAGGCTTACAAAGAATGGGAAAAGAACAAAAAAAATTCAATTAAAAATTTGTCAAAACATTCTATGAGGAAAATCAACAGACCATGGTTTGATCTACGGCCTGTGGATTCCATTCGTGGAATTTGGGCCTAAAATATGAGCCTCGGAAGTTCATTCTGCGAGCCCTAATTAGGGCCTGTGGTTTGAATCTGTGAAAATCAGATAAGAAAACAAGTTTCAGGACTTTATTCTACAAGCTCAAATTATGGCCTGTAGTTGGATCTGTGAAAATCTGGCCAGAAATTCAGTTTCATAAGTTGATTCACGAGCTTGAACTACGGACCGTACTTTATTTTGCGGACTGTAAAATTGACCCGTAAATCCGAGGTATGAAATTCTCTACTGTGAGTGTCTCTCGTAAAACAGTCATAACTTTTTACTCCAAACTCGGATTGATGCAAACTTAGTGGTGTTGGAAAGAAGACTCATAGACCTTTAATTTTGTAGGTAATGGGTCACCTAATTCTTCATATTCAGAGAGATATGATCATTTAAAGTTGACCTTTGTATGAACTAATGCAAAAAACTTAGTCGATAGGAAAGCTATGAACTCGACTTAGTGTTAGAGGTCACTTATGACCCTAAACCACATCTGATACACTTCCTACACTTAGGAATGGACCTTAAAACACATGTACAAGTAGGATATCACTTGGTCCAAGCTTACATGCTTACGACGAATGGTTTAGATCTTTACCATAGAATTTACGAGGAGTTATACACTAATCATCGGTTGATAGTTCAATTAGGAAACTCACTCTCTCAATAGTTGATGTCAAACTCAAAAAATTAGAATAGTTTAGGTGTTTTTTTTCCTCCATCCATTGAAATATTTTATGAAAAGTTGAGATGTTCAATTAAAACAAAACTTAGTTCGAATGTCAAAATAGAATATCCACAAAATTTAGTAAGAACATTCTAAAGAAGAAAAGTTTTGCCGTTGTAGTACTTGAACGACTAGAATGGACTCTTTGTTGGACCAAGGTGAAGTTAATCAGGAAGATTTTTTCAAACCGCTAATTAAAGTATGTATAATACATCCATTATCCATATTATAAACATAATAATAAAATATTAATACATAAGATCAATTAAGAACAACTTAGTGAACAAAATATCCCGTGTTAGTTTAATTTATGTAATTTGTATTTAAGGGTGTAGCCTAGTAATCATTCACGTAGGTTGAGCACCATGCAGTTTCAGGTTTAATTCCTAATAGAAAAAAAAAACTAGATGAATTCTTTTCATATGTTCTATCGTTGGTGGATAGAGTTACCCAATACTTATTGCTGATAGAAGATGACATGTATCTCATGGAATTAGTCAAAATGCGTACAAACTAACACAATTATCGAAAAAAATAATTGAAAATTCATATTAGCATAGTTCATGAAAGAAACGCACCTCAAAGAATATGTTGTAGACAGTCAACCTAACTTCTTTTAGCAAATTAATTTCATCAATTACCGGTGCAATGATGATATATGTAGTAACCCATGATCCCTCCACTAATTTTTTTTACAAGATAATGTTGCACACTAATTAAAAGATAAAGTTGGAGACTTTTTGAATTCTGTCATGTTTCATTCCATCTTATTAATGTTGTATGAGATTCTTAAGAAAATTTCATCAATGTTAATTATCTTTTACAGCATAAACAAATTGAAAAAAGATGACTTTGGGTTATTTGTTTTTTTAAATCTAGAACAATCAATTAATACCTAAATGTCCGAGGATCTTAAAAGCTTAGTTTGTTGGCTATCTAATCTTTCACTTGTTGGTGAAGGTTCCCAACTTGTAATTTTCTTCCCCGTTCCCTCTTCCCATGCGTAACAAAAAAGTATTTTTAAGAAAAGATCTAAATGTCAAATGCTATTCAGGATGTATAATAACCAATCGCTATAAAAGGCACCAAAAGTCTTAAATAGACAAGCCTGTTACAAAGAGGTGTTATCAATACATACTAGAACCATTTCAAATTAGGCAACCAAATAGAAATGCAATAGGGGTTTAGTACTTGCAAATAAAGGTAGTAATACTGTATGCATTCATATCTTTTCATATAATATAGTATTCTGGTGTTATTTTCCAGCTTATTACAAGAAACATTTATTTTGAGACAATCTGTAACTTTCATACATCATAAAGATCATGAGCCAGCATCAAGAAGGGAGTTCCATCTCTTCCAGGTATCATCATAACTTCTCATACCAATTTCTAAGCATATGACCAATAAATCATTATATAGTGTCTTAGAAGAATGAATCTGGTATTTCCAGAGAAGAAGACAATGTTGATACACATTTGAACTGTTACAAGAAAATCAAAGAAATGCTCACATCAGATTACTTAATTATGCAGGGTGTTTACAATAAAATCACCAATTATCAACAACATGCAGATTGATACCCTATGCAGCTTATATTTGTCCCTCACAGCTGCTAAAGTACTACCTCTTCTACTTAATTGCAAGTCATGTATGATAAGAACACATTCCTTTAGATCCACTGGTCTATATCCCGAGCAACGTTGAAGGGCCAGACTCTACAAAATTAAATGGAAAGAGTTAATTCAGCGTGCCATATATCAAACATTGGATCAAAACCCTCACCCAAGGATGTGACTTTGGCTGTAATGTGAACCTTGAAAGGAATATCACAGCAGCAGCTACCAAAGAAGGCAAGAATCTCACAATCCAATAAACTTAATTCGGCTAGGTAGTAGCCGAGAAACTCAAACTGCAAATCAGGTTTTTGTAGAAGGCGGAAAGAACATAAAATAACAACCACTTAACAGAAACACGGTTGAATTGAAAATCATAATGTTCATTTTCCTTTTGGTGCACTTACTTTAACATCTTCTTGAGCAACTCTAGTAAATCATCTGCATATAAAGGAGAAAAGGACAGACATATCAGTCGAGGAATCTTAATTGTCCGTTAACAAGTGCACATCTACTTATTCATGAAACAGTGAGACCTACTGAAGAAATGTTTTGTATGTGGGACTATCCATTTCAAATTTGAGAGATTGTAACACACTAGCCTCCATCTTCACGACATCTTTGTTCGTAAATGTATTGGCTGTAATGTATGAAAAATCCTTGACATGTGGAGGCTTGATTTCCTCATACTTCCTGATCATAATAAACAGATTATATTAGATTCATAAGCAAAATAACAAGTATAACCAATTCTTGGCTCAGATACCTACGCAGCAATGAGCATAGAAGAAACACCCAAAAGCTGAAGTCTTTGCCTAGGGATGACATTCACTGATAAGAATTTGTCAATGTAGGAAACAGTAAGATACAATGTGTCCGAAAGAAGCTTGTATTCGTCTGAAACTTCGACGAGCCAGTCAACCAAAATCCCTCTCATGTTTGCACTCACATCCTTCTGGATTTTCTCAAGGTAATCAGGCAATGGTCTTCTCTTTTTCTCAATGTGATTTGAAAAACCAGAGTAAGCCAAAAACTCAAAAGCCTAAATATCAAATCCAAACAAGATTTGATAATTCAATGATATTAACCACAACTCAGTTGCCAAAATCCAATCTTTAGAGTGCCCATTTGCAAAATCATCAATTAGAAACCACATTAAGCTCTAATAGGTAACACCCAATTAAACAAGATTTGATAATTCAATGATATTAACCACACCCCAGTTTCCAAAATTCAATCTTTAGAGTGCCCATTTGCAAAAACATCCATAAGAAACCAAATCAAGCTCTATTAAGCAATTAAACATTTGACTTCTTAATTCATTTACTCCAATACATGAAATGCAAAACAGACTTAATCACTAAGATCTAAATAATTAAGATTCAGATATTCATAAGTACACAACACAACAAAATTTATTGAAATGAGCAAAAACACTAACCTCCAATTGATGAAGATAGTCATATACATCAGAAGCATAAGCACTACACATCTGAGGGTCATCATCCAATTTAGCATCAACATCAAATTCCTTGTCTTTCTCAGTAACAGATCTTTTCACCTTCCTCTTAATAGTCTGCTTAGATTTGACCTTCTTCTGATTGATACCCTCATTGGACAAATCTTTAATCTCTCCCAACACAACTCTCTTCTTGTTGGGCTGTTGCAAGTGCTGAACCATTGCTTCTGCTGCCCTTTTCTTGGCCAATCTTATAATTCTAACAAAACTTTCTTGATCTGCCATTGCTTGCTATTTTTCCTCTCTGTGTGGGGGGAATAGGGGGTAAGAGAGGGAGAGGAAGCTAGAAGGAGAGATGGGTGTATGTATATATATGGCACCATATTCAGCAGAGAGTTTTTGAGGGAAATTTTCAGATTTTGGGTTTGAGATTTTGGGAATTTTTGTTTTAAGGGAAAGAGAGAAGGGATGTCTTTTTGGTTAGTTGTTTATTCAGATTGAATTTTGAAAAGTATGTTTTGGGATTCCCTCCACATATACCGCTTCTTTAATTATTTTGTCATCCTCAAAGATATGTTAAGACAAAACTCTCTTCTTCATATCGCATGAATCTTAAAAATTACAAATCATCGAATGAGTCATTTTTATTATTTTATCACTAGGAAGATTCTCTGTAAAGGGCATTGAAATGTCTGGTGATTTTATTCCTTAGACTTCATCATATCGTTATCGTACTTGTAATATTGTGAAGTATGTTTGACGATTAAAGTTATTCTCCATTAAATTTTTTATTCCTTATGTCTATTACTAAGCTATTATTCTAAGAGTGAAACTGAAAAGTTGGAGGATTAGTATGTTGCAACTAAAAAAGTCATTAAGTCATTCTTTCTTATTAGAAGTTTTACGAAAATACTTTGGAAAACGATATTAATAATAAATCTTGTACTAGATTATTTGGATTTTATACTTGTCAAGCAACCTTATTTCTAAAGAAAATCATACTATTAGCAACTTGGAGTCGTTTGTAATAAATCAAGTTATGTCTCTGTCTCCTTTTGAATTTCTAAATAATTAATTTGCTAAGTTAAAGTCAAGACAAGAGTGTCAAGTCAAAAATGAATATTATAGGCCTAAATTGTCCCATGAAAATTAAATGAAGTCACATGGAGATTTTAAGCACGAAAGAGCCATATATGTACATAGCATATGCATTCAGAGTTCATATCAAGGCGTGTTATATGCATTCATTACAGAGCCATAATCGAAGAAATGGGACCTATTTGCCTATATAGATGTATACAATATAGATGGCAGAGATGATACAATTAGCTACCGGACATACCATCATTGCTAGCAGTTGATCGGATAAGCATTCATGCATCTGCACCTATATATACGACCATTTTTTACAGAGTTGTGTTCTGGATTTAGCTATCTTCCTGTTATGGCTAGCAGGGTTTCAGTTTTAGGTGGTATCTCTATTATCTTTTTTTACTGCAACTATTTATGATTCTACCTTCCATCTTATATACCAAAACATATTATTCATATTGACGTCCCGTTGCCTGAAACGCTGCATTTCATGTTGCATGTTTAGACATAGGTCTAGATTGGCCTTTGCATTAGAGGGCTATCTCAACTGAGAATTGATAAGCTACATTCTTTCTGGAGCTGTTGGTCATTTGTAGGTTTTGTATACTAGAATTTTGTGTATAGTTGTTGAGCATTTTCAGGGCTTTGTACTGACCAGTTGATCTATAGTATTTTTAAAGACTTTTAGACATACTTTCTTGGGTCTTTTCAGCTTTTCGATAGTATCCTAGTCTACTTATTTTATATATGATTTCAGTTGCAGCCTTGTCGGCTTGCTAATTCTTTAGCAATTAAGTTATACTTACATTAATTATGCTTGCATTATTTCTTATGCATTGTTTGGTTTGGCGTATTAAAATTGACTTGCATTGCATAATTGTTTGGAACATATTTATTTACAAGATACCCTCCACAAATCTGGTGGAAAGATGTAAAACAAAAATTGAGGGGCAATTGTGTCTTTAACCATGTTAATGTATGCATTAAACCTCTTTGGATTACTAATATCATGGATTTTCGTGTATTTAATAATACACTCCTCAATACATAATACAAACATTATTTATAAATATGTTAAAAAAATATACAAAACAAGGTACTACTAATATACAAAGCTAATTCATTCAATATTTCGGCTAATACACACACAACTATGAGTTAGTGTAAATATATATAGGATGCAAACCACTTTTTACCATTTAATTTACTGATTCATCTGAATTAAATAGTTTTGCTCTATTCATCCACTAAAATAGTATGAATAATAAATTTCACCTTCATTAAATTGAATGTAGTGTGATAAAAATAAAAATAAAAAGGGCAGTCCAGTGCACTAAGCTTCTGCCATGCGCAAGGTCTGGGGAAGGGTCCAATCATAAGGGTCAATTGTACGCAGTCTTACCTTGCATTTCTGGCAGAGGTTATTTCCAAGACTTGGATTTGTGACTTCCTGATCACATGACAGCAATTACCAAATTTAAACATCTCGTTTAAATTTTGAATTTGTGTCGAAGAGAAAATCATTATAGAAATATGTGTGGAGAATTCGAAATTCAAAACATGCAAAATAAAAAGGCTAAACCCGTCGGTGACCCTTTAAAGTTGGCACCAATTTTCACTTAGACACCTCAACTAGACTTTGTTCATTTTAGACACCTCATGTCAGGCCCAGCTGTGTCATTTTGACACTTTTTGCACAATCGGCCAAAATATATAATATGTGTGTGTTATACTCGCGAATAACGTGTAAAGTAATGAATTAAATAACGACATGTGTCATTTTTATCCAAAATAATTATTAAATAATGAATTTTAACTAAAAATTTAAAAATGGCCAATGAATCGATGACACTTGGCATTTTTGCCCAAATAATTTTCAAAAAAAGAGATTTGATCAAAAAAAAAAATTGCAGAAGCACCCCCCACCCTCCCCTGCTGATTGTCTTCTCTAAAATAACCCATTTTGCAGAAAAATTCCAAAGTAAACCCAAACAATTCCGACGGGTGCTTTTTTATTTTTTTGGTTTATTCTTTTATTTTTTAAATTATTTACTTAAAAATTATTTGTGAGTTAAATATATTTTTCAATCACCATTTTCTTTATTTTTTTCAGATCTTGAAAATATCATTATCACCATGCTCATCGGAAAAAATGGAGATCCCCCACCGCTGCCACTCTCTTTCTCTCTCCCTCCCTCTATTCTACCAAATCACATTTTATTTAAAATTAAAATTGTCAATCTTTTCAATATTTAAATCTTGAAATAGGTCTATTCCTAAATTTCTAAAACGTTTTTCATCATTTTCCATAATTTTGTTGTAACTATCTTCATTCACCATATTTGAAGTTTAAGCTTTTGGAAAAATGGTGGCTGAAAAACGGGAAAGAAGAAGGAAAAAAAAATAACTAAAAATTGGCTAAATAAGCCATTTACTTGCGGTCAGCGAGTGTTTGACACACACTATGTCATGTAAGCAAAAAGTGTCAAAATGACATATATAGCGGAGCCTGACATGAGGTGTTTAAAATGAACAAAGCTTAGTTGAAGTGTATAAGTGAAAATTGATTCTAATTTTATGGGTCACCGATGGGTTCAAAGACTTTGTGGGATATGGTATCCTTTGTTTTATGTCTTGATAGATTTTTCTGTGAAGAGAGCCCAATTTTAGACCCTCTTTCTTTCTTTTTTATCTTAGCTCGAAGAATAGAACAACCAAAGTTAGACCCCCACAGAATATGGATTAAAAATTAGTTAGTATTTGAAAAAAAAAACTAACGAAATTTAACAAGCAATAATCAAAATCAAAGTTTTTCAAAGTAGTGTCTAACTGGTAATAGAATGTAGCTAAATAGGATTAAATAAATATAACGATTCAACTCTTGCCAACAAAATTTTTGTTTTAACCAGGTGTTAATGTTTTTAAAAAAAAAACATTTTTTATTGGAGGCTGAAGGGTAGTTTAGTCATTGAACAGTCAACACTTAATTCGAAATTCCCTTTTTGGAACGAAAACCTTTGTAAAACTAACGTATCATATATAAATTCCCACTTATCATATTTTGCCTCTATATATATATGAGAGGTCGTAGTAATCTATGTCTGTTTAGTTTAAGCCTATTTGTCTGTTTACTTTAAGCCGCCGACAATTCACAACAATGGCCTCTTTAACCTCCGATTTCCTCAATTACATTGTTTTCCTGTATCTCCATGAATCAGGTAACTCAATCCGAACCTCTTCTATCTTCTTACAGAGAATTTGAGTTTAATTGCTTTGATATGCTTTACTTGAATCGAGAGTGTTGTTGTTGTTAGATGATGTTAAATTCTGCAAAGTAAACATCTTTTTGTAACCATAAGAGTTGTTATGAACCAAGGATCTATCGAAAACAGAGGAGTTAAGGACAAAAATATTTTTTCATCATTTAAATTTTGAATTCAGTAAATTGAATGTGTTGTGATATAGTACCAAATTAAAACATCTCATTTAAATTTGGAATCCGTCTCTTCAGTTTTAGATAGGATTAAATAAATGTAACCTTTCAACTCTTCCCCATGAGGAAGTAATAGCTGGAGCTGGAGGGTACATTATTCATTCAACAGATGCTTTTTGGAACGAAAACATTTCTAATTCTAATGTCTCATTTATTAATATCGTGTGTCCCAAAATTCCCTCTTACCATTGTTTCACTCTCTATATATAAGAGGGAATAGTAGTAGCCTAGCCTACATGTCCGTTTAGACGAGTTAAATTCGTCAAAGTAAACATTTACCTATAACCATTCTAGTGCATAAGCCGAGGGTCTATCAGAAACAATTTCTTTACCTCAAAGGTAGGGATTAAGGTCTATGTACATTCTACCCTCCCATACTCCACTTGTAGGATTACACTGGGTATGTTGTTGTTGTTGTTGTATTCTAGTGCATAAATTGTCTCAAGATGAAGGTAACAAGAGTATTGTTGGATTTTCCACCAGTAGGTTGGCTAAAATACAATACAGATGGGGCTTCGAGGGAAAATCCAGGTATAAGTTCCTATGCCTTTTGTTTGAGGAATGAAAGAGGGGATTTACTATATGCAGAGGGAGCTACTATTGAAAACAGCACTAACTCTGTAGCAGAGGTGAAAGCGATTCTAGAAGCATGTAAACATAACAAGTAGGAGAAGCACAATAATATAATCATTCAAACAGATTCTATGCTATTGTACAAGATTCTAGAAGAAAAATGGTCATGCCCCTGGATAACTACAGAGATAGTGACAGAAATTAAAACATGCTTACAGGACAAACAACATACATTCCAACACATTTTCAGGGAAGAAAATCAACTAGCGGACTACTTGGCAAATATTGCAATTGATAAAGGAGGGCGCAACTACCAAGATTTCAGCAGTTTGGAAGTTCAAAACACCTATTTGAGAGTAACTCCAACAAATGGATAGAGGGGACAGGGAGGTTCAAAGTGTTAGGTGTTTTGTTTTTGGTTGTTTATTTATTTTTTCCTAGTCGATTGGGCCATGTAGGGAATGGCTTTGCCCTAGGTGGTGTAAGGTGGTGTTTTACACTCATTACTTCATCAATAAAATACCAAAATTTAACCGGAAAAAAAAAGTGCATAAATATGGTCGAGAATAAAATTGACTTCATCTGGTAGTGGCTAGGACTGCTTGGGCAATTTGCATTAGCAGAAAATGTCCTTTCTTTGCCGCTGTATGGGGGCATTGCTCCTGGTTTTTCAGAAAAGAAAAAAGAAAAAGACACTCAGCTCTCTTGCTTGATTAAAAAAAAAAAAAAGGGCAGCCCGGTGCACTTAAGCTCCCGCTATGCGCAGGGTCCGGGGAAGGGCCCGACCACAAGGGTCTGTTGTACGCAGCTCTCTTGCTTGATTGAACAGCCAAAATTTCAGTTACTTTTAGTGATCTTCCAAGACACTCTAGTTTATGGTTGGTCCTTTATAATACCAGTTGTTGCTTCATTAAATATGACTTGCTAATAGGTTGGCTGACACCTTGACTTTGATCGTGATGGACTAGTACGTTAGTATCTAATCAGTCTACTGGTTTTGCTGATATATTTTTTCAGGATTCTCACATTCAACATTTGCTTTTGGATACGAGGTAGGGATCAATAAGAGCACAATGGATGGAAATCTAGTTCCTCCTGGTGCTCTTGTTAAATTTGTGCAAAAGTGTATTCAGTATCTTGAACTGGAAACAAGTTGGAGCAATGTAATGCAAACATTTTGATATTCTCATTTTTGTATTTGAAGTTTAGCTCTTTTGATAACTCTAAAGTTTAGCTCTTTTGATAACTCTGAACTAACCAATGGAATGCAGGATAATACCAATATGGACAAAGACTTCCAGCTTCTGCAACCTTTGCATCTCATTACGAAGAATGTATATGAGCTGCAAAATATAAAAAAAGAGAAAACGGAAAAGCTTCAGAAAGATAAACATAGGCGGAAGGATAAAGCGAATGCTGACCGACAATTCACAGCAATGGCCTGTTTAACCCCCGACTTCCTCAATTACATTGTTTTCCGGTACCTCCATGAATCAGGTAATTTAATTTTCCTCTTCTGAACAGAGAATTTGATGTTGTGTTTCTGTTAGATGAGTTTAATTGCTTTGATATGCTTTACTTGAGTCGAGGGTGTGTTAATTCTGAACCCCCCACACTGGGTATGTTAAATTCTGCAAAGTAAACATTTTCTGTAACCATTCTACTGCATAAGAGTTCTTATGAGCCAAGGATCTATTGAAAACACCCTCCAAGTTTGATAGGGGTTAAGGACAGAAATAACTTTTCATCATTTAGTTTATGGATCATCTGAATTAAATAATAAATTTTGAATTCAGTAAATTGAATGTGTTGTGATATATTACCAAAATAAACATCTCATTTAAATTCTGAATCCGTCTCTCCATGAGGAAGTAATAGTTCGATCTGGAGGGTACATTAGTCATTCAACAGACAACACTTCATTCGAAATGCCTTTTGGAATGAAAACACTTCTAATTCTAACGTCTCATATATTAATATCGTGCCTCCGTATATATATCAGAGGGAGTAGTATTAGCCTAACCTATATGTCTGTTTATGCCGCCGGCGATTCACAAACAATGGTCTTTATAACCTCCGGCAATCCGCCCTCCCCAGACCCCATTGGGTATGTTGTTGTTGTTGGACGAATTAAATTCGGCAAAGTAAACATTTACCTGTAACCATTCTAGTGCATAAGCGTTCTTTTGAGCCGAGGGTTCTATCAGAAACAACCTCTCTACCTCAAAGGTAGGGGTTAGTCTGCGTAAATCCTACCCTCCCCATACTCCACTTGTGGGATTACACTGGGTGTGTTGTTGTTGTATTCTAGTGCATAAACATTATCGAGAATAAAATTGACTTCATCTGATAGTGTCTAGGATTGGTTGGCAATTTGCATTAGCAGAAAATGTTGTTTCTTTTGCTGCTTTGACAAGGCAGATAAGGTTTTCCTGTATTTTCTTAGTTTTTCTGTTAAAGAAAAACTATTCAGTTCTTAGTTTTTTGTAAACAACTTTTACAAAAAAGTACATCGGGAGTATAAGATTAAGAGCCAGAGAAGAACTGAAGCTGTCTACGGGGACGCAATTACCATTACCAACATGAACCTGATCAGGTCCTTTATAATCCTCAATCTGGTGAAATGTGGTGAGATCGGGGCTGATGTGGTTCGTCACTCCGGTGTCAGGGAACCATTGTTGAGATGCCGCGTTTGGAGTTGAATGTGATAGATAAGCTACTGGATTAGTGTTTTGGCTGTAACATTGGAAGCAATTTGGGGCAATGTGGTTATGGTCATTACAAATTTGACACTTTTGTCGCTGGTCAGTGGATTGCCAAGGTTGACTATAGGTGGAATCATTTCTGGAATTAAAGCGACCACCACAACCTCGATTAGACCTTCCACGACCTCGGTTAGTATTGTTGTTGTAGGAATGATCAGATTGTGTATTCCTGTGGGTCAAGTTTGCTGGGGGATGTTGGACTGAATCTGCAGGTTGCTGCGGAGTACTAGAAATTGAGAGATTGGAAAATGACGAGCCATAAATGAACTCATGGTTCAGGAGAAGGCTATGCAATTCGGTAAAAGTAACTGGTTGAGGGCGTGCCGATAATGTTGGAAGCTTAGCGGACCAAAGTAATATTTTTATTATACAAGGAGCAAAATAGTACACACACAAAATAAAACTTTTACAACTTTCTCACAATAAGTACTTCGGCACTTCACTATATCATAAGAGCTTTGCTCTCTATTTCTTCCTCTCTAACTCTCTAAGAAGCTTTGCTTCTTTTTTTAAAAAAAACATACAATTACATGCATACAAGCATCTATTTATAGCTAACCTACACCTCCATATAGAAGATTTCTCCAAGTTGAATTTCTCCTACTTTAGTTTACTTCTCCAAGTTGAATTCTTCCTACTTTAGTTTACTCCTCCAAGTTGACTTCTTCCTACTTTAGTTTACTTCTCCAAATTGAATTCCTCCATCTTTAGTTTACTTCTCCAAATTGAATTCCTCTTACTTTTTAATCTTTGCCAATTTTGACTTTGTTGAAGTCGGTTTGAATTTTAACACTCCCCCTCAAACCGAATTTTTCATTCCAAGCTTTTCTTTTAGTATGTGGAATATGTCTGCTTTCAATGGCTTCGTAAATATATCTGCCAATTGGTCTTCTATGCAACAATAGACTAACTCCACTGTCTTATTCTTCACTTGTTCTCGGATAAAATGATGCTTTGTATCGATGTGCTTGCTTCGATGGTGCGACACCGTATTCTTCGCGAGTGATATGGTAGACTTGTTGTCAAAATAAATTGTGATCGGATCTTCTTGAGCAAAAAATAATTCTTCCAAAATATTCTTCAACCAAATTTCTTGACAGGTACATGCTGTCGCGGCTATATATTCTGCTTCACAGGTTGAAAGAGCAACATTTTGTTGTTTCTTTGATGACCATGAAAATGCTGTTGAGCCAAGATGGAATAAATATCCGGATGTGCTTTTTCGATCATCCAAGTCTCCCCCATAATCACTGTCTGAGTAACCAACTAATTTCGATTTTTCAAAGTATGTATAAAGAGACCATGATCCACCGTACCTTTGATGTATCTCAAAACTCTCTTTGTGGCAATCCAATGATCTTGTTTTAGCTTTTCCGTAAATCTGCTAACCAGTCCAACTGCATACATAATATCTGGCCGCGAGATAGTCAAATACCTTAAACTTCCAATTACGTTTTTAAAGAAAGTTGGATTAACTGGCTCGCTTATTGAGTCAACACTTAACTTCATGCCTGGTTCTGCTGGCGTGGCTACAGGCTTACAATCTTGCATTCTTAAATTTTTCAGAATTTGCTCCGCATATTTCTTTTGAGACATAAATATGCCATCTCTCATTTGTTTCACTTCGACTCCAAGAAAGTATGACATTTCACCAATGTCTATCATTTCAAATTCTTTAGTCATAGCTTTCTTAAATTCATTGAACATACCTGGATTGTTTCCGGTGAAAATCATATCATCCACATATAGACACACGATCATGATGTCACCAGCCTTATTTTTTTGTGTGTATAATGCATGCTCGTATGGGCTTTTCATGAATCCATTCTTCTGAAAATAGTCATCAATCCTGGTATTCCATGTTCGCGGAGCTTGCTTTAATCCATACAAAGCTTTATTCAGACGGTAGACTTTGTCTTCATGTCATTGCTTTATATATCTTGGCGGCTGCTCGATATAAACTTCTTCTTCCAAGTAGCCATTTAGAAATGCTGACTTCTCATCCATTTGATAAATCTTCCATTGATTTTGTGCTGCAATTGTTGTGAGAAACCTTACGGTATCAATCCTTGCCACCGGAGCAAATACTTCATCATTATCTACTCCATATTTTTGTTTGTAGCCTTTTGCAATGAGTCTTGCTTTGTACTTGTCCACTTCTCCTTCTTTGTTGGTTTTCGTCTTTTACACCTATTTGACTCTAATAGGACTATGTCCTTCTAGCAGACTTGTTATCTTCCATGTGTCATTTCTAGTGATGGCAACAATTTCTTCGTTCGTTGCCTTCTTCCATTTAACATCTCCAGTTGCCTCTTCATATGTTACCGGGTCACATTCAGCCATTAAACAAAATAAGGAATAGTCGAGAGTTGTCTTTATGGGTTCAGTATCATCATAGACCTCACGGAGACTACGCATTTTTGTTGGAGCTTCACTTGAGTTGCTGCTACTTGGTGATGCAGATGTTGAAGGAGTTGTTGCAACAGGGCTTTGTGGTGGACTCTGTCCGTCACCTTATTCATTTTGATCAACAAAATCATCATCATATTCATAACGGAAGAATAATCCTTCAACTTTCTTTTCTTCTTCACTCCATTTCCAATAATAACCTTCATCAAATTCAACATCTCTTGAGATAATCACCTTCTTCATGAGAGGATTATACAACCTGTAAGCTTTGCTTCTTTTATCATATCCAATGAAGATGCACTTTTCTCCTCTATCATCGAGCTACTTTCTTAACTGTTCAGGAACATGAGCATATGCAATACATCCAAATATCTTGAGATGTCCAACTCCAGGCTTTTGACAACTTCATGCTTCATTTGGTGTTATATATCGTACACTCCTTGTTGGACAATGATTCAACAAATAAATTGCACATCGAACAACTTCAACCCAGAAATTTCTTGGTAAATTCTTATCTTTCACCATACTCCTTGCCATATTGAGAATGGTACGATTTTTTCTTTCCGCGACTCTATTTTGTTGAAGTATATATCTGACTTTCAACTGATGAATAATCCCATGTTTTTAACGAAATCTCAAATAGATTTGCAGTGTATTCACCTTCTCTATCTGATCTGAGTATCTTCAGATAATACCCACTTTGTTTTTCCACCATCGCTTTAAACTCTTTGAATCTTTCAAGAGTTTCTGGCTTTTCTTTAAGAATATATACCCAACTTTTTCTACTATTATCATTAATAAAAGTTAGGTAATACTTGTTTCTACCAAGTGATGGTATGCCAAACGGACTAGCTAAATTCGAGTGCACAATCTCGAATGGTCTTCTAGCTCTTCTAGATTTTCCAACTTCAAAACTTTGTCGGCGTTGTTTTCCTTTGATGCAGGCTCCACATAGTTGATCAGGTGAATTTAATTCTAGCAGACTATTCACCATCTTTTCTTTTGCTAGCAGATTTAGACCAGAAAATCCAAGATGTCCATATCTGAAGTGTCAAAGCCACGAGTCATCTTTTATAGATGTTTTCATGCACTTTATATCTCCAGACTCGATATCAATAGTGAATAGGCAATTTTGCATCATATTATCCTTGGAAACAAATTCTTTATTTTGGTTTCTCAAGGTCATTGAGAAATCCTTTATCTACACTTTATATCCTATTTCAGAAAGCTGGCCAAGGATGATGATGTTGCTTTTCAAAGCTGGTACATAGTAAACATCAGGAATAAAAAAAATTCCCCATTTTTCTGAGTAATTCTAATTTTGCCATTTCCTTTGACAAAAACTTGTGATTCATCGCCAAAGGTTACTTTACCATTAATAGATTCATCCAGTTCAGAAAACAACTCTTTTTGGCCAAACATATGGTTGTTGGCACAACTATCCAAATACCAAAAATTCTTTTTGGATTTTTCATCTTTCTTGTAGGTGAGGAATATGCGAGATTCTCTATTTTGATCTTCAATAGCTACTACATGGTATTTTTATTCTTGTTTAGGAGTTGATCTACACTCATAGCTACAGTAGCCATATTTTGTAACACCCCGAATTTTTTTGCCAAGACTCGAACCATTTTTCATATGTGTATAGACTCAAACCGAATGACTTGTAATTTTATATATGAGTTAGGATCAATTCCTAAGTATTTGAAGAGTATTATATGTGGTTTAGGTTAATGAGGGATCTCTAACACCAAGCCAAGTCCAAAGAATTCCTATCGGCTAAGTTTTCGGATAAGTTCGTATAAGGGTCAACTTCAAATGATCATAACTTTCAGCATATTAAGAGTTAGGTGTCCCAAGACCTTTTTGAATCCTCTTTCCAATGCCGCTGAGTTTGCCTCATTCCGAGTTTGGAGAAAAATATTATGACCGTTTTACCAAAGACTACCGCTGCACCAGTTTAGGGCTTGGCGCGGTGCGCCAGCAGAGCGCCCGAAACTAGCCTCAGTAGTTTGGGTGTTGGAGTGGTGCGCCACTATCGCTCCAGCAGGGTCCTGGACCCGTTTTTCAGATTTTTCTTGAGAAAAGGGAATTCTGGACCTTTCCCACCCATCCTATATCTAAAATACTGCATTAGGGATCACCATTTTCCGCCCCCATATCAGTTTCTAAGGATTTTCTCTCCAAAAAAACATCCAAGAGCATTGAGAACAAGAATTGGAGGAGAGGAAGAGTTAGGATTCAATATCTTCAAGCCATGCCTTTTATTTCCTGTGAGATAATCTTCATTCCAGGTATGTAAGGCTACTCACAACGTTGTATTGATTTCATTCACGTGTCCTACATCTTCATTAATGATGTTCTTGAGTTGAGTTTTGTTGAGAGTATGGATTCATGTATTCATTCACATGAAACCAAGATGAGATTTCATTTTTGTCATAATTTGGCTTGAGGTTGAGATTGATGGTTTTTATGTAAAATAAAAACAATATTGCTTTCAAAGTGAAATGACGTATTTTTTTACGGAGTTTAATGAAATTGAATATAGAATTATATGAGGATTTTGGAGCAAGATGTTTGATGATGATGTGAATGATGGTTATCTTTAACAAAGGTAAAATGATTGATGAAGAGGTTATGTTGATGATGATGTTTTGAGATGAAATGGATTGGAATCTAATGTGACTACATGATATGATTTGCATAATTTGATTTGATTGGAGTCATATGAGGATCTTGAGTAGAAATGATTGTTTGAGAAGGAGTTTTAAAAATGATTTGTGAACGTTTTTGCATAAATTATTTATGCACTATTTTGAGTTTAAAGAAGGATTATTTTCATCTTTGATATAGAAAGAGTTTAAGCATGAGTTGAGTTTGAGAAGTCTGTTAATTATTACTTTGAACATGAGTATTTTGAGTATAAACGAGTTGAGCATTTTTACATTAAAACGTCTATTTTGAGATTGAGTTGAGGAGTTAAAATTATGTTTTAAATGCATTTAATATTTACTGCATTCATTGACTTGAGATTGTATCAAATTTAAAGAGAAGAGTTTGATGATTGAGATGAGTTGATTGTGAAAGAAGGTCCAATGAGACCAGATTGATTGAGTTTTGAAAAGATTCCAATGAGATTAAATGAGTTG
The DNA here is from genome assembly GCF_947179165.1 of Solanum dulcamara. Lineage (NCBI taxonomy): Eukaryota > Viridiplantae > Streptophyta > Magnoliopsida > Solanales > Solanaceae > Solanum > Solanum dulcamara. The sequence goes on along the minus strand of NC_077237.1, from coordinate 83,707,588 downwards.
ATTTGAAACTAAGTCCAAAGAGACTAAATGAGTATTTTGAGTATTTTACCTACTTGATAGATATGAGCATATTGAGTCCTGGGAGGAGTATTGAGCACCGAATTGAGTAAGAGTATAGTCCATACTCGAATCCCATGAACTACGTAGACAATGTAGGTAAGGATTGGACCGTTAAAGTCAAATGTTTCCCATTTCATTGTCCTGAAATGATAGAACTTGATTGATTGATGGATCCGTGATTGGTTGATTCGTTCATACCCTGGCAAAGTATGGACGGACGTGGCAACAACGTCGGCTTGTTGTACATCACTGGCTCATAGGTGATGTTTGTCGGTTAGAGAAACTCCCAAATTGAGTGGATTGTGCATGCTATGATTGGTTTGATTGAGATTGTAGATGATTGAGTCGAATTGTAAAACATTGCTAAATTCTAATTTGCATATCTATTGAGTTGAGTCCTTTGACTTTGTTGTTGAGTTGATTGTATATGATTGGATTGGATGGTATGTGATTGGATTGTAAACGATTGGATTGGATTAAATTGGGTTGTACATGATTGGATTGAATATGATTGGATTGGATTGGATTGGATGGTATGTGATCGAATTGTAAATGATTGGATTGAATTAGATTGTACATGATTGGATCGGATTGTATATGATTGGATTGGATTGGATCGGATTGTATATGATTGGATTGGATCGGATTGTATATGATTGGTCTCTGTCTAAACTGTGTTCTTACTTTAGACTTATGACACCTTGATTGAGTCTCTCTATCTTTATGACTTGAGATATTTGAACCGGTATTGTTCTATTTTGACACATGTTTCATTCTGCCATATTACATACTCATACAATCCACGTACTGACGTCCATTTTGACTTGCATCATTTCATGATGTAGAGACAGGTTTAAGAGATCATCAATAGGCGCACCGTTAAGAATTTGTTCACACTTAGCTTATTGGTGAGTCCTCCCCTACGTTCAGAGGACACCACTTATGTTATTCTTGCGTTAAGTTTAGTTTTTTCATTCTGATTTGAGGTAGCCATGTGTGACACCCCAGAAATTTTTCCGCAAAGACTCGAACATTTCTTCACGTGTGGGTAGACTCGGGCCAGAGGACTTGTAATTCTACATGTGAGTTAGGATTAATTCCTAAGTATTTTTAGTGTGTTAGATGTGTTTAGGGGTCATAAGTGATCTCTAACACCAAGTCGAGTCCAAAGAACTCCAATCGATTAAGTTTTCGGACGAGTTGGTATAAGGTTCAACTTCAAACGACCATATCTCCTAGGATATAAAGAACTGGGTGGACCACGACCTACCAAATTAAAGGTCTTTGAGTCTTCTTTCCAATGCCACCAAGATTGAAATTTTTAGAGTTCGGAATCCAAAGTTATGGCCATTTTACTACAAACTAGTACTGCAGGAATTTCAAGCCTGGGCGAAATTTGGGCTTGGCGCTCTAGTGGCGCCCCACGCCACTATAGCGCCAGAAAATAGCCTCAGTAGTTTGGGGCTTGGCGCGACGCGCCACTATTAGATGTGCAGGTTTTTAAGCCTATTTTGGCTTGGCGCTGCAGTGGCGCGACGCGCCACTATAGCGCCAACAAGATTTTTGCCCATTTTTCAGATTTTTGAAGAGGGACAAATTGGACTTTTTCTCTAATTACATATACCCTATCCTTGAACGTTTTGGGACCATTTTTCAGCCCCCACTCTCTCTCTAAAAGCCCTAGGAGCTTCTCTCTCTCTCTCTTCTTCTTCTTCCCCAAATCCATCTCCAACAAAGGGTGCCTTCAAGAGCTTCAAAGATTCAAGTCTTCCATTGAAGACCTAACATCAAGTTCCTTCGAAGTCTTCAAACAAGGTATGTAAGGCTAACCTAAAATATGGATTTAGTTCTTCCATATGCCCATATATGTGTTGGATAGAAGTTGTGAAAGAGTTGAACCTTCTAAGAAGGTTTTCTTTAAAGTTTTTCTAAACTATGGAATGTTTTTAAGTACTATTAGTTGATTGATGTTTTTAATGACTTGAGTTACTAAATAGTTAATTTTCATATTATTGACTACAAATGTATCTTTGTAATAGATTTATAGGTATTGACGATTCTCTTGAGTTGAGTTTTGTTGAGAGTATGGGTTCATGTTTCATTCACATGAACCCAAGATGAAATTTCTTGTTATAAATGTCTTGAGGTTGAGATGGATAGTTGTGTGTATATATGTATTGATTGGAATGAAAAGAATGAATTGGTTAGTTAAGAATGTCCCTTTGCTTCTATAAAATGAACATAGGACAAAAAAATAAGGATTTTAGAGTAAATGTTTGATGATGATGTAAATGATAATATATGATGATGATGTGATGATGATGTTTTGATGACGATGTGAGGGATGACGTGAATGGTGCTTATTTAATATGTGTAGAATGATTGATGAAGAGGTATATTGATGAGGATGTTATGTGATGAAGTGGATTGGAGTCTAATGTGATTTTGTGGTATATGATGTGCATAATTTGAGTTGATTGGAGTCTTAGGAATATTTTAAAAATAAATTATCTCTTGAGGAGGAGCTTTAAATAAAGTATTTGTGAACCTTTTTGCATAACCTATTTATACACTATTTTGAGTCTAAAGAATTATTAGTTTCATCTTTGATTTAGAAAGGAGTTTAAGTATGAGTTGAGTATGAAGAGCCTTTAAATGAGTTGAGTATCTTTACATTAAAGTATTTATTTTGAGTTTGAGTTGAGGAGTTGAAATTATATTTTGATGTACATAACATTTTCTACATTCATTGAGTCGAGATTGTATAAATTTTTAAAGAGAAGAGTTTGATGATTTGAGATGAGTCGATTTGAAAGAAGGTCCAATGAGACTTGTCATTATGAGTTAATTGAGTTGAAATGAGAACAGAGTTGATGAGGTGGCAATGTTCCACATGAAACTAGCCGTGAGGGCTTGTTTGAGATGATTGAAGGAGTTTTATGAGCATGGAGTCATGGGAGGAGTATCGAGCACCGAATTGAGCAAGAGTACAGTCCATACTCGAACCCAATACCTGTGTTGCCAAACGTAGGGGGGATTGAACCGTTAAGTCGGATGCTTCCCCGAGAGATTTGTCCTGACATTATAGGACTTGGTTGGATTGGATCCATGAGGTTTGTCGTTCATGCCCTGGCAAGGTACGAACGGGCGTGGCAATGACGTCGTTTCGTTGTACCTTCACTGGCTCATAAGTGTTGGTTGTCGGTTAAGAGAAACTCCCATTTAGGTCTTGATAGTACTCTGAGTCAGTTGAGTTGAGTGAGTTGCTATATGCTTATGAGTTAGTCCGGTCTACACTATTTCTTGTTAGACTTAGGACACTTGAGTGAGTTGTTACATATTTATTGAGTTGAGTCCTTTGAGTTGAATTGTAAAACGTTGCATAATTTAATTTGCATATTTACCGAGTTGAGTCCTTTGAGTTGATTGTTGAGTTGAGTGTATATAATCGGAGTGTACATGATTGAAAGGGATCGAATTGTAAATGATTTGATTGAACTGTATTGTGTATGATTAGATTGGACCGTATGGTATATGATTGGTCTTTGTCTAAAAATGTATTATTACTTTAGACTCATGATGCCTTGTTGAGTCTCTCTCATCTTTTCAATTTGAGATATTTGGACCGCTGCTATTCTTCCTTGAGGTATGCTTCATTCTGCCATATTACATACCAGTATATTCCACGTACTGACGTCCATTTGGACCTGCATCGTTTCATGATGCAGAGACAGGTTTAATAGATCGTCATTAGGAGCATCGTTGGGGATCTATTCGCACTCAGCGTGTTGGTGAGTCCTCCCCTACATTCGGAGGACACCGTCTGTGTATTCTTGCATTGAGTTATCCCTTTTTATTTTGATTTAAGGTAGCCATGAACATGTCATTGGCACCAATTAGATAGTAGTGATAGAGGCTTCATAGACTAGATAGTGATGAGTCGATCGAGTTATTCTTGTCAAACTATTTATAATGACAAATATTAGAGTCGAATTTGTTGGCCCATGGCCTTTATTCTTTGAGTTAGACTGAGGTTTGAGTTGCCCACTGAATATTCTCTTTATTCTTTTGTCTTCCGCTGATCGAATGAATGAACGGATGTGTGATCAGGCTATGTGGTTCGCTTGGGAGCCAGAAACGATTTCTGAGTGCCGGTTACGTCTAGGGTACCCTCCCGGGGCGTGACACCATGAACCTGTCATTGGCACCAATTAGATAAAAGTGAGAGAGGCTTCATATACTAGATAGTGATGGGTCGATTGAGTATTTTATTTTCTTGAATTGTTCTTGTCAAACTATTTAACTACATAGATTGGAGTTCGATTTGTTGGCCCATGGCCTTTCTTCCTTGAGCTAGATTGTTGATTTAAGTTGCCCACTTAATTACCTCTTTATTTTAAGTCTTCCGCTGATTGAATGAATGAACGGATGTGTGATTAGGACAAGTGGTTCACTTGGGAGCCAGTAATGATTTTTGAGTGCCGGCCACATCTAGGGTACCCTCCCGGGGCGTGATAATTATAGCATTGTACCTGAGATTTATATCCCTGTTGAGATCTGCCTCGAGATCCTCATCCACGACTTGTAGCATAATAATCTTCACTTGATTGTCCTCTGCCATATGATTGATTTCCTCATCCACGTTGTCGATTTCCACCTCTGCTGCTACCTCTATATTCTCCACGGTATCTTTCATGGTTGTTTGAACTTTGTTATGAGCTATTGCTCATTCCACCTTCGTTTACAGACAACTTGCTTTGCAAAGCTTGATCCAAACTTTTAGAATCATCACTTTGCTTCACCTTTTTGCTCATGGGCTTGAAGAGAACCCACAAGCTCATCAAAGGATATCTGTGATAGATCCTTTGATTCTTCGATGGCGACAACCACATAATTGAATTTGCATGCCAATGACCGCAAAATCTTTTCCATGATTCTAACATCATCAAGAACTTCTCCATTCCTTTTCATTTCGTTTGCCACCGATTTAACTCGGGTGACATAATCATCCATGCTTTCTGACGTTTTCATTTTCAATGTCTCAAATTCAGCTCTAAGGGTTTGCAAATGTACCCTTTTCGCCTTTTCTGCTCCTTGAAGAGATTTTTGCAAAATCTCCCACGCCTCCCTTGATGTTTTTGCTCCAGAGATTTTTTCAAATGTTGATTCATCAATACTTTGATGAATTGCATTTAGTGCCTTGCTATCTCTTTCTCAATTTTTCCTCAACACTCTTTTTTCTTCATTTGACAGAGCCGCTTCAACTACTGCATTTGCTTCCATATCATAACCATCTTCAACCATAACCCAACAATCTATTGCACCAAGTAGGACTTTCATCTGGATTCTCCAAATGCCATAATTAGATTTTGTTAATTTTGGGACTTGAAATTGGAACATATTTGACATCGTGGCATGTATAAAATCAAAGCTCTAATACCACTTGTTGGAAGCGTAGTGGACCAAAGTAATATTTTTATTACACAAGGAGCAAAATAGTACACACACAAAATAAAACTTCTACAACTTTCTCACAATACGGCACTTCACTTTATCATAAGAGCATTCTTCCTCACTAACTCTCTAAGAAGTTTTGCTTCTCCTTTTTTTTAAAAACATAAAATTACATGCATACAAGTATCTATTTATAGTTAACCTACACCTCCATATAGAAGACTTCTCCAAGTTGAATTTCTCCTACTTTAGTTTACTTCTCCAAGTTGAATTCTTCCTACTTTAGTTTACTTCTCCAAGTTGAATTCCTCCATCTTTAGTTTACTTCTCCAAATTGAATTCCTCTATCTTTACTTTACTTCTCCAAATTGAATTCCTCCTACTTTTTAATCTTGCCAATTTTGACTTTGTTGAAGTCGGTTTGAATTTTAACAGATAAGGTGGTGACAATATCTTTAAATTCTGAACGCAAACCCTTGAGTATATATATGTTTTGGTCTGCGAGACATAAAGGATGTCCAGCAGCCGTCAACTCATCCGAAATCAGTTTTGCCTTGTGTAGATATTGTGTGATAGTTAGATCACCTTCCTTTAAGTTTTGAAGCTGCATATGAAGGCTCATAATCCGTGTATTAGAGGGAGAAGATAATGCTGCCTCAAGTGCGTCCCAAACTGCCTTCAAAGTGTTTAGTCCAGTGACAATGGGAATTGTTTCTTCCGATAGAGAAAATATGAGTAGACTCAAGATAAATTGATCTTGCTGGATCCATAGTGCATAATTAGGATTAATAGTTAACGTAAGGGATTCTTCACCTGTAGTGTTGGCAACTGAGACATGGGATGCTGGGCAAGGGTGACTACCATCGACAAATCCATGAAGATTCTGGCCACGAAGAAAAGGCAACAATTGTGTGCGCCAAAATAGATAATTTGTGGTAGTTAGTTTTATAGAGATAAAGTGGTGGGCATGATTAAGTGACGTCGGAGAAGAGAAAGGAGAGGTAGATTGGGTCGCGGCTGAAGATTGAGAAGTGCTCGAGGCATAAGAAGAGATCGTCATGGCTTTGATATCATATAAAATTAAGAGACAGAGAAGAGCTGAAGCTGTCTACTTTGTATATTATTTCTCTCTACATTCATCGGCTGCCATTCAATATAATATATATACACAGGTTATACAACTGATAAAGTTGCAGTAGCACTAGGATACAAGTAATAATAGTTGAAACCTATCCGAACTCGGACTGGGATGGACACGGTCTAACATGGAGAAAAACAATTTGTGTTTTGTGTTGTCGCTGCTCAAAAGCACCTTCTTTTTTTGGCCAATCACCTCAAATGTAAAGAGGAGTGCCTTTTTTGTGTTTTTAGCCTCCAAGAAGCCTGGCCAAATAGGCTACTCGAAACGTAAGAATTCCGGTTCTTTCAAACTTTCCAATATTTCGTAAAAATTTTATTGATTACGCATAACAGGAATATAACAATTGTGAAGGGAATATATTTCAATGATTAAAAAGAATGAATAGTAGCAAAGAAGTTGGCTAGTCTGGTTAGTTAAATAAAGAATCTAATTGTTGATCATCAAAGAATATGACAGAAAAGGATAAAAGGAGTATTAGCATAGCCTGTGTAATCCCACAAGTGGGGTCCGGGGAGAGTAGGATGGTGTTTGACTTATATGATTAAAGTATTAAAATAATAGCTAGAAAGTTATTCCATGTCATGTGTTTTCTGGTTTATTTTCAGTTTCATGGGCTTCCTAATCTATAAAAGGAGGTTTAGAAGCTTCCACTTTCATGCTCATTTCAATTGTTGTTTTAGTTTTTGCATGCTGTATGGGGGCATTGGAACAGTCGCTCCTGAATTTTCAGAAAATAAAAAGAAAAAGACACTCACCTTCTCTTACTTGATTGAACAACCAATATTTCAGTTACTTTTAGTGATCTTCCATGGTGGACAAGACACTATCGTTGGTCCTTTATAATATCAGTTGTTGCTTCATTGAATATGGTTTGCTAATACCCTGGCTGACACCTTGACTTTGATTGTGATGGACTAGTATGGTAGTAGCTAATCGGTCTACTGGTTTTGCTGATGTATTTTTTCAGGATTCTCACATTCAACATTTGCTTTTGGATACGAGGCAGGGATCAATAAGAGCACAATAGATGGAAATCTAGTTCCTCATGGTGCTCTTGTTAAATTTGTGCAAAAGGGTATGGATATCAGCACAGTCTCAACCTCTTTGCCGTGTGAAATTCCTAGTAGTGATGTAATGGTTTTGGAAGGACATACATCTGAGGTTTGACTATAAAGTTCTTCTAGTCTGTCATGATTTCTCAATAGATATATATCTTCTCTTTTCTGTCTTCTATATTAACATTACAATTTTCTTTTGTTCCTAAACTCATGCCAGGTTTTTGTCTGTGCTTGGAGTCCAGAAGGGTCACTTCTTGCATCTGGGTAAGCATTAGTAACATTACTTTCTTTTGTTGATCTCGTCTATGAATCAACTCATATTTATATTCATACTTCTGTTTCTAATTCTCATGTGATTTTAAGATTTTGGAAATAATCATCATTAGCACCGGGACTTTGAATATTATGCTGCTTATTCTCTTGTGACAGCTATCTGTTCAAGGATAGTTACTTCATCTTAATAGTATGCACTAGATGTTTCTATGTACTCAATTCTCTTATTTTTTAGGGAAATGTGATAGACAAAGCAGATTTTCATTCTAGGAAAAATATTTTTTCTTTTGCAATAAAGAGAACACCACACTACAAAAAAGGAAAATGAATGGAAATAATAATTCAACAAGAACTATTCTGCTGAAGAGTGGAGACACATCACCGAGAATTTATCAGTTCTCCAGTATGTGAAAGGATAAGTATAACTACTTCTTCCAGTCTTGTTGTTTTTGATGTGTCCTTATCAACTGCAGTAATTTGCTTTGTTAGGTTCAGTTTTATCTACCTTGCTGCTGGAATGTTGGTCGATGATATCATGATAGTAGCATGTGGTTATAATGAAACTTATGTCTTTTGATTACTGGATTTTGTTTTAACTAATTGGGTGCATCTATTGCCCTTAGCTCCCTGCTTTCCAATATGTTCTAAAAGGTCAAATTCTTTGAAGTGGTTTTTCCTTAGTTAAAAGTTTGAGAGTAGTTTTAGACTCGTCTAAGGAACCATGTCTCTTATAGCTAACCATGTGTAATATCATGTTAGGTCTGGAGACTCTACTGCTAGAATTTGGACTATTGGAGATGGTCCATGTTATTCTACTGTCCAAAGGAGGCCTCCAAATGTTTTGGTTTTGAAGCATTTGGAAAGTCAAGCAACTGAGAAAAACATGGATGTTACATCACTTGATTGGAATGTGAGTTTTCTACTGCTTGTTTTGGGATGACTTTCGTTGATCTATACTTTTTTGGTGGACTTTCTGAAATTAGACTGCATTGCTTGTTGTTACCAATTTTATTTTCTTGTTATTATTCGATCTTTTATTTATGTCTTTTTCTTCTACAGAGAGAGGGTACCCTGCTTGCGACAGGGTCTTATGATGGCCAAGCCAGAATCTGGAACCGATCTGGTAAGGAGCGTGGTTTGGAAATTTGTTCTTTGGATTATGCCACAATTTTCATGTCCTGTTTATATCATTGAAACTAAAAGGCACCAAGAAACAATCCATACTCTTGTTGGGAAATTGATTGGCATTTAACCAATGTTTTCAATTATATTTCGTTAGCTTCCTTTTGTAGAGAAAAGTTTCCCCAGGAAAGATTTTTCTTTTAAAGAATGTTGAGTCCTTCCCATTGTTTTCCCATGTTATTCAGTCTTGCAGTTGTTCAAATACTCGTGTTGTCATCGTGTGATCAAACTGGATTGTTTTCTCTTACTGATATCCATGACCAATCCTATAACTGACTTTTCATCCAGGGGAATTGGTTAGTACTCTTAAAAAACATAAAGGGCCAATCATGTCTTTGAAGTGGAACAAAAAAGGTGATTATCTCCTTAGCGGTAGTATTGATACAACTGCCGTTGTTTGGAATGTGAAATCTGGAGAATTGAAGCAGCAATTTGATTTTCATTCAGGTGTTTTGTTGTCCTTGCTCTATCTTAATTTTGCTTTATATTTTACCTCATATCTTGGCAAGGGTAGATTTTGTTTTATTTTGCATATTTTCTCACTCTTGTTATACAACCCCATTCAGGCCCATTGATTGATGTTGCTTGGCAAAACAATGATTCTTTCGCGAGCAGCTCCGCTGACAACATGATTTACGTTTGTAAAATTGGGGAGAATAATCCAGTCAAAACATTCTCAGGACATCAGGTGTGGTCCAGTTGTTGTTGTTTTGTGGGAAAATCTCTTTGATGTATGTGCACTGATTAGTACAGATTAACTAAATGATGTGCTAAATAATTCATTTTTCTTGGTCACAATACAATTGGTCTTATGTTGTCATTTCCACTGTATTTTGTTTGATCAAATAAAACAAGGCACCGATTTACAACACACGAGAACATCTCAAATAATCATGCTTTTACTTTCTCATTTTGTTTTTATCACAACAATTCCAGTTCGAAATGTTTTATGCACGTTTCTATGTGAAACTGTTTGAACACTGAAGTTTAGCATGCTATGCTTGATTGGAACATTGATGTATGCTTTGTGAATAGTCTTATAGGGTTGTTGACTTCTCCATTGCAGAATGAAATCAATGCTATCAAGTGGGACCCCTCAGGTTTCTTGCTGGCTTCATGCTCTGATGATACCACAGCTAAGGTAATTCCCTTCTTGTCCTTCTAAAGCAGGTTAAGTATCCGGAAAAAAGAAGCAGCAGCAGCAGCTAAAGTAGACCCTCGCCTTCACATGTTTCATAAAATTGCTTTTTACGTTCTTCTAAGTATCCTTGGATATTAACTGAATTTATGTATTAGTTGTGTTAATGCATCTTATTGTCTTTTTCCTCTGGTCAATCCTTGCCATTTTATTTTTATCTTGTCAGAAAGTCCCTTATTTATGTCTTTGTTATGAAATATTGGAACTTGCAAATGTTGCTCCAAAAGCAAGATCTGCTTAATTAGGTCCGGCAGATAGTATATAACTCTTAGTTTCACCTTTGTTAATGGGGTAAGAGCACAAATCATGATGTGTGGGTTAGGTGCACGTCATGTTTCAAACCGTGCCGCAGACATAAGCTTGGTATTTTAAAATGGAATAGGGTAGAGAGGCGGTGTGGTGTGCCACTGGCCTTCGGGGATTTCTCGGTTAACAGAAAAAGAAATCTGCTTTATTGTGTGGTATAAAATAAAATTGGTCAATAATTCATTCGTTTTGTGCAGATATGGAGCGTGACACAGGATATCTGCTTGCATGATTTCAGAGAACATTGCAAAGTATCATAATGATTTCATCTTAAAGTCTTCTGTTTTTGTTCTTTCTTTTTCTTTGTGGTCTTTGTTGATTCATTTAATCAAATCAGACATCAGCTGCTGACAATTATGTTTCATTAGGAGATATATACCATCAAATGGAGTCCAACTGGCGCTGGTACAAGCAATCCGAATAAACAGTTGTTGCTGGCAAGGTATTCTATCTCTTGCTACCGGTCATGTTTACAGTATTCTTTCACATGGTGGTGGTCTCGATTATATACTACACATCAGTGCCGTAGATTATGATTGGATCATTGTTCATAGCAAAGCGATAAAGGTTCTATATTTTGCCAGACACAGTTTTCACTGTTTATAAGAAAATCTCCCACCATTTCTGTTAGAATGAATGCTTCCACCAGAATAAAAAGGACCGGGTCCCTTATCAGAAATTAGTGCAGAAACTTAAAGAACAAAAAGATAAAATAGACACAAGATTTTTACGTAAAAACTCCTTACTCAAGGAAGAAAAACCACAACCTGTCCCACAGGATTTCAGCTCAAATCTTCACTAGAACAACTGAGCCAAGGATTCAGATTACAAGCTATTGTAATCTAGGAATTGTACTCACAATCCCTCTCCACTCCTTGTAACAACTCTGTTACAGACTTTGAAACAATAACTCTATTGCTTCCTAAATCACTAACCTCTTAGATGATTTAGAGTTCAGGTGGTCTCCATAATTAGCTCTAGTTGCTTCGACAAGATGAACAAAGGAAATAAGAAATGAGAAATGATCCAACTTCCTTTACAGATTAGGAAGTAGACCTTACAAGATTAAGAACAAGAAATTACAACTCTAAAAACAAGAACAAAACACTGATAACTCTATCAGATCCTTGGTCTTCTTCAAGAGCAAATTTTCAATACTTGAGAACATGAGCTTTAATGGATATTCCCTTTTTTGATTCCGAAAAGCCAAATGAGAAAATGTTGTAAAGAATGTATATATCACTGATATACCATGTGCTGGACGATTTGTATTGGTTAGATAATTGGTCTTCTGCACAGGGACTCGGCCGCATACACATAGACCTGCAGACTTGGTAGGATATGTTATGTACTATTTGTCTGTTGTCGTTATCAGCAAGAAGTCCTCAAAGGGACCAGGTCCTCTATCTGTTTCCTAAGTTTGTCAAATCATCCAATTTCATTTTATACGATGCTATTTTTGTTTTATCTTTGCAAGCCCCTGCTCTATTTGCACTTTAGGCTTCTAGATGTATCAATCTTGTGTACCATAAAGCCTTGAAGCGAGGCTCTAAATGTGGTGAGTGTTTCGCCTCGCTTAACCTGCACTTTCAATGTCATCTTGAAGTCTCTAAGACATACTTTTCCTTGCCAATGAACCTCTCCTAAAGAGGCAAGACTAAGCAATTGATATTTGTTATTCATACTTATAATTATTAGTCTTGAACTCAACACACTTATTTTTATTTTGTTTTCTCCATTTGCTTTGCGCTTAAAGGCCCAACGAACTTTTGAGCTTATTACTTTTGTTTTATTGTTTGTCTGTGTAGTGCTTCATTCGACTCTACCGTCAAGCTATGGGATGTTGAACTAGGGTGTCTTCTTCACAGCTTGAACGGTCACAGGTAATGGATGTGAACTCATTATGTCTAATGGAGGTAACTGTGTATCATTCTTGTTTGAATGTTTTTGTTTTTGACTGAGTAGCTTCTCTCCCATTTTGAATCCAGGAAACCTGTTTACTCTATTGCATTTAGTCCGAACGGTGAGTACTTGGCAAGTGGGTCATGGGATAAATGCATGAATATATGGTCAGTGAAGGAGGCCAAGATTGTAAAAACTTTCAATGGCGATGGCGGTATTTTTGAAGTGTGTTGGAACAAGGAAGGCAACAAGGTTGCAGCTTCTTTTGCAAACAAGAAGGTTTGTGTGTTTGATATTCGACTGTAGAGGTTGATGAATAGATGTAAAGGACTTGGAAATACAGAGGCGGGAATTTCACAATTCAGGAAACTCTACCTTACTTTGTAGAAATGCAGATTGTAGATATGCTTTTTTTGATTTCTCATCTGGTGTCCGGTTACCCACACTGGGGCCGACTAAATCATTATGGCATTGATCTAAACTTAAGGCTGCGGTACTACTAGTATAGTTGTTCCGCTGTGATTATTCTGATTAGATGTAATTTAGCCACAATGTCATTTCCTTTCTTGAAATTGAACCCAAAAATCTTAGGGATCGTTTTTTGCAAACAGGTTATGCTGGATTATAATATAGGTATTTATAGTATCTTACTTTAGTTTCTTTTTGTATTTTATATAAGGTCCATGCCTGGTTTTATCGTTTCGTATCTTCTATATCTTTACATGAACAATAATAAAGAAAACAAAATAAATAAGAAAGCTTCTCTACTCATTTTTAAGCCTATCTTTTTTCGAATGTGTTGAAGTTCTTTAAGTAAGGCGAGTTAGAAAAAGATACCTTTGCTATACAAAATAACAAATTTAGAAAGCATGAAAGAGAAGAATTTATAACCTTTTCTCCATTTTTTTAGATCTTACATTTGTAATTTTTGCTCAAATCATCTATATGGGTGTAATAATCTCCTTTTGAAGAGTACAAAGTTTGTCCCTTCAAGTAGATATTCTAACTTACGTTTCTATTCAATTACCAATACCAATTTTTCCTTTTGAGTGTGTTTGGCATGAAGGAAAATGTTTTGCAATTTTCTCATATTTGGTTGGCTTAAATGTTATGGAAAATATTTTCCAAATCAATTTATTTTCCTCAAATTTAAGGAAATGACTTCCCTTTAAAAAGTAAGAAAAACATTTTTCAAAATCATTTTTAACCTCACACCTCAACTTTTCATCCTAACTTAAGTCTCGGGTATCGATTCCCGATACTAATCTTGGATCCGACTCCTGATCTTCGATTCAAGACCAGGCTCTCGACCTCGATTCGAGACCCAACTCTCGAGTTCTGGATTGAGTCGGGGTCAGATCTTGAGTTAAGATTAGAGGTAGAATATCAGGTAGGGTTTTGGGGTCGGGACCCGAATCAGCTGTTCGGATGGGGTTTTGAGTCGGGTTTTGGGTTGAAAATCGAGGTCGTATCTCATGTCAGGTGTTGGATTTGGGTCTCGAATTGATTGTCAAGGTCGCATGTCGAAGTCTGATCTCATTTCGAAAGTTGGGTCCCAAGTCAGGTGTTGGATTCAGGTCCCTATTTGAAATAAAGTCTCGATTTCAATGTTGGGTCTAGATTTGGGTGTCAGTGTCGAATCAAGGTTGGAAAATTGGAAGTCGGGTGTTAATGTCAAGGTTGGATTAAGGTTGGGCAATCAGGTCTCTAGCCGGGTACCGGGGTCTGGTCCCAATTCGAAAGTCAAGTCCTAATTTGGATACCGAGAACTAGATCAAGAGTCGGGGTTGGGTCTTAGGTTAGAATTGAGGTCGGGGTCTTGGGTTAGGGTTGGTTCTCAGGTCGGGGTCTTGAATTGGGTATCAAGTCTAGAGTCTCGGGTCGATTCGAATGTTGGGATCGAATCGTGGTCGGGTCAGAGTCGGGGTCAGGATAGTGTGTCGTGGTTAGGGTTGAGTCTCGGGTGGGGATAGGATCGGGTATCGGTTCAAAGTTGGGTATCGAGTGTCGGATTGGGGTAGGGGTCTCGAGTCGAATCTTAAGGTGGGGTCTTAGGTCGGGGTTGGTTTTAGCTCAGGATCTATTCTCGAGGTAGGGTCAAATTTGGGTGTCGGGGTCGAATCTCAGATCGGATATTAAGGTGGGATTCTGATTCAAAAGTTGAATTCTGAATCGGATGTTGGGGTCGGGTATCGAGATCGAGTGTCGGGGAAGAATTCCAGTTCAAAAATTGGATCTGAATCAGATATTGGGGTAGGGAGTGAGGAGTCAAGGTCGGGTCTTGGGTCGGGTCACAAGGTCGAATCCTGATTCAAAAGTTGGATCCTGAATTTGATATTAGGGTCGGGAGTCAAGGTCGGATCGAGGTCAGATCCCGAGTTGGGGTCGGGTCTCGAATCAAATATCGAGATCAAATTTTGATTCAAAATTTATATCCTAAGTTGGATGTTGGGGTCAGGAGTTGGGATCAAGTCTCGGACCAGGTTTGAGTATCGGATCATACTTCAGTTCGAATGTCGGGTCTCGAGTTAGAAGCCGGGGTTAGGTCCTGAGTTAGGTCTTAAGATCGTGTTTCGATTCGGGTCATTGTAAGGGTCGGGTCTTGTTTGAATATTAGGTCTCGTGTCGGGAGTAGGGGTCAAGACCTGAATTGGGTGTCGGGGTCGGGTGCCGAATCAATTATTGGGGGCTGATTTTCAGGTCAGAAACTAGTTTTCAAAAAAGTATTTTCTACTTTCTAGCCAAAAATAAAGATATTTTCTAAAAAATATTTTTCATTCACCACTCATATACTATAAAATATTTTCTACTCACCAACCAAACATGAAAAAATATGCTAGAAACCAACTAATTTTTCAAAAGACATTTTCTAAGAAATCATTTTTCTTCTTACCAAACATTTTCAATTTGGACATGTGGTGTAAGACTTTGTGTGATATCATGATTTCTTTCATTGCTTTATCAATTATATGGCGCCAGCAACCTTTTGTACGCTAATGAATCAGGTAGTCAGAGACTAGAAGGAGAATTTACTTATGGAAAGGGGGCAGGGCTAGGCTTTTTTCGGCTTAATACGTAATCAACCTCTTTAAATATGTCAAAATATTTCATTTAGACAATCACTCTAAGTTATGTTTCAATCGAACACTTCAACTCCTAATAAAGTGTCTCAATTAGAGACTTTCAATTCTTGGAAATTGTTTGTGCATGTTTTCATTCGTTTATTAAATAGTTAAATTAACCACATATAATAAGCAGTAAGTCCCAAATATTTCATACTTGAGGTTGATGTTTATAATTAAAAGAGATGACATATTTTGTGTGATTAACTTAACTCTCTAGACTCTAATAGACAATTGAAAACACACACATAATTTTTTTCAAAATTTAAATCGAAAGTATGTAATTGAAATATTTTATCAGGAGCTGAAGTGTTCAATTAAAACAAAACTTAATTCAAGTGTCTAAATAGAGTATCCTCAAAAATTTAACAAGTTAACTATGTATTAAGCCTGCTTTTTCTGACCCAACAATAAGAACATTTTAAAGAAGAAAAGTTTTGCCATTGTAGTACATGACCGACTAAGGTGGTGAAGTTGATTCGGAAAAATTGGCAGTCATTTTTCAAACCGTCAATTAAAGTACATATATATAATTAAAAAAATAATGATATATAAGATCAATTAAGAACAACTCAGTAAACAAAATATCCCATGATAGTTTAATGTATGTAATTGCACTCTTCTTTTTTTTGGTAAATTTTAGTATTTTATTGATGAAGTAATAAGTATAAACACCACCTTACATCACTTCGGGCAAAGCCCATTCTCTATATTGCCCAATCGACTAGAAAAGAAATAAACAAACAATCAAAAATAAAACACCCAACACTTTGAACATCCATGTCCCATCTATTCCTTAGTTGGAGTTACTCTCAAATAGGGACACATTTTAGTTTATCACTGTTAATGATCTTTCTTCCTGCAACTTTCAAACTGCTGAAATCTTGGTAGTTGCACCCTCCTTTATCGATTGCAATATTTGCCAAGTAGTCTGCTAGTTGATTTCCTTCCCTAAGAATGTGTTGGAATGTATTTTGTTTGTCCTGTAAGCATGTTTTGATTTCTATCACCATTTTTGTGATTATCTAGGGACATGACCATTTTTCTTCTAAAATCTTGTACAATAGCATAGAGTCTGTTTGAATGATTATATTATTGTGTTATTCCTGCCTGCTATGTTTACATGCTTCTAGAATCGTCTTCGCATCTGCTACAGTGTTAGTGGTGTTTTCAATAGTAGCTCCATCTGCATACAGTAAATCCCCTATTTCATTCCTCAAACAAAAGGCATAGGAACTTATACCTGGATTTCTCCTCGAAGCCCCATCTGTATTGTATTTTAGCCAGCCTACTGGTGGAAATCCACAATAATCATGTTACCTTTATCTTAGGACTGTAACCTTCCAATTCTTTAATCATATCTGGCTAATTACTAGGACATTTCATATTAGGATTCCTCATTTGTATCCATCATCAAAATGTTCCTAGTAATATTATCAATAACTCTCTGAATTGATGTCTTACTTTCCTCATGCTTCATTATATTCGTCCTTCTCCAAAGTTCCCCTATTATAAAGCTAGGGATAGCTCTATAGTATGGTCTCATTCCTTTTTTAACATCCGTCTCCCACCATAGCTTTGTCACTTCCCTCAAGTGCAGTCCTTCAATGTTAAAACCTGCAAAAGAATAAAAATAGGACTAAGTCCCATTAGCTAAAAAAACATCTCAGGAACACATAAGCAAGTGTCTCCTGAGTAGGTTTTTCACAACACCAGCACCTAGATGGACCTTCCAGTCCCCATCTTGTCACTCTATCATCTACAGGTATTTTTAATTTTCATAATCTCCATATTGTAAATGCCACTTTAAAGGGGATGCCTTTTTTCCAGATCCACTTCTAAATTTTATTTTCTCCTTTTTTATGCCTTATATACTGCCAAGTTGATTTCACATAAAAGGTTCTTTTATTGTCCATCTCCATACTGGCTTATCTGACTCAATCATTTGTCCAGGAGGTTGAATATTATGACTGATATACTCTACTATCTCCTGTGGCAGTATATCATTCAAAACGTCTATGTCCCATTTTCCCATCTTTACTAATTCATCAACTCTTTTGTAGTTATTTTCCCATTCATATTCTTCTCCTGTAATGGTATACAAGTTCTCCATTCTCGTCCAGTTATCATGCCACACTGATGCTGATCCCTTTTTTAGAAGCCAAAAGATTTGATGCTCAATAAGATCTCTAGCCTGTAGCATTTTCTTCCATACTTGTGATCCTACATTCCCTATTCTCCACACCACTTCATTTGCATGCTCCTTTCGATAATACTTATTCCTCATATACTCACTCCATATTGATGGTTTTGTTCGAAAATTCCATCAAAGTTTGCAAAATAGGTCCATTGATACATCTTCCATTAGTCTGAATCCTAGTCCCCGTTCCTTCTCTGGCAAGCATAAATTGCTCAACTTTGTCCAATGTCTTCCTCTTCCTTCAACACAGCTGCTCCAAAAAAATTGTGCCATCATTTTTTGAGGTTGATTCAGTACATTCATGTGAGGATTCATGACTGACAGGCAATGAATGGGAGTGTTTTGGAGCACATATTTTATTAGAATAGCTCTTCCTCCATATGATAGTAATTTTTCTTTCCATGCCTGAATTTTTGAACCAATCCTTTGTAAGATCTGCTGATAATATGTTTTTTGCTTCCTTTTATAGAACATAGGGCATCTCAAGTAAGTGAAAGGGAATTTCTTTCTTAGGATTCCTGTTGCTACCTCAACTATCACTGTTTCTCCTCCTACTACAGAATGATGCATATAAATAGCACTCTTCTCATTATTTATTTTCTGTCCAAAAGTATCCTCATATCTCTTAAAAATATATGTAATCATCTGCACTGTTCTCACTTCTGTCTTGCACATTATAATTATATCATCTGCAAATTCTAAATGATTCACTTTGAGACTACCGTTTGGCATTCCAAACCTCTTAAAGTCCTTCTTCTCCATAAGAGCATTTAGGGATCTAAACATAACTTCAACTGCCAATATAAACAGGGTAGGTGAGAGAGGATCACCCTGTTTAAGTCCTCTAGATGATTTAAATAATCCCTTTGGCTGTCCATTTAGTAGAATCGAGTACCAGTTGTTACTAATTAATCTAAACACCATATCAAAAACCCTTTTACCCAAAACCTATTCTTCTTAATACCTTAGTCATGAATATCCATTCTACCCTGTCATAAGCTTTCATCATATCTAGTTTTATAACTAGATTTGGTGGCTTTTCTCTCTTTCTGATTTCAGCAATGACTTCTTGCACTAATATCACATTCTTTGTTATACTCCTTCCTTGAACAAATCATGCTTGTTCCAGAGAAATAATCTTAAGTAACACTGCCTTAAGTCGTTCATGAATAATTCTTGAAAAGATTTTATTCACGAAATTACTAAGAAAAATAGGTCTAAGATCTGAGAAAGTATTCACATTAACTTTCTTAGGAATAAGCACTAAATTCGTATGGGTTATAAACTTCGGCAGCTCAGCCCCTCCAAAGAAAGCCCTGACCATACTGTAAATGTCCTCTCCAGTAATGTCTCATGTTTGCTGATAGAAAACTTCAGTCATTCCATCCGGCCCTCCTACACTATCCTTATTTAGTCCCATGACTATTTCTTTGACTTCGTCTACTAAAGGCATTCCCTGAAGTTGCTATTTTTCTTCCTTACTAATCACCACTGGTAGTTCATTCAGCATTTCAAATTCATCCCTATCTGCTTGTTTTGTAAACTGCTTTATGTAGAACTCTTCAGCTGCCTTTGCAATGTCTTTTTGATCCTCTAACCATTCCCCATCATCATTCTGGATTTTTTTTCACTCTAAGTCTGTTCCTTTTCCCCTTGACTATTGTATAGAAGAACTTTGTGTTTCTCTCCCCGTCCTTGAACCATTCCATTTCTGCTTTCTGTTTCCAGAATTTCTCCTTCTTAGAAAGTTATTTTTTAAGCTCCGCTTGAGTTTTGTAAAGCTTTTCCCTGTTGGCTTCTGATGGGTCTATCTCAAAATTGAGGAAATTGAGTTTCCTGAACTTTAATGACTTCCTCCAAAGTGATTATCTCCTAAAATATATTCCCAAAAGTATCTTTACTCCATTTGGCCAAAGCTTTCTTTAATCTTTTTAGCTTATAATGGAATAAAAAAGGATCTCCTTCAAAAACTGCTTTCCAGTGTTGTTTTACCACCTTCTTAAAAGAACTTTCTCTTAACTAGAAATTACAAAATTTAAATAGTCTCACTATTATCTTCTCAGTGGTTTTGAAGGTAATTAGAAGAGGTGTATGATCTGATCCATTTCTCACTAAGTGCTCCACCTCTAGTACTAGGAAGAGATCTTGTAATTTGTCATTGCCCATCACCCCATCTAGCCTTTTAAAAATGCATTTTGCACCTGTTCTACTATTACACCAAGTGTATTTACCTCCTTTAAATCCCTTATCCTCCAGATTACACACATTAATACAATGATTGAAGTCCCTGACTTCCCTTTCGAATACTGGTAGACCCCCTAGCTTCTCATCTTCATTGCTTATTACATTGAAATCTCCCCCATCAGCCAAGGGTCATTGATACTATCTATCAACTCCTCCATGGATTCCCATAGCCTTTGTGTTTCACCTTGCGTATATTTAGCATTTACAATTGATACTATCACTTTTGTGCCCAACCCTTGATTCTGAAGTTTGAGTGCTAGTATCTGCTCTTCATCTCCTTTTATAAAGTATTTCAGTGCTTCATCAATAAATGCCCAAATTTTGCCATTCACATTTGCCACTGCATGTTTCATCCCTAGCTTCCTTCTGAAAATCTATAGTTCTTGCTTCTTCTCAAACGGTTCTGAAAGACCCACAAAGTAAAATTGATTTCTTTTATAAAGATTAATAAGCCTACTAATTGTCTTTTGAGTGTTTACTGATCTAATATTTCAAATTAAAGCTCTCACTGATATTTAGTATTTTTGATAATCGTTCTCTTAGACCTTGAAGAAGCTTATGCCGCATTGAGTTCTCCTCCCCCTTGCTTCTTTGGCTTGGTATGTGATCCTTTTAGCCTGCTTATCTGTTTAGAGGATAAATCCCCTTCTATAGCTACCTTCTCTACGTTTTGTGTCATATCTTCCTTTTTATTATTCAACCCTTTTGATTCAATACGTCCCTCTTGATTAACCTTCTGGATTGCTAGGGGAATTACTTCCTCATTACTTGGTTCATAAATCACAATGGTTCCAGCCTTTTCCTCTTCTTCATTGTTTTGTCCCTCTTTTAGATCTTGTTCTTCTTTATTTTGTTTTGCATCAACTTCCCCTTCCTCTTGTTCCTCTGCAATTGTCACCTTGCCATTTTGGTTTTCTGGTTGTGTCTGAGTTTCCCGTGTATCAGATTCTCCTTCCTCTTGTTCCTTTACAATTATCACCTATTGCCTCTCTTCTTGTCTCCCAAAATTCCTTGTCACCCATTCTTTCGTGCTTCCGTCAAACTTATTTGTGTTATCAGTTTTCTCATATTGTTCTTCGTCTTCTCTCAATGCCGCAAAAATATTGTCATCTTGTACGTCCTTCCTCCCTTTTATATGTCCATATTTATCTCTTTTATATTTGTTCCTCCTTCGAACCATCCACTCATGTTTGTTGTGTTGTGGTCCCACAATCTTTCCACTCGTCAAAGTTCTTCATTCTTCCCCTTTCGCTCCTTGTTTATTATTAAGTTCTTTTTCTTCTTGATTCTACTCTTGTTCAATCTTTGAATCATACAATTCTGGATGGATTTTCCAGCAACTGTGTTCGTCATGTCCTTGTAAGCAATATTTCTTACAGTATTTGGACAGGTAGTCATATTGCATTTTAATCCACTTAAACTTTATAACCCCTATCACATCATCTTCTTCCGTTATTCTAACCCTTTGTGGCAACTTCGTAGTCAGATCTACCTCTATTTTGACTTTAGCAAAACTAGGTCTCTTCTGATTCCTCGTTACCGTTAGTGGCTTACCTATTGCTGCAGCTATAGAGAAAATTGTCTCCTTCGCAAAAAAGTTAGGTGGAAAATCTGGAAAGGATATCCATGCTACTCCTATCGTTGTTTCAACATCTAGTTCAAACCAAGGGTCCATTTTAGTGTTCTCATCTGCCAATAATTCTCTCTCACTTTCACATAGAAGGTTGATGTTGAAAGCAGATGCACATAGTCCTCCAAACTTGTGAGTCTGATTAAGATATGTCTTGTGTACAAAACGCCAATCGTGCATTCACTTTTAATTTCACATTGACTCGGTATTGTTCGCCTCAACTCCATTATGTCAGGTTTACCATACGAGAATTTGCCAATAATGGCAAATTGTAGGTTTTCCTGAATGATAAGAAATCTGACTTCCGATGCTTTCCAAGTGATATTTGGTTCTTCATGAATCATTACTACAGGTTTGGGGGAACACTAATATGTGGTGTGATGGTCAATTTTGATTTATTGGCAAACTAGGCTTTATTTGGTTCATTAGGTTTAGTATTTTGTGGATCTGGATTGCTTTTCAGAGGTAAGGGTGGAAATTCCTCCGGTGGGGTAGTTCCACCGGCGGTGGCTACGGCCATGATGGCTTAATCAACAAGGCTAAATAGCTTACAACTCCTCAAGCCAAAACCCAACAAACAGATAAAACAAAATGTTACAAGATAACAGATATCATAAAAGTAGCAACAAAGAAAATATACCAAAATATGCAGCCCTAATCTTGCGGTAGTGTGACGAGCTCTGCCGCCACAGCTTTCTCCGTATCACGCCGGAAACCTATATGCCACTAGATCTGATGAAGGTGAGCTTGATCTCCTTGCTGCGCTGTTTGGATCTGATAGCAAAATTAGGCTCCACAATCGAACTTCAGAAGTGTGCTCTCCAGATGCACAACTACATTCTCAGTGTGGAGTTCAGATCCAGATCCTCGACACTACTTACCTCTCTATCTGAGACCAGCAACCTGTCTCCAAGCTGCGAAGACGTCGACGGCGACTGCTGACCAACAGTGTCACGGCGTCTTTCACTCTGGAGGATAATAAGCCTTCTGAAGCTCCGATGGGGAGTTCACCGGAAAAACCTTCGATACCGAAAGTGGTGGTGAAGAGGTCTATCAAGGAGGAGCCACTAGCTTTGGTGAAAGAGGATCTATTTGTTGGAAATGGTACAGATAGTGTTAAGGAAGGTGTCGACGGTGGCAACCGTCGGCACACAGTAAGGCCATGTAATTGCACTCAAAGTGTGGCCTAGTAATCAATGCCGAGAGTCAAAGTGTGGCCTAGTAATCAATGCCGAGAGTCGAGAATTGAGCACCATGAGGTTTGAGGTTTCGAGTTCAATTTTTTTTATCTGTTCTATTATTGATGGTTAGAGTTATTTGATTCTTGTTGCTAATGAGAGATAACATGTATCTTGTGAAATTAATTGAGATACGCATAAACTAACCAAACAAAAAAGTAATAATCTCATATTAGCATAGTTTAAGGAAAAACTGCACCCCAAAAATATGTCGTAGACAGCCGACCTAACTACTTTGAGCAAATTAACTTCATCAACTACAGGCGCAATGATACATGTAGCCCATGATCCCTCCACTAAATGTTTTTTACAAGCATCGACTCGTTTCAATGATTATTGGACCAATTTAGTGTTGCACACTAATTAAAAGATAACGTTGGGGACTTTTTGTATTCTGTCATGTTTCATTCCATCTTATTAATGTTGTATGAGACAAATAAAAAATTAGTCAATGTTAATTATCGTTTATAACATAAACAAAATGAAAAAATGACTTTTGGTTTTTTTTTTGGTAGAACAATCAAATGATATCTAAATGTCGAGGGATATTAGTAGTTTAATTTGTTGACTACCTAATGTTTCACCTGTTGGTGAAGGTTACCCACATTGTAAATTCCTCC
Source organism: Solanum dulcamara (assembly GCF_947179165.1). Lineage (NCBI taxonomy): Eukaryota > Viridiplantae > Streptophyta > Magnoliopsida > Solanales > Solanaceae > Solanum > Solanum dulcamara. The sequence goes on along the minus strand of NC_077237.1, from coordinate 83,683,960 downwards.
CATTTCCTCTCCCCGTGCATAACAAAAAGGAAAAAAAATCTAAATGTCAAATGTTGTTCAAGATGTACAATAACCAATCGCTATGAAAGGCACCAAAGCTCTTAAACAAACAAGGCTGTTACACAAAAGTGTTACAAATACATACTAGAAACATTTCAAACTAGGCAACCAAATAGAAATGCAATAGGGGTTTAGTACTTGCAAATGAAGGTAGTAATACTGTATAAATTCATACCTTTTCATATAATATAGTAATCTTAAGTTATTTCCAGCTTATTACAAGAAACATTTATTTTTACTATCCATATCTTTAAGCTAGACAAGCAGAGACATTTCAAGATTATATCAATAACTTTTATACATCATGAGGACTGTACCAAATCAAATAAAATGACGTCCTTTTAAGCAGCAATAGCCAGCATACAGAAGGCAGTTCCATCTCTTCCAGGTATCATTGTAACTCTCATACCAATTTCCAAGCATGAGCAATAAATCATTATATAGTATCTTCGAAGAATGAATCCGGTATTTCCAGAGGAGAAGACAATGTTGATACACATTTGAACTGTTACAAGAAAATCATAGAAATGTTCACATCAGAATACTTAACTATGCAGGTGTTTACAATAAGATCACCAATTATCAACAACTCGCGGATTGATACCTTGTGCAGCTTGTATTTGTCCCTCACAGCTGCTAAAGTACTTCCTCGTCTACTTAATTGCAGGTCATGTATGATAAGGATACATTCTTTCAGATCTGCTGCTCTATATCCCGAGCAACGGTGAAGGGCCAGACTCTACAAAATGGAAAGAGTTAATTCAGTACACCATATATCAAGATACTAAATATAAGTGAACATTGGATCAAGATCCTCACCCAAGGATGTGACTTTGGCTGTAATGTGAACCTTGAAAGGAATATCACAGCAGCAGCTACCAAAGAAGGCAAGAATCTCACACAGTTGTAATCCAATAAACTTAATTCGGCTAGGTAGTAGCCGAGAAACTCAAACTGCAAATCAGGGTTCTGTAAAAAGCAGAAAGAATATAAAATAAGCAACCACTTAACAGAAACACGGCTGAATAGAAAATCGTAATGTTCATTTTCCTTTTGATGCACTTACTTTAACATCTTCTTGAGCAACTCTAGTAAATCGTCTGCATATAAAGGAGAAAAGGGACAGACATATCAGTCGAGGAACCTTAATTGTCCGTTAACAAGTGCACATCTACTTTCTCATGAAACATGAGACCTACCGGAGAAATGTTTTGGTTGTGGGACTACCCATTTCAAATTTGAGAGATTGTAACACACTAGCCTCCATCTTCACAACATCTTTCTTTGTAAATGTATTGGCTGTAATGTAACAAAATTCCTTGACATGTGGAGGCTTGATTTCCTCATACTTCCTGATCATAATCAACAGATTATATTAGATTCATAACACACACAATACCAGGGGAATAAAACCAGTTCTTGGCTCTGCTACTTACGCAGCAATGAGCATTGAGGAAACACCTAAAAGCTGAAGTCTTTGCCTAGAGATGACATTCACTGATAAGAATCTGTCAATGTGGGAAACAGTAAGATACAATGTGTCCGAAAGAAGCTTGTATTCCTCTGCAACTTCGACCAGCCAGTCAACCAAAACCCCTCTCATGTTTGCACTCACATCCTTCTGAACCTTTTCAAGGTAATCAGGCAATGGCCTTCTCTTTTTCTCAATCTGATTCGAAAAACAGCAGAGAGTCAAACTCAAAAAATCCAAATATCAAATCCAATCAAGATTTGATAATTCAATGATATTAACTACAACCCAGTTGCCAAAATTCAATCTTTAGTGTGCCCATTTGCAAAATCATCAATAAGAAACCAAATCAAGCTCTATTAGGTAACACCCAATTAAACAAGATTTGATAATTCAATGATATTAACCACAACCCAGTTGCCAAAATCCAATCTTTAGAGTGCCTATTTGCAAAACCATCAATAAGAAACCACATCAAGCTCTATTAGGTAACACCCAATTAATCAGGATTTGATAATTCAAGGATATCAACCACACCCAAGTTGCCAAAATCTAATCTTTAGAGTGCCTATTTGCAAAATCATCAATTAGAAACCAAATCAAGCTCTATTAAATAACACCCAATTAATCAAGATTTGATAATTCAATGATATTAACCACAACCCAGTTGCCAAAATCCAATCTTTAGTGTGCCCATTTGCAAAATCATCAATAAGAAACACTCTATTAAGCAACATACAATTAAACATTTGACTTCTTAATTCATTTACTCCAGTACAACCCAACAAAATTTATTGAAATGAGCAAAAATACTAACCTCCAATTGATGAAAATATTCATATATATCAGAAGCATAAGCACTACACATCTGTGGGTCATCATCCAATTTAGCATCAACGTCAAATTCCTTATCTTTCTCAGTAACAGATCTTTTCACCTTCCTCTTAATAGTCTGCTTAGATTTGACCTTCTTCTGATTGATACCCTCATTAGACAAATCTTGAATCTCACCCAACACAACTCTCTTCTTGTTGGGCTGTTGCAGGTGCTGAACCATTGCTTCTGCTGCCCTTTTCTTGGCCAATCTTGTAACTCTAACAAAACTTTCTTGATCTGCCATTGCTTGCTACTTTCTCTCCCTCTGTGTGGGGGGGGGAGGGGGGAAGGGGGTAGGGGGTAAGAGAAGGAGAGTAAGCTGAGGAAGGGAAAGAGAGATGGGTGTATGTATATATATGGCGCCATATTCAGCAGAGAGTTTTTGAGGGAAATTTTCAGATTTTGGGTTTGAGATTTTGGGAATTTTTGTTTTAAGGGGTCGTCTTGTTGCGGCAAATTTTTTGTTAGATATTTATTCACATTGAATTTCAAAAAAGTGAGTTTTAGGTTCCCTCCATATATACCCGCTTCTTTAATTATATTTCGCTATCCTCTAACTTAAAAGGTTATTTTCTTACTTAATGTGTCATTTAATTTGGTTTTAGCTAATATTTATGTTTTTTTTAATTTTAATTTGAGTGTGCACAAATAGATATTTAACTTTGTATAAAATTGAAAAATTGAACAAGTAGACACATATAATTTACGAAGCATATTACACGTAGGACACCATATCGAATGTGAATTGCCACATATGATATCATGTAGGACGCATGTGTCTAGCTACTTGTTCAATTTTATATAAGTTTAAGTGTTTAGTTGTGTATACTCAAAGTCGGATTATATAGATGATAGTTACAGCCTAGTTAAATGACACATTTATGTATTTGCGATTGTAGAATATGAAGGCTTCGTATCTTAATGCACGTATTTAATTTATTCGGAGCTATTAGAGCGCGAAATCCACTTTTTGTGGAATATAAGTCGAAGCAATAACAAGAATATTTTTAGTAGAACATCTTCACAATCCCCTGAGCTTATGTCTTTACATTATGTTTAGTTGGTTGTTACCTATTGGATTGTTGTGTGTTGTGTTAGTTTGATATAACAATATTTGTTTTGATTGTTATTTGAATTTTATTTTATTGTATCGTTAGATAATGACGAAAAAGTCTCATTTAATGTAATGATCGATTTGGCATGATCATGTTGACTGCCGTTATCGTTGTTTTCTCATTTAGTCTTTACTTCGAATTTAATAACGATGTTATTCTTTATCCTATCTTTTATAGTAGTTCTACGTCGTACCTTAGTTTTCTTGTAAGTTCATCCTTATTGTTGATGTATGACATTATTTAACAAGAAAAAATGATACAATTTATTCAAATGTTGTATTCACTAAAACAATAGAATATGATATAATACAATACAATACAATATAATACGATATGTTATGAAATAATGTGTAACAACCATCGAAGTAAAGTGTAATTAATGGTCAAAACCTACAATTTTCATATCTTACCTATGTTTACTTTATCTACCTAGATTACCATTCTCTTTGTATTGAATGTTGCAAATGCGAAAAATATTTCACCACGAAACCTATAAAGAATTCTTATATTTTGAGGTGTGTTAATGACACTGACCATAAGAATATCTTACATGGTATAGGTGCATCCTTCAGGATTTAACAAATTCTTCTGGTATAAAAGTAGAAGCACAAAAATTAACAAAGATTTTGTAAGAAAAAAAAAACACAATATCATATGAGAGAAAGAGTTTGTGTAAATATATATTAGAAAACGGTGAAAAAGTCTCATTTATATAATGATCAATTTGGTGTGAATGTGTCTTACCTTTTTTTTTCCTCGGTTTATCTTTGCTTATTATTTAATAATCATACTATCCCTTATCTTAATTGTATTTTATAATAGCTTACTATATCCTACTTTTCTTGTATGATTATCCTCAAATTATTGTGTATGGCATTATGTAATGACAAAAAATGATACAATCTATTCGAATGTTGTATTCATAAAAATAATATAGTATGATACAATACAATACGACATACTGTGAAATAATGTGTCACAAAGTAGAGTGTAATTAATAGTTAAAAATACATTTAAACTATCATTTTTTTCATGAATTTCATACCTTAAATACTCACTATTCCATTTATCTATCTAAACTATCACTTTCTTTGAACTAAATATTGCAAATCTTACGTAAAATATTATATCACGAAACATGCGGAGAATTCTCATAGTTTGAGGCGTGTTAATGATGTTGCTCTCAAGTATATTTCACCGAATATAGGTATATTCTCCAGAATTCAATAAATTCTTCTAGTATAAAACTAGGAACACAAAAACTAACAAAGATTCTTGAAGGAAGAAAACCCAACACAATATCATATGAGAGGAAGAATTTGTGTTCATTTATCTTCTCTTCTTCCACCATATGGAAAGACCAAGGGGTCGTCATTTGGTATGTTGTGTAAGCCTAGTTTTGAATATAGTGTATTAATAATGTTGATATATCAAACAAAGCTAATGCATATATTATTTTTTTTTTAAATACAATGTACCAAACAATCCTAAAAGTATTTATCGGAGGAGAACTTAATAATTCTTATCATATATTTTATTGTTAATTGCTATAAAAAGTTTATTATACATTTTTTTGTATTTAAGGAGTAATTAATGGCTAATAAAAGGGTTTTAATTCACATAAAGGAGTCGTTACACCTCTGATAAAAGACACTACAATGTAATAATATAGTTATCAAAGACTTCATGAATATGATCTTAAAAGAACGAATCTAGTCAAAAATATAAACTCTTCTTTTTGGATTTAAATTATTTTTTCAATATTAAACACATTTCAAAACTAAGTTGGTTAAATATTTATTTTCAATCTATAATAACCGCGTAAGTCAATTTAGAAGCAAAGTGTGTTTAATACAAATAAAATGATAATTTAGGAAGGTAACTCGCAAAAAGTTGATAACCTAAATACGTTTTTGACCAATGTCGCATAACGTAGTATTTGATTGGTCGTATAATTTTTTTTAGATATAACTAATACTTTCTTTGTCCCAATATACATGGTACTTTTTTATTTTTTAAAATTCAAACAATATAAACTTTGATCAATATTTTAAATTATATATTTTTTCATCACTATATTAATATTAATAACTAAATATTAATTTTAAAACACTAAGTTAATCTATACTATATTAAAAGCATGAAAAACCTTAAAATGTTGATTGAATTTTTTGTCCTTCATTAAAAGACTTTGTTTTATACAATATCATCTTTTTATTATTTTCCTCCAATTATTATCATTTAATTGATATCCGAATACATGTAGGACCTTAAAATTAACTAAAATTCTTATTTGCTTATTAGGGTATCCTAAAATAATGAAAAATTTCATGAATCCTAATTATATAAGGAGAGGTTTAGAACTAAAAATGTCTGTGAATATAATAACAATTAACAATAAAATATATGATAAGAATTATTAAGAAAATTAATAATTATGATAGTTCAAAAGTTGTTACATCTATCTTGCAAAAGAATGTGATTTTTCATTTTTTAAAAAAAATAAATAATTATTAACAACCTATATATGTTGTTCCGCAAACGAAAAAGAGTACACGTAAAATATAAAATAAAAGAAGAAACAAACGAAAACAATAATGTTGAACGTCTGAAAAGGGGAGTTAGGACTTTGGACAACTTCTTTTGCTTCTACTTATTAATTTTACTATGTTCTTGATATTTAAATAGTAATTATCATGTATAGTTGATAGATAATTATTCATTGAAAAGTTTTTGTGGTTTTGTATAATCTTGAAGTTTATAATAATAAATTATCATGAATATTTTATAGACAATTGTTAATTGAGAAGTTTTTTGTGAAAAACAAGTTTAGATATAAATTTTTCTTACCAATTAAAATTTTGATAGTATCTATGATTAAAGGGATAGATTTGCTTGTGATTTGAGGTAAGTTTTCTAAATTTTGTATGTTCTCATAGTATACAATAATAAACTATCTTGTATTCTTGATAGACAATTACTAATTGAGAAGTGTTTTTGTGAAATCTTGATAGTATCGATGCTTCAAGAGACAAATTTGCTTGTGATTTAAGGTAAGTTTTCTAAAATCTTAATATGTTCTTGATGTTTGTAATAATAAATTGTCATCTATTCTTAATAGAGAATTGTTAATTGAAATTTTTTTAATGAAAAATAAGTTCACGTATATAAATTTTTTTTATCAATTGAAATCTTGATAGTATCTTTGATTAAAGAGATTTGCCTGTGATTTGAGGTATTTTTTCTAAAATTTTAGAATATTCTTGAAATTACAATAATAGAATATCATGTTTTTGATAGACAATTGTTAATTGAGAATTATTATTTTTTTTGAAATCTTGATAGTAGAGATAAATTTACATGTGATTTAAGGTTAGGTTTTCATTTAGTATTTTAAAATCAATTACAATTTTAACTATTAAACCTTATTACTTTATAGACACTACATATTTATTTGTTAAAATTATTGGTTGAACTTTTTTGTTCTTAGATTGTACAATAGACAAAATTATCATTTACTATTTTTTTAAATTATTATTTAATTGCACTAAGTTGTTGTAATTAGTTATCCTATCGTGTTTAGATGTCACGATCCGAATCCGGGTGTGATGGCACTCATCTCAACCCACCGAGACAAGTCAGCCTAAAACTCAATGAAAAGTAAATGCGGAAGTAATTGAGATAAAATAAGGTTTAAATTAGTCAAAAACAAATAAATAATCTCCAAAATCCCCCAAGACTGGTTGTCACGTATACAAGCCACTAATAAATTACCGAAGTACGAAAGAAAATACAGTCACAATGTCTTTGTCACTAGAGTAGGACTAAAACATAATAAAAGAGTAAGAGGTGTCCGCTAGATGGATGTAACAGCTATCTCAACACTCGAAATGATAGCCTCAGATGTGGTGGAAACACTAGGAGATCAAACAAGTCCGGCCTCACAACCTACACAAGTGTGGAAGCAAGGGGTGAGTACCAAACAACACGGTACTCAGCAAGTGGATAACTAAAACTAAGCAAAGCTTAATAGATACAAGTACTCCTGTCCTCCCATCCGAACCTCCTTAACTACAACCTGCATAAAATCAGCCTAACTCTACACTTGTGCGATAACAACAGTAATACAGTCCACAAATTCTCATCAATGAATCATACCAAGTCAAGTTCAACATACACAGAGCAATATAGGGGTAAATACAAATTCACAAATGTCAGAAAGGTGCAATGCAATGCAATGAAATGATGCATGTCTGTCCTATCGGTACACATCCGCTGAATCACAGTCCGGAACCCATGGGGGACATTTCTGTCCATGTAACCTGCCACGGAACGTGTGGCCCGTCCCCTCAACATATATATCTTGCCACGGAGCGTGTGGCCCGACCCCTTTATTTCATAATACTTGCCACGGAGCGTGTGGCCCGACCCCTTTTGTTTCATATCATTTTCAATCTCAACACAATATGTCAGAACCAATGCAATCAATTCATGTTCATATAATTCACGATAATAACATGACAACAACAATAATTTTTCCTATCTCACATCAACCTAGTCATTTCACATGCCCAAAATCACAACATATCAATTCCACCAATACATGTCATTAGATCACCATTTTATACCCCTCATCTCCGTTTTTTAAGGTCAATCATACAGTCAATAATCCAGTCCAATTCTCATTACTTCCTAGTATATATGACACGGAAATACAAGCATCTATAAGCTTAAACTGAGGTTTAGAAATTCACTTGCCTTAATTAATCAAGCAATTACTGCGGGACTTGAGCCTTCCCTTTTCGTTGAGCCTCCAAATCAATGTAATCTAGTCAAATAGATAATTACAATAAGGTTTCAAAACTAACAACACCTATATTACTATATGTCTAGCCTAGTACCAAAAACTCATCCAAATCTATACTTCATTCCCTAAATCTCAAGCCTAGGGTTAAGTCTTAGTTCCTCCAATAACATAAATTTAATGGTATTCATATAGTACAATACACCTACTATTTAATTACTTATCTCAACATATTAAAACTTGAATTATAATGTGATAATTAGAAAGAACAAAAATTTAAAACTGAAACTACTATTATGAACTAATGTACAAAACCTTTAGCACGAAAATTAATACCATTGCAGGCATGCGCTACAATCAGTATTGTTTCCTTGATTAATGGCCATAAACAATTTTATCACATATGACAATCATTCTTATCCAAATTCCTATTAACTTTTAAAGACACTTGAAAGAATAAACAAGGCACACGACTCCCACAGCCTAACTTCCAATCACCCTCTCGTTGGTATTGATAAATCGTAGGAATAAATTATGTAAAGGAGAACCTGTTGTCGAGAGAGCTCTGCTGCGGCGCCGTGAGTATGAAAATAATATTGTAACCTCCGTTTACCACAAATTAATTTTCATAAATATGGGATAAATGGTATAATATATTAACTAAATTAATAAGTTAGTCCATCAATTAGATTAGTTACCTAAAGTTACCCTCAACTAATTAACCAAAGTTACCTAAAGGTCCAAAATTTTCAACTTAAATATACGAAAAAGGTCTTTTATAAAAAAGGAAGGGCTAGTTTTTTTTTTTTTTGAAATTACCTAACGGGTCGTTACATTAGATTGTTTAGATGTTTTTGTTTATGATTCTTTGTTTAGGTTTTTCTTTGTTTTAGGATTCAAATTAGGAGCTTTTAAGTTTGTATAGGTGTGGGCTGACTTATATTTTAACTCTTCACTAGTTACTTGGCCATTTAAAGATCTGGAAGATGTCTATAAGTAAAATTCACAAAAACTTAAGCAGCATGACCAAAAAGAGAGACTATTCTACGCTGCAAAAAACATTGGATATTAACCAAATCACTCATTAAGAATATGACATTTGCTTTAAAAGACATTGCTGCAGCTTAGAAGATAGTTTCAGGCATGCCTTTGCCTTAAAGAATTTTATCAATGTGAAATCATGGTCTTACAAATTCCATTTCCAATTCAAAGCTATTGTAAAGTCAAATTTATAGTCTAAACTCATAAACAAAAAGACTTGACTATATTACAATCTTGATCTTAATATTGTTGAGATTTCCTCTGACGTTGTTATATTCATTAAAAGACTCCGCTTTAAACAAAATCGTATTTTACTATTTTTCTAATATATAGAAATAGTATTTAATTTTATTTAATTCTAATTTTAAGAATAGTCATCATATTATTTAATAGGCATAGGACGTACTTTAGAAACATATTTATTTATTTTGTTGTACCATGTTGATTTAGGAGTCTCTTGACCTTTTGTTCTTTTTCCAAGTTTTAGGAGTTTTTTTGTTAAGGTTTACTTTAATTTTTTACCATAATTAAAATCTTCATTTACTATTTTACTCAAATAATTATTATTTAATTATTATCCTAATATTTTAGGACTTTGAAATTAATTAAATTCACCCCTGGTTGGCGCTCAAAAATAGTACTAATATGGTAAAATTTAATTCTTGACATCTGAAAGTCATTATTTTGATTCTGAATATGTATATATTAATTAATGTATGGTTTTAGGTCTTGAAAATGATTTGGAGGATAAGTAGTTAATGTTGAGGATAAAATATGAAAGAAAAAAATATGTACAATTTTATTGATTGAAGTGAGACACACGTGCAAAACACGTACTCTAAACTAGTCTAATCAAATTTGTACCAAAATAATAAATTACCCTACAAATTATGAGATTAAGTAATTCTCCATTATTTACTACTAATACTTATGATATAGAGTCCATTTGACTTATTGATTCAAAATACTACTTACTCTGTTTTATTTACATGTCACCATTTGACTTGACACAATATTTAAAGGACATACTCTATAAATTCACAACTTTTTATTGCCACTAGTATCGGGTAGTTGTTTCCATCTTATTACAAGTATAATGTAATGTATCTGTATTAAATTCTAAACATCACTCAATACAACCATGTAAAGAATCATCATTTATACTAGGCTACAAAATTTCAAGATTTTATCTTACTAGCTTACCTGTTATAACTTTCATACATGTTATAGACAAATCTATAAAAATGAACACTAAGGTTAATGATGCCCTCAAATCAGTATAAACCAGCCCTGATAAATCATTAGATTGTATCTTCAAAGAAAGAATCCGGTATTTCCAGAGGAGAAGACAATGTTGACACACATTTGAACTGTTACATGAAAATCATACAGCTTGTATCAGATTACTGAAGTGAATTATGAAGGTGTTTATAACAAAATCACCAATTGCGCGGATTGATACCTTATGCAGCTTGTATTTGTCCCTCACAGCTGCCAGAGTATTTCCTCTTCCACTTAATTGCAAGTCATGTATGATAAGAACACAATCCTTTAGATCCATTGGTCTATATCCCGAGCAACGTTGAAGGGCCAGACTCTACAAAATGGATATATAGAGTTAATTCAGCCCTTTGATATATACATATCAATGAACTATGACTATAAGTGAACATTGGATCAAAATACTCACCCAAGGATGTGGCTTTGGCTGTAATGTGAACCTTGAAAGGAACATCACAGCAGCGGCTACCAAAGGAGGCAAGAATTTCACGCAGTTGTAATCTAACAAACTTAACTCTGCTAGGTAGTAGCCCAAAAACTTTAACTGCAAATCGAGGTTCTATGGAAAGCAGAAAAGATAGCATAAGCAAACAGTTACCGGAAACAAAGTTGAGTTGAAAATCATAACGTTCATGTCATATTTGCACTTACTTCGTAATCTTCTTGAGCAATCCTAGTAAATCTACTGAGAAATGTTTTGGTAGTGGGATTTCCCAATTCAAATTTGAGGCATTTTAGCACATCAGCCTCCATCTTTACCATCTCCTTCTTTGAGTATGTATTGTCTGTAATATAACAAAAGTCCCCAACATCTGGAGGGCTGATTTCCTCATACTTCCTGATCATAATCAACAGATTATATTAGATTCACAAGCAAAATTACACAAAAAGCACATTGCCAGGGGGAAATAAAACCAGTTGTTGGCTCAGGTACTTACACAGCAATGAGCATTGAAGAAACACCTAAAAGCTGAAGTTTTTGCCTAGGGTGGACCACAGTTCTTTGTCCTCCTCCTGTTGAGGCCGTTTCTCCGTTCCTGCCGTCAGAGGAATAATATGATCAATTACCCGATGGGATCGTGCATGAATCTTAAATAGTTCCGCCCAAGTGGAATATTGGACATTCTCCATCTCAAGAGTAATGGGAACATGGTTCTTGATGTTAGAGACCGCAAGAGCAGGATGAAAAGAAGATTTGGAGGTAGACATGGTGAAAAAGCGAGGACGAGGAAGGCGAGGGGAACTGCGGCGGCGGGAGACCTAGAAGAAGAAGGAGAGAATTTGCCTAGACAGCTGATACCATGAAAGAAATTGATCCCCTTGCTTTATTTTATTAACATAATAAGTATATATACACCTAATACAAGCGTCTAATACAAGTAAACTAACTATCTATATATGGAAACTAAATATATACAATTTGTTACAAATCTGTCAGAATATATTACCATATATTCTAACACATATTTTTAAATTTTCATCATTGAACAAGATATTGAAACATTGAACAAGTCATGAGGATCTTCATACGCTATATTTTTTACAACAGTCTGAAGAGTGATGCCAAGCCACTTATCGATCCGACCAAATTGATCACTAGAATTGGATCTTGAACAATTTGAGAATTCAAACTTGTCTATGTCATCCATGTATCTCTCCAAGATTGCGTCTAGTGGCGTAGCCACCTGTAGTAAAGGTTGGTCAGTCGAACATCTTTCGTCAAAAAATTATATTATATATAAAAAATTATACGAAATATATATATAGGCCAAAAATTATTTTTCGTAGGTATATATTAAATCTTGAACACTCTTAAAAAAAATTTGCTTCACCACTAATTGCGTCCACTATTTCGTGTCTTCGAAATAATATTAAACTGTATAGTTTAAGTTAGGAAGCGTTAACCAGGCTTGTAGCCATGTTTTTGAATGATTGATTTAACCCTAATGTGAATTATGGAAAATTCTCATTCGAGAAGCTTCTTCGTACGTAACTAAGATAACAATTACGTCATGAAGTTAGAGGTCGTTTGGTAGAGTGCATTATCAAATATAATGCATGCATTAATTTAGTGTATTAGTAGCATCTTATTTGATACACTTTTTCATGTTATGTATAACTAATGCTTATACACTCTATTGTGTATTAAAGTGTGTATTACTAATACCATGAATTTCTAGGCATTAGTAATGCAATGAGATTTAATGCATGCAGCATGGATTGCCCCTTAAAAGCTTTTTTACATCTTTTCCACCACATTTGTGGAGGGTATTTTTGTAAATAAGTAATTTTAAAAAAAATTATGCAATGCGTGTTATTTTTAATACACCAAATCAAACAATACATAAGAAATAATTAATGCAAGCATAACTAATGCTGCATTACTAATACACTTTATTCAGCATTATTCTTATACACTCTACCAAACGATCCCTTAGAGTTTGTTTTTAAAGTTTCCATATGTTGATAACCAAAAAAAATTAGTTCTAACCCTATCTAAGTACATTCTGATCATGGGTTCAGTTAGGGCATGTTTGGAAAGCCATCATGATAATTAGATTTGGTGTAATTGAATGTAATTACACTGTCTAACATGTTTGGTTGACCATGTAATTACTTGGTCAGCAGCTAATTAAGTGTAATTGGCAGGGAGTAATTACACTCTATAATTTTCAGGGAGGCTGTGAATTGGTGTAATTACATAGTGTAATTACAAGCTGATTACTTTTTAATTTCTTCCTTTTATTTCTATTTTTATTATTTTCTATTTTAATTTATTTTTTATTAATATTTTTTAAATTCTTATTATTTTAATATTTTCTAAAAATATACTTTTTATTATTTAAATTTCATTTCCTTCTCATTCTCGACTTTTACTTCATGTGATTTTATGCAATTTTTTGTATTACTTTTTTTAATTCTATATTTATTATTTTCATTAGCATAATTTTGCTGGTAATCTAATTTTTAAATTAAAGTAGAAGTCAATATTGAATAAAGTTACAAATTTACGTTTTTCTTTTCTTTTAAATCATATTTATGTACGCTATGTTGAAATTTGACATAAGAGTAGAATTGTGTTTAAAATTTTATTTTGAATTTAGAACTTATGTTGTATTTTCAGTTTCATTTATTTTATTAGTATTGATTTGATATTTCACATTGCAAGTCATTTATTTTTTAGTTAGACTTAATAGATCATCTTTTTGTCAAATGTTCTAATAATTTTATGGCATTATATTTATAATATTAATATTTTTATTAAAAGTGCATTTCATGATGCTCAAAGAAATCTTGTATTTTTAGTTTCTATGATTAATTAATTAAAATATACTAATTTTAAAAAAATATAAATCAATTATTTTTTATAATATTAGTAAGAACGTATGTTTATTAATTAATATATTTTCAAAAAACAATTTATATATTAAATATTTAATTTAATATCATTTATAAAGGCCCTTATTTGTCTAATATAAATTTTAAGTTTAGATAATTAATTTTTATTTTTAAAATTTAATATAACGTTGTAATTACACTTGTGCAACGAAACAGTACAATTGTAATTACACTATAATTACATTGTGACAAACAAACAGGTCATCGTAATTACTAGGCTGGTAATTACACCAATTCTAATTACTAGGTGGCTTTCCAAACAGACCCTTAATCTTTACGATTTTACCATTGTTGTCATTATATTTTTAGAATTGTCGGTTTAAAAAGTAATACTATGCATTTATCAAAATTTTGGTGACTTAATTAATACTTATTCTTTCAATGAATTTCAGTTATAATATTTGACGTGGGAGATGAAAAGAAGAATTCATGAACAGAAGGAAAAAAGAAATTGATGGAACGTAACAGGTATTCATACAAGAAGTATCTATTTGGTGCACTCTTCAACACTCCAATATCGCCAAGGTACGTACATACTGATACTCCATAATTAATTTCTCTTTTTCCTTATAATATTATTCGTTTATTTGCAAAGTAAATTAAAGTTTCCATCTATGTAATGCAAAATTAGTTGATCACTATTAAATATATTATTTTTGGACTGCAGTTTATTGGAGCTATAAAAAGAAACAATATGTCAGAGATAAAAATGAAATGTCAAAAAGGTGTAGTAATTAAATGGATGTTGCATTGTTGTAGAATATGTTGGTGGAGGTACTCTTCACTTTCCTATCTTCCCAAATACACAATGAAGAAGCTGTCTTTGGATACTATTATTCAACTTGCATTGGACGCTGGGGCAGAGATATACCTTAGCAAGGGTGGTCGTCGTCGAAATTTTTTTGTAAGTATATATGTTAAATATCGATATTTTTGGATATATATATTAATTGTTGAACAACTTTGACATAGTAAAAAAAGATAGCTCAATGGTTAAGACTGTACAAGGTTGCTTTAGTGGCTTGGGTTTGAGCCTAGACTTAGGTGTTTTGTTTAATTTTTTTTAGTTTCAGTTTATTTTTTTACTTATTCTAAAATATGAACACTTTTTACAAAAATTCTGGCTTCACCACTGATTGAACGTTGCTAAAGGGTTGAGTACTTGAGTTACCTTCATTCTGGGAGGTACTACTAAGAGCTATAAATACACCAGGTCTTCTTCAACGAGACTTACACACTTTACATTGAGAGAGAAATGCAGAACACAATCACATAAGCAAAGGCAATAATTGAGAGAGTTCTGACTGAAGATTAAAGTGCAGCTGATATGAAAGAACTATCATGCTTTAAAATGATAGATTACACCTAGAATATATACACAAAGAAAGGTCAAGAGCATATCCCCGAGATCATGCATTTTACCTACAATTTTTCACTATTATCTTACACATTTACCTACTATATTTGACTATTATCTTACATACAATTTAATAGTTAAAATACTCTTTGACAATATCTTTAACACTATCTATTAGAAAATTCAATTGAGTTGTAATTTATTGCTTTTCGAGAATTGTGTTTAATTTAGGGAACAATATTGCGTTGTGTAAACTTTAAGTTGCGGTTAACTTGAACTGAGGTTCAATGGTTTGGGAGACGATTGAAAGTTAGGAATTAGAGTTAGTTCCTAGGATTGCAATTCTTGTATTTGAATTTGTTGAGGCTCGTTGTTTTAGTGAAGTTTGGAGAAATTCTACATAGATGGAGGTTGTGGTTCTTAACCTTTGTGATCCTCATGTTTTCCACGTAAAAATTACTGTGTTCGTTATTTTTCCATTGCATTACTTTTATGGTTAGATTACAGAGAAACACGTAACTTGACCTGTTTCATAGAAGAAATACTAATGTACTAGGGGTGGCAAAATCAAATTCAATCCGTTCAACCCGTCCAATCCGTTTAAATTTAGGTTAGTTATTGACCCCTGCATTCATTAGCTCAACCTATTTCAACCCATTAAAAATTGGGTTGATATGTAACCCGAATTGGTTCATGAGAAATCTTGTTAAAAAATTTTTAATTTTTTTTTTCCAATTTGATATGTTATATATAGCCATAACAAAGAAAAAATAATTTTATTATGTACTAAAATAGTTTTAAAAAATAAATAAAACAATTAAGCTTAGTAAAAATTGGGCTAGGTTAGGTCTTGACCCGTTATATAACCCATTTTAACCCAAAAAAATTTGGGTTGGATTAGGTCTTTACCCAATTATTGTCTTAACCCATTATGATCCACCCAAACTTGACTCAACCCTTCCAATTGTGCCCCTAGAGTGTACAAAATATCATAAACATTAGAAGGAAATGAGAGCAGAATGGATGACTTCATTCCTGTTAACCATCTTTTCTTGTGAAGTTACCTCATCAATGCATTCTTATGATGTTAAAGTGGAGTTGAACAGTATTTGTAATCAAGTATTGCACGTGATATCCTTTCTTGTGAAATTTGAAGTTACCTCTCTTATAATTTGTTCTGTTAACACTTACTACACAAAATTAAGGAAACCCCCAAAACAGAAATAAGATGTTACTACTATTCATTAGCTACTAAATGTTTGGGACAGTGACTTAGTATTAGGTTTATTAGCAACCAAAGAAAAGATTAGCTACAAAGGAAGATGTTATTAGACAAATGTAGCATAATTTCTGATCATTCCTTGCATGCTACTTGGAAATACATGTTACTTTTGCTTTAGTTTTTGCTTAGTAAGATGTTATTAGACAAATGTAGCATTGCTTTTCTGTGTTTATTCATTATGTCTGAAAGAGAAAGTGCAGGGGAGAATTGTGATTACATATGAGTAAGAAGGAAGTTGGCAATATTTTGGCGTGGCCTACATTTTGCTAGCAATGGTATAGCCTTCGGCATATTGAGCCCAGGTCCTCCGGTCATGTCTACCAGCTCTTCACTTACTCTCTCCCATTCAAAGCACTGAATAAGTGATCCTAATGCCAAACCAGCCACATGCATTGCCAAATTTTCACCTGGACATCCTCTCCTTCCATATCCAAATGGCATTAGCCTGAACCCGTCTCGTTGCCCTTTGAAATTGATAAACCTTTCAGGCTTGAACTCATTTGGCCTATCCCACAATTTAGAATCATTTTGTATTGCCCACAAATTCACTAGCAACATTGTACCACGGGGTACACGAAAACCTCCAAGGACACACTCATCGGAGGACTCGTGTGGCACAAGTAATGGACCAGGTGGGCATATCCGGAGAGTTTCGTTTATGATTCCATGGAGATAAGGGAGTTGAGTAAGGTCTAAATCATCAATTAATCTTGATGACTCTCCGATGTGAGTGTCGATTTCATTTTGAGCTTTCTTTAGTGCCTCGGGATTGTTCAGAAGAAATGATAATGCCCATTCCATTGTGCTACCTGTAGTATCAGTCCCTTCTGTTAACATGACTATTCCCATGCCTCTTATCACTTCATCTGTGTAATAATCAGGCTCTGAATCTTGGAGTGATAGAAGAACATCAATCATAGTATTGTTCTTTTGCTCCAAAGAAGATCCCTTTCTGCTGTTCTTGTGCTCTTCAATCAATTCTTGCATGAATTTATCCCTCTTCTCCTTCACTAACTTCACCTTATCCTCAAGATTGTTTACTCCTATCCATTTAAGAAGTGGCACAAAATCTCCTATATTTGTTGCACTACTCACTTGGAAAGTTTCTATCACAATCTCTTTAAACCTCCTAGATTCCTCCAATTTCCCAGCAGAACCACCATAGTATTTTTTTCCCAGCAATCATCATCATTAAAATATTCAATGTCATCTCAAAGAAAGCCGCTTTCATATCCACCACGTTTGTCTTATGATCTCCACCACTGGTTTTCCCCCTTACAAGGCGTTGGACCAGACCGCGAACCTCATCTCTATGGATATCAGCAAACATTTGAATTCTCTGAGTGGACAAGATTTCAATAGTAGCAATCCTTCTTAGGTTGCGCCAATGTTGGCCATAGGATGACCAAACAAGGCTGGTGTAGTTGTAACCAAGATGTTTTCCAGCAAGCAACCTCGGACGATTGGCAAAAACAATGTTGTTTTTGGTGAAACATTCCTCTGTAAGAGAAGGGGAAGAGACAAGCAAGACGGGACGCGATCCAAATCGGAGGAAAAGCAAAGGAACATGATTTTCTGAGATGTTGGCTAATGTTTTATGAAGTGGTTTCTTGAGTAGATATAAATGACCTATTATGGGCAAAGAAATATAGGGACTTGGTGGGAGATTTTGGAATTTTCTAAGGAACTGGTTCTTTAGCAAGTAAAGGAAAGTGAAGATGAGTATGTAGTATGAAATTTCCATGGTTGATGCAAATACAATCAAAGAAATGCTTTTCACAGTAACTATAAATAACTTGAAATACAAAAAAATTGCTCACTTTTTAATTGGTTCTTAGGCAAAAGTTTGGCGGATCAGTGCAAATTTTGTGCAAGGTCTTTGTAACGACCCGTCCAGTCGTTATGGGTGGTTAGGGCCATAGTACCCTTACTTGAGTTTTCATAGTGTATTGATCATCATCACCATCTATGTTACTTTTAAAGTCTGAAGGTCTTTAGAAAAATTTATTGGACTTTTTGCCCTTCATTAAAAGACTATGCAATAGATAAAATTATCATTTACTATTATTCTCTAATTATTCTTTAATTATCTTTATAACATTTAAAATTAAAGAAACTTAAAATATATGAAAAGAGAAAAATATATTTTATAAATTGAGGAGTTCTAAAATATATAATAAACGATATTAGGAGAACTAACAATTAAAGAGGCCTATAATATTTGGTAAGAGAAAAAATATGTTTTAAACAAGATGCATCGCGAAAGATAGTTAGAAAAATTTGGAATTTTGCCATCATAAAGTGGCTAAAATTTGGCATAAAAAAGCCCATGTTTTTTTTTTTTTGGTATCTAGTAGCTCAAATATATTTTTTTTAGGAATATTTTGATGGCAATAAAATGTGGACTAAAGTTTGGCATAAAATAGCCCACATTTTATTTTTGGTATCTAATAGCACAAATATTTTTTTCTTCTAAATATTTAGCATTATAATGCCAAGTATTGAGATCCTTTATGTTATTATTACAAGTAAGAAATTCATTCATGACCTAATAAAATTCATTAGCTTGTATTAAAATTTGTATATCCTTATGCTCATAATTATAAATTATCATCCTTTTTCTCTGTTGCTTATTCAATAATGTGTTTTAATGTGCTAGTTATCAACAACAACTTTGAATCCAGATTTCAGGATTCATCTTTCCCGTTATTTTAATAAGTTTGTGACTTATAGCTTCTAAGTGTATATACCCATGCAATGCACATACACTTTCACGCTCTGGGAGGATACCCTAGACGTGGCCGGCACTCGGAAATCATTATTGGCTCCCAAGCGAACCACTTGGCCTTGTCACACATCCGTTCATTCATTCAATCAGTGGAAGACTTAAAATAAAGAGACAAATAGGTGGGCAAATCCAATCAACAATCTACCTCCAGGAAGAAAAACCATCACCCAACAAATCAAACTCCAATCTATGTTATGAGAATAGTCTGACAAGAACAATTCAAAGAATAAAAATACTCAATGAACTCATCTCTATCTAGTCTATGAAGCCTCTATCACTACTGTCTAAATGGTACCAATGACAGGTTCAAGGCTACCTCAAATCAAAATGAAAAGACTAATCTCAAAGCAAGAATGACATAAATGGTATCCTCCAAATGAAGGGGAGGACTCACCAATCAACGGAATGTGGACAGATCATCAACAGGTGCACCATTGAGGATGCAGGCCCAAATGGACGTCATTACGTGGAATGTACAAGTATATAATATGGTAAAATGAAATATGCATCAAGGTAGAATAATATCAGTTCAAATATCTCAAATCAGACAGATGAGAGACTCAATCAGGATGTCATAAGTCTAAAGTAAGAATAAGATTTAGACAGAGACAAATCATATACAATCCAATTCAATTATTAGAGTACTGTCATGACCTATCTGGGAGTTTCTCTAATCGACAACCGTCACTTATGAGCCGATGATGTAAAATGAAGCGGTGTAATTGCCACACCCGTTCGATACCTTGCCAGGGTAAATGACGAATCACTATCATTGGATCCACAATCAATCAAAATCCATCATTTTGGGACTTAAGAGGTTTAACCCTCCATCCTACGTTGCTATGTAGTTCATGGGATTCGAGTTATTACTACTCTTACCCAGTTTGGTGCTCAATACTCCTCCCAAAACTCAATATGCTCATAAGACTCCAATCAAATCGAATTATGAAAATCATATCATGTAGTCACATTGGACTCCAATCCACTCCTTATCTCATTCGTCAATCCTTTCATTAAGACTTTTTTCCAAGACTCATTCATGACTCATTAAGACTCCAAATCAACAATCATTTAGACTTCTATTATCTTACTCAAGTTCGGTCTTTCTCATTCAACATTCACCAATCAAACTTTTTAACTCAATCATTGTGTAAAACATCGAAATTTAATACTCAAGTAGGGTTCATGTAAGGAGAAACATAATCATTTATTTCAAGTGTTTAATTCATGAAAAAGTATCAATCATGCAAAGTTATGCAAAAATATACTAGGATTTAAAGTGATCTTTCAAAGATTTATTCGTATGAGACTCATATCACTCACTACTCAACCAATCATATACTTAGGGCACATGAGAGAACTTAAACCATGCTTAATTAGCCTTACATACCTGAATCTTATGACTTATTGGATAAAAGTGTTGAGCTTGGAACCTTGTAGCTTGAAGTTGAGAAACCCTTCTATGGATTTGTGAAGAAGATCTTGAACTTGAAGTCTTTAGATCTTCCAATATTGGAGAAATCTCTTTCTTGAAGTTCTTGATCTTTGGCAGAAGGAGAATTAGGGATTTTGAGAGTATCTATGTAACACCCCCCAAATATTTTCCCTAAGATTCGGACCCTTCTTGTGTTCGGGTAGGGTCGGACTCGAGTATTGTGGAGCCTTCGCGTGAGTAAGATGAGTTGTTGAGAAACGTTGCCGCATTGGAGGTGATGTGGGGTCATGAAGGACCCCTAGGACCAAATTTAATCCAAAGATTCGTCGTGACTAAGTTTGAGGAGGAGTTCGCTTGAGGGGTTGACTTCCAACGACCCTATCTTTTGATAGATGACGATCTGGATGGCCCACGATCTATTAAATCAAAGGTCGTTGAGTCTTCTTTCCAACGCCACCAAGAATGCAAATTTTGGAGTTTGAAGTCGAAAGATATGACGCTCCTAAGACGAACTAGCGCGGCATGAATTTCATTTTTGGCCTGGGTTGCAACTGTTGGGGAAATGGCCTTGGCGCTATAAGGGCGCGACGCACCACTATCGCGCTAGAAACATGCCTCAGTAGTTTGGTCCTTGGCGCGACGCGCCATTAAAAGTTGTGCAGGGTTTTTCAGGCCAAATTTCCAGAACCCAGAAACTTTGGCCCTGGCGCTATAAGGGCGCGATGCGCCACTATCGCGTCAGAAACATGCCTCAGTAGTTTGGTCTCTGGCGCGGCGTGCCACTACAAGGTGTGTAGGTTTTAGGCGTAATCAGTCTGGCGCTGCAATAGCGCGACGCGCCACTATCGCGCCAGGTGCATTTTTGCCTATCTTTCAGAACTTTTGAGAAGGGGAAATTTGGGAATTCCCCAAATTATATATGTATCAGCCCTAACACATTTTGGGATCATTTTCAATCCCTCACTCTCTCTCTAAAAGCCCTAGGAGCTTCTCTATCTCTCTTCTTCTTCTTCTCCATTTCCAACAAAAAGAGTTCCAAGAGCTTCAAGGTTTGAGTTCTCCATTGAAGACCCAACCACAAGGCTCTCTTCAAGTCTTCACTAAGGTATGTAAGGCTATCCAAAACATGGGTTAAGTCCACCCATGTGCCCTACTCTTGCTTGAGGTTAGATGTTCATAAAAATGGAGTTCTTTGGTATGGTTTATGGTTGAATGAGTTTTGTTCCCTATTGTCATGCCCCGGGAGGGTACCCTAGACGTAACCGACACTCAAAAATCATTTCTGGCTCCCAAGCGAACCACATATCCTGATCACACATCCGTTCATTCATTCATTCAGTGGAAAGTTTAACAATAAAGAATAAATTAGCGGGCAACTCAAATCACCCATCCAACTCAAAGAATAAAGGCCATGGGCCGACAGATCAACTAAAATATTTGTCATTTAAAAGTAGTTTGACAAGAATAACTCAAGGATAAAAATACTCAATCGACTCATCACTATCTAGTCTATGAAGCCTCTATCACTACTATCTAATTGGTGCCGATGACAAGTTCATGGCTACCTCAAATAAAAATGGAAAGGGCTAACTCGATGCAAGATTACATAAGCGGTGTCCTCCGAATGTAGGGGAGGACTCACCAATACGCTGAGTGTGTATAGATCCTCAATGGTGCTCTTATTGACGATCTCTTAAACCTGTCTCTGCATCATGAAACGATGCAAGTCCAAATGGACGTCAGTACGTGGAATGTACGAGTATGTAATATGGCAGAATGAAATATACCTCAAAGAAGAATAACATCGGATCAACTATCTCGAATCAGAAAGGTAGGAGAGACTCACATAAGACGTCATAAGTCTAAAGTAAGAATACATTTCTAGACAAAGACCAATCACACATCATACAATCCAATCCAATCATACACGATACAGTTCAATCAAATCATATATCATCCGATTCAATCCAATCGTATACAATCGGTTCAACCCGGTCATATACGATCCGATCCAATCTAATCATATATCCTTCCATTCAACCCAATCAACCTATCATCTAATCCAATCTAGTCCAATCGTACACTATCAAATCACAATTCATCTAATTAAATCCGATCAATGCAATCAACTCACAATCAACTCAAAGGGCTCAACTCAATAAATATGCAAATTAAGTTATGCAATGTCTTACAATTCAACTCAATCATCTACAATCACAATCAAACCAATCAGATCAAGCACAATCCATTCAATTGGGAGTTTTTCTAACCGACAACCATCACCATATGAGCGAGTGATAGTACAACAAGCCGACGTTGTTGCCGCGTCCATTCATACCTTGCTAGGGTATGAACGCATCAACCAATCATGGATCCAATCCAACCGAGTCCTATAATGTCAGGAAAAACATTTTGGGGAAGCATTCGACTTTAACGGTTCAATCCCCTCCTACGTTTGGCGACGTAGTTTATTTGTTCGAGTATGGACTATACTCTTACCCAATTCGGTGCTCGATACTCCTCCCAAGACTCAATATGCTCATATCTATCAAATGAGTAAAATACTCAAAATGCTCATTCAGTCTCATTGGACTCTTTCAAATCAACTCATTTAGTCTCATTGGACTCTTTTCAAAACTCAATCAAATCTGGCCTCATTGGACCTTCTTTCAAATCGACTCATCTCAAATCATCAAACTCTTCTCTTTAAAATCTATACAATCTCAAAAATCGACGTTTTAAAGTAAAAATACTCAACTCACTTATACTCAAAATACTCGTGTTCAAAAATAATTAAAAGACTTCTCAAACTCAACTCATGCTTAAACTCTTTTCAAATCATAGATAAAAATAATTACCCTTTAAACTCAAAATAGTGTATAAATAGTTTATGCAAAAATAGTTTCAAAATCATTTATTTTCAAAATGCTCATAAGACTCCAACCACATCAAATTAGGTAAATCACATATCACATAATCACATTAGACTCCAATCCACTTCATCACATAACATCCTCATCAATATACCTCTACATCAATCATTCTACACATATTAAATAAGCACCATTCACGTCATCACTCACATCGTCATCACAACATCATCATCACATCATCATCATATATTATCATTTACATCATCATCAAACATTATCATCACATCATTGTCAAGTATCATCATCACATCAATCATCTAACATCTACTCCAAAGTCCTTATTTTTGTCCTATGTTCATTTTATAGAAGCAAAGGGACATTCTTAACTAACCAATTCGTTCTTTTCATTCCAATCAATACATATATACACACAACTATTCATCTCAACCTCAAGACATTTATGACAAGAAATCTCATCTTGGGTTCATGTGAATGAAACATGAACTCATACTCTCAACAAAACTCAACTCCAAAAATATCGTCAATACCTATAAATCTATATACAAAGATACATTTGTAGTTAATAATATGAAAAATAACTATTTAGTAACTCAAGTCATTAAAATCATCAATCAACCATTTGTATCTAAAAACATTCCATAGTTTAAACCTTTCTAGAAGGTGCAACTCTTTCACAACTCCTAACCAACACATCTATGGGCATATGGAAGAACTCAATCCATATTTTAGGTTAGCCTTACATACCTTGTTTGAAGACTTTGAAGGAACTTGATGTTAGGTCTTCAATGGAAGACTTGAATCCTTGAAACTCTTGAAGGCACCCTTTGTTGGAGATGGATTTGGAGAAGAAGAAGAAGAAGAAGAAGAAGAAGAGAAGGAAAATATTTAGGGATTTTTAGAGAGATAGAGGAGCTGAAAATAATTGTCCAAAATGCTCAAGGATGGTGTATATATAATTTGGAAAAAGTCCAAGTTGCTCCTCTTCCAAAAATCTGGAAATTTGGGCAAAAGTCTTGCTGGCGCTATAGTGGCGCATCGCGCCACTGCAGCGCCAAGCCAAAATAGGCTTAAAACCCTGCACACCTAATAGTGGTGTGTTGCGCCAAGCCCCAAACTACTGAGGCTGTTTTCTGGCGCTATAGTGGCGTGGGGCGCCACTGGAGCGCCAAGCTTGAATTTCGCCCAGGCTTGAATATTCCTGCAGTACTAGTCCGTAGTAAAATGGCCATAATGTTTGACTCCGAACTCCAAAAATTTCAATCTTGGTGGCGTTGGAAAGAAGACTCAAAGACCTTTAATTTGGTAGGTCGTGGGACACCTAGTTCTTTATATCCTAGGAGATATGGTCGTTTTAAGTTGACCTTTAAACTAACTCGTCCAAAAACTTAATCGATTGGAGTTCTTTGGACTCGACTTAGTGTTAGAGATCCCTTATGACCCCTAAACACATCTAACACACTTCAAATACTTAGGAATTAATCCTAACTCATGTGTAGAATTACAAGTCCTCCAGTCCGAGTCTACCCACACATGAAGAAATGTTCGAGTCTTTGTGAAAAAATTTTTGGGGTGTCACGCCTATCTATTTGATTCTATAGGTGTCAATGTTGTTGAGCTAAGAGGTTCCAAAAATGAGCCCTTAGTTGAGTATGAGTGATGAAGAAATGAGTTGTGAAATATGTTCTATTTATCTTCTTACTATGTAGATTATGATAAAGGATGTTATTTTCTTGAGAATGTTGCTCAATATGAAATGTCAATTTAAAGTCTTGAAATTGGGATAAGCCTCAAAGATTTCTCAAATGGATGAAAGAAATGATTGATTATATCTAGACGATGCTATATATGTGCATTTAATTTCTTTTGAATGATATGCTTGAGATTGATCGGATAGTATGATTGAGAGAGATTTGATTGTGATAGAGTTGATGAGATGACAAGGTTGTAATGAGACTTGTCGATATGAGTTGATTGAGATGATTGGATGGAGTTTTATGAGCATTGAGTCTTGGGAGGAGTATCGAGTACCGAATTGGGCAAGAGTATAGTCCATACTCGAACCCAATACCTATGTTGCCAAACGTAGGGGGGATTGAACCGTTAAAGTCGGATGCTTCCTCGAGAGATTTGTCTTGACATTATAGGACTTGGTTGGATTGTATCCATGAGTGTTTAATTCATTCATACCCTGGCAAAGTATGAATGGGCGCGACAACAACGTCGTTTTGTTGTACCTTCACTGGCTCATAAGTGATGGTTATCGGATAAAAGAAACTCACAAATAGGTCTTGATAGTACTCTGAGTCAGATTGAGTTGAATTGTATATGATTGGTCCCGTCTAAATCATATTCTTGTTTAGACTTAGGACATTTGATTGAGTTGGTATCCCTCTTGAGTTGAGCTTCCGAGTTGATTTGATTCTTCCTTGATATTCGTTGTATTCAGCCATTTTACATACTCGTACATTCCATGTACTGACGCCATTTGGCCTGTATCATTTCATGATGCAGAAACAGGTGCTAGAGATTATCAACCGGCGCTCCATTGAAGATCTACATACACCCTCAGCTAGTTGGTGAGTCCTCCTAGTTTCCGGAGGATGTTGAGCCTTCATGTACAGTCTGTTACCCTTTCTCTTATTTTGATTATTGGTAGCCATGGACTTGTCATTGGCACCTCTTAGACTTTGATAGAGGCTTCATAGATTGGAGTGTGGGGAGGTCGAACTGTTATTTTGAGGAGTCTTGTTTTATTGTCTTGTTGGGTTGTAAATGTTTGGTCTCCGGCCCCTATATATATATATATGATCAGTATTCCATTATTTGAGTTTTCCGCTAAGAAAATATGATTGAATGAAGGTGTGACTGGACCAGGTGGTTCGCTCGAAGGTCAGAAATGGCCTTCGAGTGCCGGCCACGCCTAGGGTACCCTCCTGGGGCGTGACAATCTATACGTATAAGAATGTTATTTGGTTGTAAGATTGAGAAAAATGACCTTTTAATGAGTCTCGTTCATCAAATCGGCGAGCTGGAGGTCTCCTCATCGAGCTATTCTGTGAGTCGCCAAAAGGGCACTTTAGATCACCTAAAATAGCAGTTTCTGGAGGGTTTTGAGCAGATTCGGTGAGCTAAATTGGCTGGTCGCTGAACCATTCGGCAAATTGCCAAATTGGCTGGTGAGCTCGCCAAATTATCCTATCTGGACATGCTTTAGTAAAATAGTCATAATTTTCTACTCCAAACTCGAAATGATGCAAACTTTGCGGCTTTGAAAAGAGGACACATAGATCTTTAATTTGATAGGTGAAGGTCCACCTAACTCTTAATATTCTGAGAGATATGGTCATTTGAAGTTGACCCTCATATGATCTTATATGAAAACTCAATCGGTAAAGGATTTTTGAACTCGACTTAGTACTAGAGGTTTCTTATGACCCTAATTCACCTTTAATACACCTCAAATACCTAGGAATTGATTCTAAAACATATACAATTAGAAGTCATCGGGCTCAGTCCTATATGCATAAGAAGAATGGCTTGGGTCTTAGCTTAAAAAGTTTTGGGATATAACATACACTAAACTAGCTATTTAATCTATTCGAATATTTAGGACTTTAAAATTAAATAAAGATATAGCTATTAAATTTTACTTATTTGTGATAGCTAAGAACATTTAATATTTAGTATTTTAAAATTGACTAAATTTTTTCTTCTTAAATATCACCTTATTTGAACTTTATTAAAAATCCTAACATTTAAGAATTTGCAAGCAATATTTTTACCTTATATAAATTTTACTTAAATTATGATAAACAAAATAAATAAATTAAAGGATATTAAAGAGAGCGGAATAGATCAAGGGCTCCGCGTTCAAGGGACGGGCTATTCTACATAATACGGATCGTAGGTCCTTTTGACCCGGCCTTCCATTCAAAAAGGGTTCAAATTCCCTCCTATGTCAGTTCGACCTACTTGTTGGCTCTGATTAGGATCATCTGAACATCCCTAAATTGACCCCCTTATCTTTTTCTTTGAAAAGCAGTAAGGAGTAAGGAGATAAAACTCTCGGATGAGAAAAAAACATTCATGTTTTGAATTAGCGGTTTTTGATACTGTTCTTGATCCAATATGGAGACAGAAACTTCACTCGCCGAGGAAAGAAAATAAGGAATTTTTAGGGAGAAAGATTTAACCCTGACTGATAAACTAACAAAAGGAAAACGAAATCACCTTCTCTCAGGCCAACAGTCTTCTACTTCTAGTCGACTGCTCTATGATGGGCTTTCCTCTTTTCTTGGCTCTTCTCACTCGTCTACGCTCCGCTCCAGTAAAGGCTTTTGTTCAATAGAGGGGCGGAGATAGATATGAGCTAACAACGTATGTTTTCTGGTATTTTGTTTTGGGTGAGATGTACACCGCAAGAAATTGCAAATGGTGATATATTTCAATAGTTAATGGAAAGGAATAGGCGAGAAGAGAAGTGTTGTTTGCAAGCGAATCCAATAATACCACGAGGATTCTAAAAGCTAAAAGTCTAGAAAACTAGATTGTTAGACTCGGAGGTTGCAATAAGATTAGGAGAATTAATAATTAATGAGTCATAAAATATATGAAAGAGGAAAATATATTTTAAACAAGATGTATAACAAAAGATAGAAAGAAAAATAAAACCACATTAAAAAAAATAGGAATTTTGTCATCATAACGTGGCCTAAACTTTGGCATAAAAAATCTCACATTCATTTTTTTTATATCTAATAGCTCAAACATTTGATATCTAGTTTAGGGCCTAATTACGTGCGTTCAATTTTCAAAATTACCTTCCGTATCATATTTTATTCGCTAAATACATGTATCTCAGATACATTTAGGTCAAATTATGTGTAATTTGTCCCAAATACATTATATCCAAATGTGATTCATATGTATTTGGGCTACACTAACTCTCTCGTTCACCTCTCTCCTATCGTCACTTGTATCTCTCCTCTCTCACTCGTCTCACTCCTATCTCATTCAACCCTCTCTCCTCTCTTTTTGTCGCCTCTTTCCCTCCCTCCTCACCTCTCTCTCTATATATCTGTATTTTTAGAATGTATCTAAAATGTATCTGGTATCCCAAATACATGTAACTAGTGTAACTTGCATGTATCTGAGATACAATGACCCTCTCTTACTCTCTCCCTATGTAGTTGGTATCTTTGATATATCTACCTAGTATCTTTAATATATGTGTCTGACTTGAAATCTGAAGACTTTTTTTGGGGGGGGAGGGGGGGAATAGACCCTACACGAGGCTCCCACCTCTCGTGCACAGTCAGGGGTTGAGCAACACCCCCAAGCCTTAACATAAATAAAATAATAAAAAAAAATAAAAATACACGGAGGGGGACATAAACCTTACCTCCGAACTTAAGATGGTTCATAAGTCAGCCGGCCTACTAAGATCGGCCAGCTCATCTCCATTGGTAGATGGAAAGCGATAAACCTATGAGAGGACTCCTCTCAATACAATAAAACTAAGAAAAACGTAAATGAGGGAGACTCTCCCCTTCCATGTCAATACAAGAAGAAAACCTATACTAGTCCTATTCAACTAAGCTACATTAAAACATAGCTAAATTGAAGAACAAGTATATGAAACTTCCAATTTCCATGGATCGAGATCATTCATTTCATTTTCACCTTCTTAATCTTTTTCATACCGAGCTTGTCCATGAGATGCGAGTGCTTCATGCAATGTCAGTGCATGGTGTTGCATATTTGGTGACATATGGATGTATTTTATTTGATGAGTCTTCAGTCGGCTAACTTTTTCAAGGTCGCTCGACTAACGTCTCCAGTTATTCGTTTGGGTTGTGACTTCTTGAGGTCTATAGTTGCTACATATGCTATCATACTATAACATGTGGGATCAGTTTGATGTTGCATGATGCATATTGTTGAGATTTTGCTGATTGTTGCTGAACTGTGTGTTGCTTTTGGCTTGTGTTGTTGCTGATGCTGTTGAATGGTTGATGCATATGGAGCTTCTGTGTGACCTGCAGAATCAGTTGGACCACAAACAAGTACTACTGTTGTTGCTCTGGTATCTGCAAGGGATTTAGGGTGGTTGTTGTTGTGTGCTGGAAATGGTTGAAGATCTTCCAGGTCAGCTGCTGCTGCTATAGTACATGGCTTGTGCAACTGCAGCTTGTTAGAGTTTGCAGCTTCTGATGCTCCAGCAACCTGCATAAACAAACAAGCAAACACAAAGGGGAGGTCCAAGAGTAGTGAGCTCTTGTTGGTTCCAACAGTTGCTCCAGCAAGGGTTGTTTGGTTTCCTCATCTGCTGTAGTTGCATTGTTGAGAAACAGCCATAGTGAGTGCTGACTGTTGGAAGTTGATGGATTTTTTACACCTGCACAAAAATAATCAAACAAGAAACAATCAACAAAACAAACAGTAGGCTTGCACTCCATTGGTTGATGGTGTTCTGCAGATTCCTATTGGTTGTTGTTGGTGTTGTGTGATTCATCAAGGTGTTATAGGTTGTTGGTTGTTGGTGATCTTGTTGTGGGATGTTGCATGTGTGTTGCAACCATGAATGGGCCTCCAATTGCTGGATGGTCTATTGTATATCTGCGCCTACCTGCACATCCAAGAATGAGAAGAAAGGAGAAGACCTCTACTCTATTCTTTACCTCTAGTGGTATGTTGATTATTCTATGAAAGCAATAAACTAGGGAAAATCTGAAGACTTGAAATTTGAAAATGTGGTGCTACAAAATTATTAATTAGTGAGATAACATTTAATTATTTCAAATTATAGAGTAGAATAGTATTTAGGGAAAATCACACGGACTAGGAAACATATACTAGTCAATTAATATACATAGTTATAGAGCCTTTTTGGATGGGCTTTAAGTTGGTCAAAACCAACTTAAAGCCTCTTTTTAGCTTTTGGATGTGTTTGCCTAATGCTAACTTTAAGCCATAAAGTTCTTAAAGTCAGTCAAAAATGAAAAGTTAGGATTCCTAAAAAAAAATTCCAAGTGCTTAAAGTCATTTACTTTGACCATGGAAATTACTTTTAGATCCCTTATATTTTAACTAAATTTCCAAACTACCCTTTTTATTCTTTTAACCCTAAAATTCACCTCATTTTCCTCATTTACGCACTTTTATCCAAACACTCAACTGCTTATTTATAAAAATAACTTTCAGCACTTCAAAGTTCTAAAAACACTTTATACATAAAAGTTATTTTTTTTAAGCCCATCCAAACGGGCTCATAGTTTAAGTTAATTCCTACTCACCACTAACCTTTTCCAGTAATTAATATACATAGCTATAGTTGCTAGGGGCACATCCGGAATTTGTATAATTAAGCTCCAATTATATAAATTCAGAATTTATTTGTATAAATTCAGAATTTCCTAATTGAATATATTCAGAAGTTGTATATGTTTACCCTATCATGTATATAATTATAATATTGATACATTTGATTTATATAAGTTTTGAAAAATTCCTAAAATATATAAATACAGAATTTGTATATACTTACCCTGTTTGTATATTGCCAGCGAATTATACAAACAAATTTGTATATTGACAGCGAATTATACAAACAACTGCTATAACTACAGTTACGAAATGTAACTACCTAAACGGTAGCTATTTCGGCCTATTAAGTTTTAGGATTAAGTTATTTATGAAAATTCCACTAGTATTTATAGTAGGAATGTTTTCCAAAATTATGTAGGACAGAAACACTGGCCCAAGTGAACAAAAAGCCCACCTCTCTCTTTAACACTGATTTCCCAAAGATGGAGTGTAATGGAGGGAAATCCAAATCTCACTTTTCAAAATTCAATCTGAAAAAACAATTAGCCAACAATTCCCAAATCTCAAACTCAAAGACCAAACGCCACCCATTCAGCGCCAAACTGAATTTTTTTCCTGCTGAATATGGCGCCATATATATACATACACCCATCTCTCTTTCCCTTCCTCAACTCACTCTCTCCCCCACCAACACACACACAGAGAGTAAACGGGAGAGAAAGAGAGTAGCAAGCAAGCAATGGCAGACCAAGAAATTTTTGTTAGAGTAACTCGATTGGCCAAGAAAAGGGAAGCAGAAGCAATGGTTCAGCACCTGCAACAGCCCAACAAGAAGAGAGTTGTGTTGAGTGAGATTCAAGATTTGTCCAATGTGGGTATCAATCAGATTGAGGACAAGGTATTTGGTTCTAAGCCTCTGAAACCCAAAACTAAGCTGACTACTAAGAGGAAGGTGAAAAAGTCTGATGACCCACAGATGTGTAGTGCTTATGTTTCTGATATATATGATTATCTTCATCAAATGGAGGTTAGTTCATATTTTTTTTTATTTTACTCTTTTCCAATGATTTTTGTGTGTTGTCTGAATTTTAAAGATTTAGATCTTAATGATTAAGTGCATTTGATGAATTAGGAAGTGTTTTATATATTGCTAGCAAGTTAGTTGATTTAATTGGGTCTTACCTAATAGAGCTTGATTTGCTTTCTTATGGATGATTTTGCAAATGGGAACTCTAAAGATTGAATTTTTGGCAACTGGGTTGTGGTTAATATCATTGAATTATCAAATCTTGATTGGATTTGATATTTGGGTTTTTGACCAACTCTGTGGATTTTCATATCAGATTGAGAAAAAGAGAAGACCATTGCCTGATTACCTTGAGAAGGTTCAGAAGGATGTGAGTGCAAATATGAGAGGGGTTTTAGTTGACTGGCTCGTCGAAGTTACTGATGAATACAAGCTTCTTTCGGACACATTGTATCATACCGTTTCCTACATTGACAGATTCTTATCAGTGAATGTCATCCCTAGGCAAAAACTTCAGCTTTTAGGTGTTTCTTCAATGCTCATTGCTGCGTAAGTACCTGAGCCAACAACTGGTTTTATTTCCCCCTGGCAATGTGCTTTTTGTGTAATTTTGCTTGCGAATCTAATATAATCTGTTGATTATGATCAGGAAGTATGAGGAAATCAGCCCTCCAGATGTTGGGGATTTTTGTTATATTACAGACAATACATATTCAAAGAAAGAGATGGTAAAGATGGAGGCTGATGTGCTAAAATGCCTCAAATTTGAAATGGGAAATCCCACAATCAAAACATTTCTCGGGTAGGTAGCTGTTTTGCAAAATAACTAGACGTGCATTTGTTAAAGAAGTTTCTCGACTGATATGACCGTTCTTTTTTCTTTGGTATGCAGACAATTTACCAAAATTGCTCAAGAAAATTACAAAGTAAGTGTACGAATATGACATGAACATTATGATTTTCAATTCAATTGTGTTTCTGTTAAATGTTTGCTTATTTTATTTTTTTCCTCTCTTTTTCAGAAAGACCATTTGCAGTTAGAGTTTCTCAGCTACTACCTAGCAGAGTTAAGTTTATTGGATTACAACTGTGTGAAATTCTTGCCTTCTTTGGTAGCTGCTGCTGTGGTATTCCTTTCAAGGTTCACAATACAGCCAAAGTCACATCCTTGGGTGAGGATTTTGATCCAATGTTCACTCTATATATGGTTCATTGATATACATCGAAGTGCTGAATTAAGTCTATCCATTTTGTAGAGTCTGGCCCTTCAACGTTGCTCGGGATATAGAGCATCAGAATTAAAGGAATGTGTTTGTATCATTCACGACTTGCAATTAAGTAGAAGAGGAAGTACTTTGGCAGCTGTGAGGGAAAAATACAAGCTGCATAAGGTATCAATCTGTGTATTGTTGATAATTGGTGATTTTGTTGTAAATACCTGCTTAGTTCAGTAATCTGATGTGAAATGTATGATTTTCCTGTAACAGTTCAAAAGTGTCTCAACATTGTCTTCTCCTCTGGAAATACCGGATTCATTCTTTGAAGATACAAGACAATGACTACTTGGCAATATGTTTGGGAATCAGAATAGGACTGCATTCTTGGCTCTTTTTGTTTTTGTTTTTGGTTAACAGTATATTTTATTAATGACCAAACTATGTACATTTTCAAGCACTGAAGCAGTTAGACTAACTGCATTTTTGGTTTCTTCATATTGGAAAGCTTGCTCAATGAATTGGCAATGCATTGAAATCCTGCAATCTTTCTTGAGATATTGTTGATCTTAACCAAGATTATAGATTTTATTGATTGAAAAAAAAATCAACTGAGGCAATGATTATAAAAATTGTTTAATCTCTGAGTAAACAAATTATGTACAACACTTCATTTGCCCCATCTGCTGAGGAATATGCAAATGCAGTCTATGAAGGCTTGAATATCTGTCTTCTTCCTCAGCTTTTGGAGTGATTTTGACAATCGCAACACCCTTTTAAGATGTACTCTTCCAATCCAACAACGAAGAGGACAAACTTTTTGCTAAATTGGAACTCGAAAGTTAAAACAAAATAAACTAGAAGAATATAGATGAAATCGGGCAATAAGCCAATAACTAGAATTCCTTCCATTTCAAATCATTGTCCTATGTTCTTTTTTGGAAAAGGGCCTAAAATGTTCTTGAATAATTGAAAGCGGTATAAAAATATTCTTCATCCATTTATTGGGTTTAAAATGTCCTTGATATTCATCTTTAGGTTTAAAAATAACCTTTTCTTTTATGGAAAAGGGCATGAGGACATTTTTGTATCATTTTCAATAATTTGAGGGTATTTTAGGCCATTTTTCGTAATAAATTTTAATTAATAATTAATTTTAAATAATTAAATTGTAACCAATAGATGGTCACCGGGTGTTTAAAAAAATTATTCAAATTATTCAATTAAAATTCAATTTAAGAAAAATGTCTATTTTCTTTTTTGACAACTTTTTAATTTTAACTTTCTATATGATATATTTAAAAATACAAAATTAAAAGGTATTTTGGAACATTCTTACACATCTTTAGTTAACTCAATAACAATGGGAGTTGATGAAGATGGAAACATATTGAATTTTTGAGTGAAGGAAAAAAAACAATTTTGGATGAAAAATAATGTCTAGAAATGTGGTGCACATACAGATCTACTTTTTAAACTTGGTGTCAAAATCAAAATTAGACAAACAAATTGATACATAGAAAATAATATACAAGATTTTATCTAATTATAGGGTGTAGGGATGAGTATTAATATCGAAAAATCAAAATATCGAACTGAATCGAACTAAGTCTCTGTTTGACTTAACCTATCTCAACTTATTTTTTTGGAAAAACTACACAAAATGGACCCTTTAAACAAACTATTTACCACCTCATACCCCACTCCAAAGTAATTCCTTCCAATACCAATTCGGCCCAAATAATTATCCCTGTAGCCCATTTAATTATTTTTAAATTTGTGCACTGACGCTAGCATGACGTCAGCGCCCATCCTACATGATACTGATAGGGTATCAATATATCGATAGAATATCACAGAGAATTAAGCTCAGTCCTATAGGATACCGATATGGTATTAACATACCGACGGAGTATCACAAAAAATATATTTACTAATTAGTTGAATAAATAAGATTGTGATTTTAATAATTTCTTCTCAATTATTTTATTTTTATTTGTTAAAAAAGAGTTCAATCTTATATGATACCGACAAGATATCAATATATTGTTATGGTATCATTGAGGATTTTAAAAGTGTCTCATTAAGAATTTTTAATACTATGATAATATACGAATATAATGTAGTAGTATCATTCATTTAATATCGAATGACTTGGAAAAATCTTTGTGATACTATCACTGTATATATATACCGTGATGGTATCATTCAGCATTTGTATGAAATGATCCTTAATGGTACCATGTCAGTATATAATGGTTTCATGGAGATGTAGCTGAAGGATTGAAGTAGACATCAAGATATCATGACAGTATATAGATATACTATGGTGGTATAATCAAGGAATGAAACAACCTTAATGATACCATATCAGTATATTAATACTGCGACTGTATTGTGGTCTCGAATCTCATGATTTGGGGGATATGAATTGTAAATGAGTATTTATTTGTAATTATTTTGCTTTTATGGTGCATTGATTTAGTTTTTTTTTTTTTGGCTTATAAGTTCTTTTAGATGAGCTAAGCCAAATAAATCTAATTATTTTTTGGGCTTATTTTAAGTACAAAATGACTTTAAATTGACCCGCAAAACACTCAAAAAAGCTTTTCGGTAACTTATAATCCAATCCAAATGGGCTCTAAATCGGTTCTTCAGTTTCGTTTTTTTTAAAGTTCAATTTTTTGGTTCAGTGCGCCAAATAATCGAACTTTTGTTATTTTTTTAAAAATAAAAATTATATATATAACCCAAACGTATTTTTGCTGATGTATGTCATGATAAAGAACCCGTCTTCGTCTTTGTTTTCATCAGCAATAGTTGAGACATAATGTTCTTGACAGGGACAAATATAGTTTTAAATTTTTGAAAAAGGGTCAAAATTACACTCGAACTATTCGAAATAGCTCAAATATACCCTTAAACTATTTTTAGGATCAAATATATCCTTACTGTTACCAAAAGAGATCACAAATACCCTTCCACTTGACGGTTGACTGTTAAAGCTGACGTCAAAGTGCCAAATAAAAAAGATAACCACATGGACGGTCACTTGAGCCTCTCTCCTTCTTCCTCTTTAGTTCAAGAGTATTTTTGACCCATTTTTTTATAATTTAATTTTTTTTTCTAATTTTCCCACACCACCACATACCCCCTCCCTCCACAACCCCATCCACTTTTTTAATTATTAATTATTTTTTAAAAAAAAAAATTCTACAACATCACATACTCCCCCCCTCCGCCCCCAACCCTCAATCCTCCCCGCAAAAAAAACTGTTTTTTAAAGTTTTACATTTTTTTTTCCAGAAAGTGGGTATAGAGAATCAAAAACGAAAACTTCTCAACGTTGTTTTTGGAGGGGCGGTGGGTATCGATTGTGGAGGAAGGGGGTCGTGGGGTAAAAAATAAAATAAAAATTCAATTTACTTCATATTTAATTTAACTTTTATAAAAAAAGCTATAAAAATTAAAAGTTGGAGTGGTTAAAAATTTAAAATTTTGGAAAGCATGGTCGGGTGTGGGAGGGGGAGGGGGTCATGGGGGTGGGTGGCGTAAAAATTCAAAATAACAACTTTTAAAACTTTTTTAAAGAAATTGTTTTGGGGTGAGGGGCAGGGTATGTGGTGGTTTAGAAAATTCATAAAAAATTAAAAATATTAAAACAAATTTGGGCGGGGGGAGGGCGGGGGAAGGGGTGTTGAGGGTATGTGGTGTTGTAGAAAATTTTAAAAAATAATAATTAAAAAAAATGGGTGGGGTTGTAGAGGGAGGGGGTATGTGGTGGTGTAGAAAATTTAGAAAATAAATTATAAAAAAATAGGTCAAAAATACCCTGAACTAAAGTGGAAGAGGGAGAGAGGCTGACGTGGCCAACCAAGTTTATATTTTTTACCATGTGGTACTGCCACGTCATCTTTAATGGTCAACCATTAAGTTGAAGGGTATTTATGGTCTCTTTTGGTAACGATGAGGGTACATTTGATCCCAAAAATAGTTGAAGAGTATATTTAAGTTATTTCAAATAGTTCGAGGATAATTTTGACCATTTTTCGTTAAATTTTTAAGTGTCTTATACTTTAATTTTGTCCTCATTTTATTTTTTATTCACATCGACAAAAAAATTTAAAATATCAAACCGAATTCAATATTCAATGCACACTTTTTCAAAATTGAAAATCAAAGAATCGAATGCCCACCGTTAAATTAGAGTGTGATTTTCCAAGTGTAGCCCTAGTACCCCAAAAACGGAAAAAAAAGAGAGGGAAACTCAAAATGGAGGGAGCAATAATATTTTCGTAAGATTTCAATACAAAATAAAATGGTCAGGCGTGCCATTTCACCATTCCCTATTTTGGGTTCGATCCAATAAAATCTTCTCAGTAACACAAAAGGGCCGTAAAAGCTAACAATGGTGAAGGCGGGAAGGAAGAGAGTTGCAGCAGCCAATGAGGGAGCGGGAGCAGCAGCAGTAGCAGTAGATTATGAGAAGCAAAGAGCCGAGAGAATTAAAGAGAACAAGGAGAGACTACACAAACTTGGCATTCTCGAACTCACCAAGAATCTCAACAATGCCCCTTCCAAGAAACTCATCACTCCCCGAATCAGCCGCTCGGCGTTGTCAACTGACGACCCACCTCGCCGCTCTTTTAGGTATTCACTCTCAAAATGAAAGAAATCTTCCTAGTTCTATAATCGGCCTTGGGTGTCTCAATATCGAAGTTAAGTGATGTATCGAACACCTGATGAAAAAAAATTGGGACCCCAAAAAAGGGCTTGCTTTAGTGGCTTGACCCTCTGGCCGGTCGGCCCTGATTTTGATTTTTCAAAAAAGTAGGAGAAAAGAATGTGTTGGGTAACATAAAATATTTTCTATAAGCTGAAGAATGTTTAGTCATAGATATTTTGCTGTTTGAGTTTGACTGGGAATAAATGTAAATAACAACTCTTAATTCCAGATATGGTATGAGCAGGGGCGGTGTTGGTGGTAGTTTTGAGATATGTTGCTCGGACTCTTCAAAATTATTGCCACATCCAGTGGTGGACCCATTAATTTTATGAAGTGGCTTCAAAAAAAATTAAATACGCTAATCAGAAAAAAATGTGCTTATTCGTATTCGAACCCGCGAGCTGATACAAACTAAGTTCAAAATATTGAACTCTGAGCTAGTCCTTTGTCTTATGCTCAGGGGTTCAATGTTAAATATATACACATAAATTAAAATTTTTATCTTATATATACAATATAATTTTTTAATAAAAGGGAACCCCCTGAACTTGCCTTGGGTCCGCCCCTGGCCACACCTGTGTCAGATTTTCCAAAATGCACTACTTTTAGATTATCTGACACGCACTTGTCAATATTTTTTAAAGAGTCCGAGCAACATAGGTTTTGAGTATCAAAGGTTGACCATATTCTTTATGTGAAAGGTGGAAAAAGATTGTGATACTTGTGAAGAAAATGTTTCCTTTTCATGGTGAAATAGTTCTCTGAGGAAAATATTTCGTACTTACTAACCAGTGATAGTTTTGCCATTGAGGTCTGATTAGGATGTGATAAAGGTATACACTCCTAAGCATATCGAAATACAATAGATATATTCAACTCATCGAGAAAAAGGAAAAAAATTGCAAAGTTCTGTATTTTTCTTAAACTTTCTGTTTATATTCCATGAAACCAAACAAATGCTTGCTTATGCTAAGTTTGTGTATGGTTTGTTTTTAACTATACTCACCTTTTTCATGGAATGTGCTCGTGGAGATGGTCTTTCATTGTAGTAAAATCTTTCTTTTCCTAATTGTGAAAGATGTTCTTTATCAAATGGTGTTTACATGTTTTTAGGTTGAAGGATAAGCCTGCAGTTAGTTACACAGAGAAGAGGATTCCCAAGACGGATAAGATATCAACAGAGGATGTGGAGATTAATATAGGAGAAGGTGAAAACCCTGAATTCTACACAGAGGAACATGAAAAGCTTTTAGGTGATTGCCAGAATGCTTGGATTCTCTATGTTGATGGTTATGATGAAGATGGCCAGCGTATATATGATCCTGATAATGGCAAGTCATGCCATCAGTGCAGGTCTAAAACATCTGTTCTCACCGTTTGTTTTATGCAGTTTTATTGCTTATTTCTTTCTTAAGGTGCCTATTTACGCAATACATAGAAAACAATTTGCATTTGTGATGTATTTGAAGATGAGATAGGATTTTCCTGAAGATAATTTGGAGTTTTATTGAGTGTGTATTGTATAAAAGCGGGGGAAATGTGCTTCAAGGAAAAAAAGAACAGGAAATATCTTATTGCCTATATGTGGATTATATAGCATTCCCGGTCTTTGTTCACCCGAGGCGATAACCTAAGTCAGCAGTGTTCACCCTTCAGTGATATTCTAGTTTAAGAGCATTTTGTAACATGTAATTTCTATCCCAACAGTAAGAAGTTATGCATCTTAACTTCTTAAAAATATTTGGCGAATTGTGGACCTTTTTTGCATGTAGCAATGTGTAAGTCACGAAAAAATTGCATCTAATGGGGTATCTTTGAAGTAGTTTTATAAGTTCTCATGTGCTTCCAAAATAAATCACTGTCTTGGACACTCATACTGTCAACATTATGTGAGAAGCTAAAAACATTTAGGGTGGAGAAATTATTCGATTAACAGCATGTTCATGAAAGCTTTCCAGGTGAAAATTGAATCTAAATTCATATTCATTGGCTTATTTTCTGATTGATTTGATTCCGTTACAAATGCAAAAGCTCTCAAAGTAAAAAGTTCTCAGTAAATACACAAGTACATAGACAGATTCTGCTGCTTAAGATTACTAAGGTGAATTATCATTTAGTCATATCTGTTTGCTGAGCACAATTTCTTAGAAAATACATCACTAGTTTAGGCCTCCTTTCATGGGATAATGAAGACAACCAAACCTATGTTGTCTGATCAAAATATCTCTTCTCCGTTTAGAATGAATAATGAAGCTTTTCTTGCCATTGTGGAAGCTAGCTGAAAGCATGTGGTTAGTTTAGATTGAATATAATTTCGTTTTTGAACTTCTGGCATGAATATCGTTAAAGAAATTTGTCCACAAGCATGTATATCAACTTGAATATTCCAATGTGTTGTATTCATCTAGAGTTGAGACCATTTTATTCATGATATTTGTCTTAAAGAGATAGCAAAATAGGTGTTCATCATTAATGCATTTTTGCAGTGTTACTCTGATTCTGCATTTACTTTTTCCTATAAGCACTTAAAATTTTGTAAAACAATAAGTTCTGTTCCAATTTCATGAAAAACATCCTTCTTTCTACAATCAAATTGCAGTCTATCTAACCTTCTGTTGTTTCAATTTATTACTTGAGGTGAATTCCTAATAATATTCAATACAATTGCAGGCAGAAAACTCTTGGTCAACACACTGCATGCAGCACTTGCAAGCTGGGTCAAGGACAATTCTGTGGAGATTGTCTGTACATGAGGTGATAACTCTTTGATATCCTCTTAGCCTTTTTTTCTGTAGTATTCCCTTTAGTTGCTAATTTTCTATCCTGAATTCATATGACCATAGCAATTACTTCAAAACTACAGTTTCCAATGATCTTAATTCCCATTCCCATGTGAAATGTCCGAGGATCTAATATTTGAGCTTGCACATTATGTAGGTATGGAGAGAATGTCATTGAAACAAATGAAAATGCAAACTGGATTTGCCCTGTGTGCCGAGGAATATGCAATTGCAGTCGATGCAGGCGTGAAAAAGGGTATGCACCAACTGGTTCAATTTACAGAAAGGTGAACATCTTTGGCCTTTTTATTGTTGATTCATTCCACCATAAAGGCTAGATCTCTTGCCTGATAATTACGAAGAATTCTCTTTCTATGCATATAAGTTTGAGTTTGAGAGAGAGAGATTTTCGGGGTTGCAGCATTCAATTCTAAGGAAGTTAACATGTTTCCAGGTACTGCGTCTTGGTTACAAATCTGTGGCACATTACCTTGTCAAAACTCGTATGCATAGTGACCAGGAAGATCTAAGCTCTGCAGATTCACCTTCCAGAAAGAGTGTAATGCCATTCAGAGAGTTCACTAATACTCTCTGAACTTCTCAAACTGATGATAACAAAACTTTGAAGGGGGGAGAACACACACTTTGACGATGGTGATGAATATTGTGATCAAGAAGATGACAACGGGTGAAACAATGATAAAAGATAAGAATGATTTTTGCCTGACAAAGACTGAAAGTGGGAAAGAGCCCTATATGTAAGCATATATTACTAAATCAGCTTGGTTTAGGAGTAAGCAATCTTTTTTGTTTGGATATAAACATTTTGTAAGCATTTCAATGGTGGGAAAAGCCTGTATTTTGCTCGTGGTTATTTTGCATCTATGTTTGACTGATTATGATAACTGAGCATTATCTTAACAGTCTTACTTTTGCCTCGAATCCTACAAAAGAAAAAATACGACAGGTTTTTGCTTGCCTCTAAAAATCATCTGTAGTATCACAATACTAATTTCACTTGATTCTTGGATGTTCATTTCTCATGAAGAAGTTTATAACTTTGAATGGAATTCATGAGCAAAAGTTTCTTCCTTTTTCTCGATACTGCAAGTAAAGACATGCTTTGCATGTCTTTGCTGAAAAATGTGAAATTAAGAGCAAGAACTGCAAAATAACTTTATTAATAAGTAGTTTCTAGCTAAAGAAACAAAATCATTCAACTCATTGGTCATGATCCATTGTTTCAACGAGGGGAAATTAAAGGAAACAAGGTGAGTAACTCTGGTTCTGCAGCATTTCCATGTTTTGACCTGGGGGAATGGTGCAAGTAAAACCTTCTTTCTTTGATGGCTTTCTCTTCTTCCACTTTATTTATCATCTCAATGGATGGAGAAGCTCGTTTATTCGGACGAGTTGAGGGACTTGGGATGATGATGGGCTGAAATTGGGAATTAGTGATCTCTATGTCTGGTCTTTGGCATTGTCTACGATGGAGTTTTGATATAGACTGCTTTTGTGCTTTTGAAGTCTTTGTTGTTGCTGCACTTTTGAGATTTCCATCACTACATTCAGATGTGCCAGTTAATCGTTGAACAACTTCTCGAAAGCAAGCTAAGTCTGCCTGTACAAATGTTGTCATCTCCTTTGATAAGCCTGTACGAATCGTTGTCATTTCCATTGTGTTCACTGATTTTTGATCTGCAAAACAATTTTCCTAATTAGTTAGGCTTCCAATGACAGTCACAGCATTTACATATGTCAAAGAAAGATCAAAAATCACACCTGAAGTATCTCGATCTTTTGAGCTACATACTTAAATTATCAGTTATTTGAGTTTCTTACTGAACTATTACCTAATGATGGTGATATTTCAGGTGGAAAACTCGCATACCTGATAGTTCAGGTATGAAAATAAAAAAACAGGGATATTTTAGGCGTGACTAATATCAAATTCGACAGGGAACAATTTAAACATCATCTTGGCTAAATATGACAAAACAGAATAGACTAATAACAATGGTTTTCGAAAATTGTTTCAAACAACATATTTCAATAAAACTTTAATTAGAACAAGTGTAAAGCAATAGGACTTTAGTTATATAGATTACCAGATAGAATTCATAAAATTCTAATTTATTTTTAAAAAAATTATAAATGGAATATAAAATGAAAAAGAATTAACAAATGCACCTTTGCTATGAACATGGACATCAAATTAAGTTTCTGAGAGGAATCGAGCATGACAATAACACGACGATGAAAAGAGTTTTAAGAATTATGAATGATGAAAACCTTTTTAAATACGAAACAAAAATAGAATATTTGGAGGGAAAAACTGAATTCAGAGCGTCTAACAAGGAGTTTGACTGATTTTGAACCTTAAAATGGTCTACTTCCAACATATATATAGCATTCAACGGTTGAATATTTGACCGCTTTCCCTAATAAATTGTTTTCTAGCCTTTTACGAAAAAAAATAAAACAATTAATTTTATGTTCTTTTTACGAGATAACTTTATTTTTACGAATAATTATTTTCTTCTATTCAAATTACAAAAAGTCAAGAGATCTCATCCCCCACCTCCATTCCTTAATAGCTGATAATGCTGTTGGACAACATTTTGATATCTCGGGCCTTCGATCCTGAAATTTTCTAAACAATTACTCAATTTGAGTTGACATATAAAATATGTATCACAGTTCTTTGCTATACTGTTAGTATATGTATATTTATAATGTATCAAGTTTTTAATGAACTGACGAATTGATGAAAAGAGAGTAATTACCTTGTAAATTTAATGTGAGATTTTACTACGAGAATGCGTTCAGACTATGGGTCTAAATAACTGTACATTTCTCACAAGCAAATTCCAAAGCTATATACATCACACAAACTCAAATTTGAGGGATCCCATTTTTCAGTAATAATAGAATTATTATAAAAAAAATTTGCATAAAAAAATATGTTTCAATTTATTTGTCTTACTTTTTATAGATCGTTTCAAAACAATAAAGAATTTTTCCTTCCTTTTTGTCAATTTTTAAACTTAACTTTTTACTTGACATGTTTAAGACCTCAAGATTAAAAGACATTTTGATATATATAAATATATATATATATATAGATATCATTAGTTTAAGACCATAAAAACTTTAAAAAATTAAAAGTTTAAGGTCTCCAATTAATTTTTAACTTTAGGTCACTAATTAGCTTGATCACTCCTTCATGGTGATCATGCTTCATGCATGGTGATCTTCATGTTAGCTTTGACACAAATTTTATTCATTACTTGACGACCAACCTAGTATTACTTGACTAGTATTTGTTACTATTTTTTTATGGTGTGTGAATTGTGATCCCACTAAGGCACACGTATGTATAGTATTACTATAATGTAAACCGTATCCTAAATGGAAAATGAAAAGGGGTTGAGTTAAAACAGTAATCTAAATGAAAAGGGACTGAGTTAATAGTATCAAAGGGGCTGTGTTAAAAGTTAAAGCCAATACTTTAATTATTATAATTATTAATTAATAGTAAATTACGGTTCTTGTTTTGAAATAGATATTTTGAGAATAACTGCACAAATTGATACATCAAGTTTGACTCTACATTTTTTTCCTCATAGAAGAGGTGGTATTGCCATGTAAAATTTATAGAAATATCAACTTTTCATCCCATGTAAATCTGTAACTGAAAATGGAAAAAG
Organism: Solanum dulcamara; assembly: GCF_947179165.1. Lineage (NCBI taxonomy): Eukaryota > Viridiplantae > Streptophyta > Magnoliopsida > Solanales > Solanaceae > Solanum > Solanum dulcamara. Next base: position 83,639,374 of record NC_077237.1, on the reverse strand, counting down.
ACAAAATACTCTCCAACTTTGCGATTTAGAGAGAATATACCTCTCAGATGTGGTGTACATATATCCTTATTGTCTAACAAATTTTGCATATTCACCTTTTGTGTTAATAAATTAAACTATATTTATTGATTTTGAAAAATCTTAAAACTAATCTTAAAAATTACCTCACCTTTTTTTAACCCTACAGACCCGACCCAAATAGAAAAAACTCTATCCCTCTTCTATTCGCTCATCACTTTAATGACTTGGACTTATGACGCTTGTTCGACTAAACACGATCATCGTCAGGAATACGGGGCATGGAGTTTTGAATTCCACAGCAAAATATGGTTTTATTTGAAAACAGGGTCAAAAGTGGTATGTGAAAATTAATCCATAGTACTGTCATCTTACTTTCTAGAGCTAGCACTTTTAGTCCAAAAATATATAACAATATGTTTATTATGATATTTTAGACCCAAGTAATAATAGGAGTTGTAGTTTTGTGTTTTGATGATCAACAAATCATGAGACCTAATAGAGGAATCAAGTCGCGTCAACTTCAACTGATTCCTGCCGAAATGCAAGTCCGCTGTGATGTTGACAAGGTTGGTGAAAAGGTGTCTGCCGGCTCTGCAAATTGTGTACTGCTGCACTAATGAGAGATACCGAGGTTTCTCTCATTGAAGCAATTAAAAGGAAACCTTTCCACAAACAAAAGGTGTGTTTTTTGAGATAAAAAAAGTGAATCTATCAAGATTTTCTCTCAAGGAGCAACATACAATATTTGCACTTAAGGGACCTGATCAAGCACGTCTAGTAGAGTCTTATCTTTAAGTGTTATTGTATTTGAGCTTGTAATCATTGTAAGATCAGTTTCTGATTTATAAAGAAATATTGATCAGCAGGGTGTATTTGTAGTGCTTGTTTCCAGGTTAGGTGTCAACCTTGAATCAAGTTGTGAAAGTCTACATCAACTAAGGGTAGTTTGTGTAGTGGGCAATTGTCATATTGGTTAGGCTCTAAGTCTTGTAATAGAGGTATTGCAAGCCGAGAGATGAAGAGGGTTAGTATCTAGTTACATAGGTTGTAATAGATATCTTTGCTCTTGCATCTAGTGAAGATTGATTGGGAAATCCTGTGGAACAAGTCGTGGTTGTTTCTCCCTTGAGCAAGAAGTTTTTCCACGTAAAACTCTTGTCTTGTTATTACTTGCATTCGCTGTTCATTTCTTGATTACTCTGTTTTGGAACCTGGTCCCATAGTATAGCGGACGCATACATTCCAACAAGATCATTTTTGGATCAAAGTATTAATGATAAGAATATTTCTAAATCAAACAATTAACGAAAGACATTTTTATTTAATTTCACATAGTTTAACGATATGTTAATTCTTTTTCGATTGAAAAATAGTCATTATCATAGAATTTTGAATTCCACATGTAAATGTGGCTATTATTCGAAAACTGGTTTGAAAAGTGATATCTAGGCGCTATTTCTATAAGTTTTTGCATGGACTATCCCTATTTCGGGGGCGGTATTTAATTTTTGGCCTCAAATATGATGATCTTTAATTTTTGTCTCTGTTGCTCATTTAATGAAAAATTGTGGGCCAAAGTACCCTTATTTATGACCTAATTTCGCCCGACATAAATTTAGACAACTTTTGTCTTGTCTGACATAAGTTTTGTAGGAATTAAATTATATGGCATAAATTGTGCACGTAGAATCTAATTCGCTCGGTATAAGTTTAGAGAACATTTTCCTTCCTCGACATAATTTTTGTAAGAATAATTTATTGAAAAAATTACCTAAATATACAACTTATTTTACCATATTCACTAAAATTCTCTACCATTTGAAAAAATTACAAAAAATTCCTACTCTCTCCTATTCTCAGATATATCACTACTATACATGATGTATCGAGAAGTCGGATACATCACTTTACGTGATGTATCAAGACATATGTGATGTATCCGAAAGTGACCAAAAAAGATGAAATTTTGGGTAATTTATAAAAAAGCAGGGATAGAGTGTAATTGAGAATCACCATGGGATTTAGCTAAAATTTACTAATTTGTGTCCCTTGCATCATAACTTGTGGGTTCTAAACTGAAATTTTATCTCCATCGACATTATGTCTTTTACGATATAACCTATGGGTTCTGAATTGAACTTTTACCTTGACGAACATAGTCCAATTATAATATGTACGTTAGCCGCCCCCACATTCGAAGATACCACTTTTTGTCCAAAAATATGTAACCCGCCTTATATTAGAAGTAGGATTCTCATAATATGTGTCTTATAAATTGTCATAATTCACATTAGGGTTCTTTCAATCATTCAAAACATGGGTAGAACTAGAAGAAAGAGTGCCACAGCAGACATATTGTCTGTTTGCCTCATTCACAAAATACTTTGTTATCATAGTTATGATGAAGCTTTTCGAATGAGAATTATCTCCAAAAAATGGCTACAAGCCTGGTTGACTCTTCCCAACTTAAAATTCACAATTTATAATTTCGAAGGCGCAAAAATAGTGGACGTAATCTTGGAGAGATATAGGGATGAAAAAATCCCTATGGACAAGTTTGAATTCTCAAATTGTTCAACATCCAATTCTAGTGGTCAATTTTTCCCTAGGATTGATAAGTGGCTTGACATGGCTCTTCAGAATGGTGCAAAAGATATAGTGTATGAAGATCCTCATGACCGCTTGATTCGATCATATCCTTTTCCTATTATCAAAGTCTTGGAAGCAAAATCTTTAAGAGAATTGGTTCTGAGTGGTTGTGATCTTATCTTATGCATGTTAATTCATTATCTAGTGGTGTTGTCCCTTGATTGTCTCTTTAGTCCTTGAACATTGTTGGGGGTTGAGAAAGATTGAGCTTTTGAATCTTCAAGAGCTCAAGTCAATTTCCATAACGGCTATTGGAAACAAATATACTAAAATCCAAGCACCAACTCTTGAACACTTGTCTTATTCTGGTTGTCCATTGGGAATATTGGATGTTGTTGAATGTCAGAATCTGATGTATATCTCCGTAACCTTATTTCTAAATCTCAATCCCTGCAAGTCTTGAAGATTGATTTTTGTCCGGGCATAAGGAATATTTATTCTTCAAATTTGGTATCACTTGGGAAGTCAAATTCCTAAACTTAAAATGGCAAGTGAATCAAGACAATTGAAGCACTCAAAAATCCTTCTTAAATGCTACTTGGTTTAGTAAGTTGAGGAAATTTCTATTAAATTTGACCTCTTCGTCTCAAGTTTCCCTTTGTTTTTCCAAATGCAATGAAATCAACATGAAGGATTTGAAACTGCACCACAGAGTTGCTACACCACAAGTGGACATTTTAAATGTCGACATTATGTGGCCGATTATGGAGTGCCCAACATTTGTGGATGCTTTGCTATGGAGTTATCCTAGGAGACTCAAATCTATCATCAACTGTTGAAATGAATAAATGTTTCATCGATTGTTTAATGTATATGAAAAGTCCTAATCATTCTTCTTTACGCTTTTGATGGGGAATATCAGCCGCTGCAACTCAAAAGTGGGAAGCTGGCAAGCACCCTTACCGATACGAAGAGGAAAGAAGTTTACTTTTTATTGGATTGGCGATGTAATTAAATTTATCATTATTTCAAATTGAATGAACATAAATTCAAATATGTCAACCTTCTTGCTCATTTGTAATCACAATTCACTCCTGCACTTCTCTTCCCAGACAGAACTAATAAACGATTGAAGAACAATGCTGCATTGGTCTATTAACACTTACTACAAACAGAAACATAAGCAAAGTAACATCTAATTTCAAGTATCTGCTAACTGTTCATGGTGCTCCTAGTCAGAATCTCAGCTGACTCTGAAGACGTATCTGTCATCACACTAAAAATGATCGTTAGCGGCGATTAATGGTAATAGATTAATTGCCTCTAAATATATTTTTTTTAGAGGCAATTAGTACTCTTTGTAAATGTCCCTGAAATCTATAATGACATTCGATCCAATGACAATTAACTAATGTCGGTAAGACTTTAGCATTTTTTGTTAACGTGCATATTTATTGCCGCTGAAAGCTGTTTTGGTCGTGGTGTGTACAAATCTATAAAGGTTTTGACTGTGATTTTTCATAGATTGCAGTTCTTGAAAGTCTTTCCAGCGAAAAAAAAGAAACAGACATATCAGATTTCGAAATCAACTTCAGAAATTAATTCTGAACAATCCGGAGGGAATTATGAACTGAAATTTTGATATATCGCAGGACGTTAAATTCTATTTCTATTGGATCAAGCAACTCACAATTCCATCTCTCCTACACCAGAAAATAAATATTTTTGCTAAGGTTTCCATTAGAATATTGCTCCAAGATATTCTCCAAATTGAAAGGAAGAGATCAAAATTCCAAGTCGAAGCTTGAAGCATGAGATTTTCTGCAAACTAGCTCGCTGAGGTTTGAGGGGGCTACACCAAGTATTTCTCTCTCCATGCTTGAGCTATGTGGGAAAAAAAGGTACTCCAAGTGTCTCTCTTGCGAAGTCTCAAAGGAAGTGTGACACCAACTTGCTCACCAAGGATCGAAAAAGGGCTATTCCAAAGGTTAATCTTGCCAAGGCCTCAATGAAAACGGAGGCTGCAATGAAAACTAAAGCAACAAATTGTCTCAACCAATGCCGCAATGCAGGTGGAAGATGAATCACCAAGTAGTTGTTTGCCAAATCCTCGATTGTAAAGGTAAATGTCGCACTGAATTTTTAGCAGAATGTTGAGAATAATGCCATTCATTTGCTGCTTTTTTTTATTTTATTTTAAATTTTGATATTTTATTAATGAAGTAATGAGTATAAAGACCACCTTACACTACCTCGGGCAAAGCTTATTCATTACATGGTCCAATCGATTAGGAAAGAAATAAACAAACAACCAAAAAACAAAACACACTTTGAACCTCCCTGTCCTCTCTATCCCTTTGCTGGAGTTACTCTCAAATAGGGACATTTTAGTTTATCACTGTTAATGATCTTTCTTCCTGCTACTTTCAAACTGCTGAAATCTTCATAGTTGCACCCTCCTTTATCAATTGCAATATTTGCCAAGTAGTCTGCTAGTTGATTTCCTTCCTTGAGAATGTGTTAGAATGTATGTTGTTTGTTCTGTAAGGATGTTTTGATTTCTGTCACCGTCTCTATGATTATCCAGGGACATGACCATTTTCCTTCTAGAATCTTGTACAATAGCATAGAGTCTGTTTGAATGATTATATTATTGTGCTGTTCCTACCTGCTATGTTTACATGCTTCTAGAATCGCCTTCGCCTCTGCTACAGTGTTAGTGGTGTTTTCAATAGTAGCTCCCTCTGCCTTAGTTACGTGAGGGAGTAGTGGCATTTTATGCCTCATGAGTTAGTGGTAGAAAGTGGCTATAATTTCCTCTAAACTCTTGTAACCTCTAATACATTATTCATATTCAATACAAGGAAGAATTCCTTATCTATAAATAATTGTGGTCTTACATTATATTGAGGATAAGGAAAGTGTACAAGAAAAGAAAAAATATGAAAAGTTCATATTGTGTTTGTATATTAAAGATAGTGTAGTGAAAGAGAGTTGAGACAAAGAAAAATATTTCTAAGTCTTCAACTAATTCATTATACAAAATGAGAGTATTATATGTTGAAGGAAGGTGTTCATGTAGTGGAGCTTTGGACTCTTCAACTAATCCAGAGTTGTTTGAGTTGTACAACGTTGTTGAATTATTGTATCTTAAAGAGAATAAATCAAAAAATATACTATTGAATCGATGTAGATTCTACCTACTTTGAAAGTTGTACATAAGTAGGTAGAATGGTCGAATATTTTGGATCGTCCCAAAATGGAAAGTGTCATATGAGTAGGAACTGAGGGAGTAACAAAAGAAAATAAAGCGTGCAACTTACAAACACTTGGTTAGAGTAAACATTTTTGTTGTTTTCTTTTGTCTCTAGTTTATTGTAATAGAATTCCTTACAATCTTGAATTAATTCCACATAGGTTAAAGTTATCGAAGCAGCACACACAATTGAAGAAAATGACATGTACAGCATTGGCATCAAGTATATATATCATTAAAAATATTTAATTCAATTGTAGAGAAATTAAAATATAAACAAACATAAAAATTAGTCAAATAAATTCATAAATTAAAATGACATTTATACAGTATAATTTTTTAATAGAAAACTATGAAGAATTATAATAAAAATATGGAATAGTGAAAGTTGAATATTATTATATATTGTATTAAAAATAATGTGAATATACATGAATGAATATGAAAAATGATAAATAAAAAGGATTTAAAGGAATATATTTGTCATTTTATCTATTTTATCCCAGAATTACTATATCACCCAAAATGGGATAACTTATTTCGATATTAATTATTAATCATAAAATAAATTATTTTAAATTAACCCACCAAATAACAAATTAAATGACATTATAATTTATCTCAAAACTATTTGGTATTATCCTTGCCAAACCATCATTGAGTTATTTATTGTTGCAAGTTATCTTGACATGATAGTGTAAACTTTACACTATTAGTGCACATAAGTCAAATTCAACAATTAATTATGACCCATCATTGTTTACAGATTTGTGGCACCTCACTGTCCACAGATGATACCTAAAATACATGCTGCCTCCGTTTTCAAAAGAATGATCTAATTTGACTTTATATGAAGTTTAAGAAAAAAAAAAAAAAATTCATCTTGTGATCCTAAATTAAAGTTATGTCAAATGTATCAAAATACCATTTAATCTTGTGGCCTTAAATATGCTACATGAAAAGTTGAAATTAAAGTTTTACAAAAAAAAAAGGGGGTTATTTTTTTTTTGAAACAAACTAAAAAGGAAAAGAGGTCATTCTTTTTAAAACGAAGAGAGTAGTAAATGTGAATCATCTGACAATGATTAAGCCTCAAACCAGAAAATAAGGAATCCAGTGAGAGGAGCTGAACTTTTTTAGTTATTTATAGCTACTGTAAAAAGTCTTATTTGATTGTATTTGCATGAACCATGGAAATTTCATACTACATACTCTTCTTCACCTTCCTTTACTTGCTAAAGAACCAGTTCCTTGGAAAATTCCAAAATCTCCCACCAAGTCCCTATATCTCATTGCCCATAATAGGTCATTTATATCTACTCAAGAAACCACTTCATAAAACATTAGCCAACATCTCAGAAAAGCATGGTCCTTTGCTTTTCCTCCGATTTGGATCGCGTCCCGTCCTGCTTATCTCTTCCCCTGCTCTTGCAGAGGAATGTTTCACCAAAAACGACGTTGTTTTTGCCAATCGTCCGAGGTTGCTTGCTGGAAAACATCTTGGTTACAACTACACCAGCCTTGTTTGGTCATCCTATGGCCAACATTGGCGCAACCTAAGAAGGATTGCTACTATTGAAATCTTGTCCACTCAGAGAATTCAAATGTTTGCTGATATCCATAGAGATGAGGTTCGCGGTCTGGTCCAACGCCTTGTAAGGGGGAAAACCAGTGGTGGAGATCATAAGACAAACGTGGTGGATATGAAAGCGGCTTTCTTTGAGATGACATTGAATATTTTAATGATGATGATTGCTGGGAAAAAAATACTATGGTGGTTCTGCTGGGAAATTGGAGGAATGTAGGAGGTTTAAAGAGATTGTGATAGAAACTTTCCAAGTGAGTAGTGCAACAAATATAGGAGATTTTGTGCCACTTCTTAAATGGATAGGAGTAAACAATCTTGAGGATAAGGTGAAGTTAGTGAAGGAGAAGAGGGATAAATTCATGCAAGAATTGATTGAAGAGCACAAGAACAGCAGAAAGGGATCTTCTTTGGAGCAAAAGAACAATACCATGATTGATGTTCTTCTATCACTCCAAGATTCAGAGCCTGATTATTACACAGATGAAGTGATAAGAGGCATGGGAATAGTCATGTTAACAGAAGGGACTGATACTACAGGTAGCACAATGGAATGGGCATTATCATTTCTTCTGAACAATCCCGAGGCACTAAAGAAAGCTCAAAATGAAATCGACACTCACATCGGAGAGTCATCAAGATTAATTGATGATTTAGACCTTACTCAACTCCCTTATCTCCATGGAATCATAAACGAAACTCTCCGGATATGCCCACCTGGTCCATTACTTGTGCCACACGAGTCCTCCGATGAGTGTGTCCTTGGAGGTTTTCGTGTACCCCGTGGTACAATGTTGCTAGTGAATTTGTGGGCAATACAAAATGATTCTAAATTGTGGGATAGGCTAAATGAGTTCAAGCCTGAAAGGTTTATCAATTTCAAAGGGCAACGAGACGGGTTCAGGCTAATGCCATTTGGATATGGAAGGAGAGGATGTCCAGGTGAAAATTTGGCAATGCATGTGGCTGGTTTGGCATTAGGATCACTTATTCAGTGCTTTGAATGGGAGAGAGTAAGTGAAGAGCTGGTAGACATGACCGGAGGACCTGGGCTCAATATGCCGAAGGCTATACCATTGCTAGCAAAATGTAGGCCACGCCAAAATATTGACAACCTTCTTGCTCATTTGTAATCACAATGCTCTCCTGCACTTTCCCTTTTCAGCCAGAACTAATAAATTTAGAGAAACAATGATACATTTGTCTATTAACACTTACTACAGAAACATAGGCAAAATAACATCTAATCTCAAGTAGCCAGCTAATAGTTCACAGCTTGCAGGGCATGATCAGTAATAATTGGAGAGGGCAGGCTTCATTGTTCTAGCACATCTCTTCTATAGTTCCTAACAGAACAACAACTGCGTATCAATCCCAAACTTCTAGTTGCTAATAAATAGTAACATCTAATTTATGTTACGCCTTCTGTGCAATACTTGAATACAAATATCAATTTATGCATTGAAGTTGATCCTCACTTATGAGCATTCATCAAACAAGAGCTCAATACTATGGTGGTTATGATTCATCATGTATGTAATGTTTGATCAATCATAGGAGGGAAAGAATATATTAAAAAACAAAACAAATGTCTAAGTGTACATCAAAGTTTTGATGACTGCATCAAATCAACATTGCTTTCAAATGTTTGGTGGCTGTAAAGTAGATTAGTGAAAACCATTTATAAAGAAACATATATAAAACATAGGAAGCTGGAGTAATCATCCAACTTTCAACAAGAAAATGAAGGCTCTAGAATTTCATAAGCAATCAAAATAAAATTTAATATTTTGTATAAAATGGATGGATTCCTTTTCCGCTTATTATGTAGCTTATGTAAGAATAATTCACGTTAGTCCAAAGCATAGTAGCTCTGTTGTCCAGCTCAGCAAATCATTTTCTTAAGAGGTTAGCTTGGCCACCAGCCATAATTGCTACAAGCAAACCATTCAAAAAGATGGAAAACCAAAAGTGAACTAGATTATAGTCACCAAAATAAATGTTCTCACTGTTTTCCTGGCGTCATATACAGAAATGCACTTGATTTCATGGTTGGTACACTTCAACATGAACCATTCATCATTATCATCTTTAGCTCCACCTCCTTCGATCTTCTTCCTCATCCACTGGAGTGTACCATGGTGGTCTTCGCTTTGAGTTGCTCAATCTGTAGTTCAGGAGAATTTCTTCATTACTAATTGCTCTAGTTGCCACAAGAACAAGCGTCTTTAGAACAGGGACATCTAATCCATTCTTGCCAGACTTCCAAGATTTGAACCAAAAGGTGCCAAACCTCCTCATGTTAGCTTCTTCATCATTTCCAAATGAAATATTTGGTATATAGACTCTCATGTGCTTCTCTGGAAGAGGAAAGTCATAAGGGCATACCATTACATTTGGTACCATGTCTTTTGCTGGGTGGTTGGCAAAGTGAGCAAAGGCTAGAGGGTTTCTCCTTTCCAGCACTTCATGGTTGCCTCCTAGACGTGTTCCATCCAATGGCTTACTGAGCATTTTCCAAATTCGCTCAGAACCCTTTCCATCAGCTTGCATGATGTGATTAGGTTCAGGAAGAGACGACCCATCCCATATTTCACGAGACTCACCACCAGCACCCCAAGGCTGTGCATTTATCACAGCTCCATCATACCGTGTGATCAAATATGAATTTTGGGAGTCAACTTGTGGATATCCAGGAATATAGCGGTAGTATGCAGGGGAGTAGATTACACCAGGATAGAATGCTAACACAGCACCAACATCAGCTTCGCCATGTATGAATAAACCTTGCCCAGCATCCTCGTGTGGAATTCGAGAAGGTTTGACCTCGAGAGTGTAGCCCATAAGATCCTTTAAACTCTGTGAAACCTCTGTGCGCTTCAATGGCTTGCTTTCAGGTATAGCTGTGCTGAAAGCAGAACAGTAATCAAAATCCAGGGTGCAATGCAGTTAATTCAAGTCATCCACACTAGCAGGGAAAAAGAAAATGTTTTGTCCAAGATGACTGGAAAGCTTGAATATAATCTATGTGAGAACACCAAAAAGATATTGAAGCAATGATCTTATGTCATAACCCACTTTTCAAGAGTTTATTGTACACAACTTATGAGAACTGTCCAACAAATATGTATGGATCCACATTTTCAGGACATGAACTTTTATGAATGACCAAAATGTTTAGATGACAAATTTAAGTAGTTTATTTGAAGAAAGTCTGAAAAAAGCATCATTAGCATTATATTTGTTTTGTTTCTACTTACCGCAAGCTCAATACTGAACAACCAAACAACAAAAATGAAAGTATGATCATATCCAAAAGGTTATGAAAACAATATCACTGGTTATATTTGAAATTTATAGTAACAACATGTGAAGAGTATAATGCTTGTTAGACTACCAAAATCTAAAAGAAAAAAGAATAGAAAAATGAAGAAATTAAATAGTAGTACAAGGTGGATCTATTAACAAATGAACATAAGCAAGTTACTAGGACTATATGGTGTTACTGTCACTACTACTATTGTTGTTATTCTGAAAGAACTTATATTAATAGTCTCTCTTGTTTTCTTTCCTCTTTCTTTCTTGATAAATAATCTAGGGTCCTTTATGAGGAAATTGTTAATAACTAAAGATTCTCTCTCTTCAATTTTGGATAGGATAAAGGACAAGATTTAAGAATCTAGCACCAGAGAAAATAACAATTATACTTACTTTTTTCAAACATATATTGCATTCAATTATTAGTAATTTATTATTAAGAAAAAAGCTAACTAAACTTTTTGGCTACAAGAGTCATGGTCTAATTACAGCAAGAACAAAGAATAAATTTAACAAGCAAGTTAAGATCACCAGGTTGCTTACCAAAGAAAATAAATTTCATCTAAACTTTCATTAAGGGTTCCCTTCTGTCAATCAGAATTAGCATTATTAGCGAAAGCAAAATCAATCAACATTTGAGTAGGGATTTTTATTTTTGAAGTAATTTTACAAAGAGTGTATTGGTATAATGATAGCCTCTGTTGTTATAGGTCGGATACTGCTATAGAGTAGTAAAATATAACATGAACAATTGTTCCAAACAAAACTCAAAATGTAGTTATAGAGGATGGTTGTTACAGATAGGTTTTAATTATACAAGGATGATCAAAGGCTTAAATCAAGATTCCCTAGAAAAGAAAAACAGGAGTATATGCTAAGGTTGTAGCTGTCTCATACAGCAAATAAACTAGGAGAACTAAATCATGGAACAGGCCTTCAAAAGACCCGAGTCATATAGATAAGAAGCTTATCCAAGAAATAAGAACATCAAAAGAAAGAGATATAATGTCATTGGGTAGGGATATCACCAATCAACCAGCAAAGAAACCAAAATATTTAAACCTAGATAAAGTCCAGTATTAGTCATCCATATTAGGGAGCAATGCATAAAATCAAAAGAATGTGCCATTAGTAAACTGAATCCCTACAAGATCAGACAGCTAACCTAGGGATGAAGAACCCCTTTTTTTTTTTAATGATTAGACCTTGGGGTGAAGATCCTCATAACAATCTAATCGATATTAAGAGCTGATACTGATGTTGAACAATCCAAGATAGTGGAAGACACAAGTTACAAGTAAAAATACACATTTTGACATAAAGAAACTTAAAGTTCCATGGCAGTTCCATACACTTACAGACAGTGGGACAACAACCTTGCAATGTTCAAAGATGAGAGCTTGACAAGAGCAAATATATTAGAACAAAAACCTTGCATTTAACAACATTATATTCCTTGCAAGTAGCTATTCATTAGTACAATACTTCTCTTGATAATAACTAGCCTCACCAGGGTAGGGCGGATCTAGAGTATCTACTCAAAAGGAGTGTTCAGTGCTCTTGCTTAAACAATAAGAAGGCATTGGAAAAACTATGAAAGCTAACAAAGAAAGCACCAGCATAAATTTAGAATGTTCACGGGAACAACTGCTTCAATCTTTGCAACTTTTGCCAGCTCTGTTTGGTAACTCAACATAAGCATATATTAGGAAGGTAAAAGGGGGAAATTCCTTCAAATTTTAGCAATTTACATACAGACAGCTCTGTTTGGTGAATCTAGTATGCTAAGAGGCTTGAGCTGAGGATTAAATTTCATCCACCTAATCAATTTGCAAACGATCACAATAAATTTACACAACTATTTTCAGGCATTACATTCCACGAACCAGTCTAGTCAGAATTACATCGAGTCCCTTTTTTGTTTTTTATGGCTAGGAGTTGAAATTTGTCTTCCTAATCTGATAACATAGCAAATGCAGGATAGCAAAGGGTTGCGGGCGTGTAAGCTAAAGTTTGGCACTCATGAAACTTCTAAACAAATTTTAGAAAGGTAACAAACTTAAAAGGTGTTATGGAAATTCAGCTTAAGATTCTTACCGATGTGGTCCTTCGATGGAGCAGTCCTACCAATAGCAAGACTGAGACCACTGCGACGAGGAGAAGAATTATTTTCAGAAGATGATGTGCCCTGCTTTTCCTTGACCTTAAGATCAGGTTGTAATATGTGATTCATATACTTGCAAAAGTTTGTAATCTGGGAATGCACATTTTCTTGGACCTGCTTCTGTTGATCAGCTAGGGAGGCCTTGCCAGCCATGTCAATGATCTCCTCTGCATCAGCTTCAACGACATCTTTCCCCAAACGATTGTAACTGAAAGGTGAAGTTAATCATGCAAAGTTCAAACTGTAAGTTGTGAAACTGAAAGCACAAAAGATATATGCAATTTTACCATCATAGGTTTCATAAAAGCCATTCATCAGAAAAGAAATTAGTTACAGGCAAGTGCCATAGAGGACGGTAATATATTGCAACCTCCCTCTGGATTGGTATCTATTGCAATTAGTGTTAAAGACTTAAAAGCAACAGTTCTCTAAAGAAGAAACAAAAATGAGAATGTGGAATAAGGAGTGTTGGGTGATGACTCAAGCAAAATCCTAGCTCTTAAAAGAATTGAAAGCAGAAAACATTCATCAGTACTTCAACCAGTCCCATACATGTTTGTCAGCACGGAAACAAGACCTTACTCAACTCAAACATAATTTAAGCTTCCATCATCAAACAAAATATGAGATAACCAGAAAAAAATGTAAAATATCCAAATAAAACCTCTTTCCTTTCACAAATAATAAGGTAAGCTTTCATAACTTCATCTATTAACAATGGAATATGTAACCCCTTTCCCTTTGCCTTTCTCTTGTTAAAACAAATCTTATAAGGTTGTATATTTATGTTTTAAATGGAAAAGCAAACCTGTAAGATTGTATTAACATGAAGGAGCCCATCCTGGTTGGTCAAATTACTCATACAGAAAGCTGAATCAAACTGAGAGCCTGTTTGGATTGGCTTTAAGTTGGTCAAAACCAACTTAAAGCCCCTTTTTAGCTTCTGGACGTGTTTGCCTAATGCTGACTTTAAGCCATAAAGTTCTTAAAGTCAGTCAAAAATGAAAAGTTAGGATTCCTAACTTTTTTTTCCAAAGTGCTTAAAGTCATTTTCTTTGACCATGGAAATTACTTTATATCCCTTATATTTTAACTAAATTCCCAAACTACCTTTTTTTATTCTTTTAACCCTAAAATTCACATCATAAGCACTTTTATCCAAACACTCAACTGCTTATTTATAAAAATAACTTTCAGCACTTCAAAGTTCTAAAAGCACTTCATAGATAAAAGTTACTTTTTTTAAGCCCATCCAAACGGGCTCTGACAATCTTTTCCTTCTAAAAATGGCTTACAAGGAAAAGTACAAAAATGCAGCCAAACAACTTGGCTCTGCCAATTCTTAGTACAAGCATCAATGATAAAGCTATGTTCTTGGAGTAAGTTTCAAAGAACACAGATAAAACCCAGAGTTGATCGACTGATTTATAAATAAAACGCAACTAAGATGTAGTTGAATCACCTAGGAAACACCAGCATCTTAGACAACAGCATTACTTTTTCCTTTTAGTGTTGAGTTTGATCCTTACCTAGTGTAAAGGAAGAGGCGGTTTACATCAGCTTCAAACTGAAGACTCCTTGGATCTTTAGCAAATGTGGGACTTTTTGCAAGAACTTTGACGGCCTAAAAATCATGTCAGGAAGCAAAGTACTTCAACTTCAAGAGATTAAATACATCAATATTCAACACAATACAATGAGTACCTACCGCATTTTATAATCACAAATACCAGAAAAAAAAAGTATTGCTCCCTCTATTTCAATTTGTTTGTTTTACTTTTCTTTTTAGTCCATTTCAAAAAAATCGTCTCGTTCCTTTTTTGACAACTTTTTAATTTTAACTTTCCACGTGGCATGTTTAAGACCGCAAGATTAAAGAACATTTGAGTACATTCTATTCCCTGCATTTCAATTTGTTTGTTTACTTTTCTTTTTAGTCCGTTTCAAAAAAAATGTTTTTTTTCCTTTTTTGACAAACTTTTAATTTCAACTTTCCACGAGGCATGTTTAAAACCGCAAGAGTAAATGATATTTTGATACATTTTATATATCATTAGTTTAAGACCACAAGATTTGAAAGTTTCTTTTACTTTCTTACAGTCCGTTTCAAGTTTGTTTCAAGTCAAAACTAGACAAACAAATTAAAACAGATATCTTTAGTTTAAGAGTATAAGATTTAAAAGTAGTCCAACCCTGCTGGACGTAGCTCTCTTAGCCTGTCTTGAACTTGAATTTTTCTTTCCTTTCTTAAACTCCATACCAAGATTCAAAACCAGATAAACAGATTGAAACTGAGGGAGTATACTGTGTATATATCACAAGTTCACAATTTTTATAGTTAGACGTAATTAAAGATAAACTTTTTGACTCTCCCAACAACAAAGTTGTAATTTTTTTTGAGGAAGGAAGAACCCCTAAACCCCATATGAATTAAAAATGGATTTTTTTTTTTACATATGAACCTTTTGTGCCCATTAAAATACTTGTCCAAATTTCAAGATTACACCTTTGAACAGTACATCAAACATAGGAAAGAAGTTTCAGTTGAGCAATATGAGAAATAAAGGTTACCTCTTGAAATTTCTGGAAGAGGGACGAGGCCATGGAGCAACTGGTGAGCTCCTTTCAACTGAAATTTGCGGCGCAGTATTTGATCTGATTTGATTTGATGAAAGAAATGTTGGCAAGTTTGTGTAATATATTGAAATAAACGGGGTCAAGTTGGATTATTGAATTTTAATATATATTTATCGAGAAAATGATCAAAATGGTCCTTGAGGTATTGGGTTTGCTTTATTTTGGTCCTTCATATATTTATTTAGACTGATATAGTACTAAATTTGTTGAAATCATACTTCAAAACTTCTAATAAAGTTTTCTAATTAGATATTTTCGATTAAAATTTTAAAAATTTTAAAATTTCTTATGTGTGTATTGTCATTCATTTATTATATAGTTAAGTTAATCATATATAATGTCATTTGCTTTAATTATATACATTCGTTTCAAGTGCTCTCGCTCTGAAGCAAGTTGGGTATGACTTAGAGAAATAGCAACCAAATTTTTTGGTTATTCAACTCCTCACTAACTATGTTTACTCCATTTAAAATTCATCTCAGGCAATGATAAAATAAATAGCAACCAAAATTCTGGGTGTAATAAAGTCTTTTAAGCATAGAAAAGTGGGGAAAAAACACCAAATGGAAAAAGATATTATAATGGTGATTACAAGAACAGAAAAAATGAACATTTTCTTGCTTTTATAAGTGAAAGACAAGACCACAAGGCCTAGGATTGGACTTGCGCCAACGTAAGATGGATCGAATTCCAGGGACACGACAAGAACACAAGGCCTAGGATTGGACTTGTGCCAACGTAAGATGGATTGAATTCCAGGGACACAGAAATAAGCCAGGCTGGTGTAACTAATCGTGTTATACATAAGTGTTACTGCAATTGACAAAAGAATGGTGAGAGAAGCCTGAACAGGAAGAAGACGCGGGCGGCTTAGACTACCATCCAATTAATGAATAATAGCACACTATACAAGATTCCGTGGGTCAAATAGACCTGAAATGGTTCATTTCTGTGGATGCAGGTTTGGAACAGCATTACCTGCAATCCATAATATTCATCTTACAATACAACAGTAATTAGCCACCACTAGTGGCACTTAAATTGGCAGGATAGAGGTTAAGGTATTTACTGCAACAATTCTAGTGCAATCAGTTCCAGCTTCACTTCATACGACTCCAACAAAATCACCTGCCTGTATACGGTGCAGTTGACAGGCAGTTGTTTGTTGATCTTTCAAACCCTGCAAGCTTTCGTCGTTTGCAGGAACAAAGGCTCATCATTCAAATATGGAACCCCAATAAAACTGCAGAGCAAGAAGGGAAAAAAAAGATTTCAAAATTTGCCAGTTCCAATTAAAGAAAGATTACTCCAATGAATGTTTATCTCTTGCAAGAAAATCCCATTTGTTGTGAAAGGCAAGATGAAATACAATGTTCCCCCGATGCAAACCAGAAAAAAGTTTAAAAGGTAAGATCAGTATCATAGACAAGTAGTATTATTGGAAATAGAGGATAAAAAACTAGCTAATTGTTAATCTTTAACATAGATCACGAAAATGGTAAGTCACTAAAAAGGGCAGCCTCGTGCACTAAGCTCCGGTTATGTGCAGGACAAGGGAAGGGCAGAAGCACATCGGGTCTATTGTATATCATTATAATTGAGAAAAGTTCGACAGCATAAAAAATGGGTCATAAGAAATGAACGGAAACATCAAATCTACTTGAAGCTTTTACTCAAGCTTCTATGTCAACAAGTAAGAAGATAAAGAGACGATGAGAGAACACAAGAAAGCTGATGTTATCACCTGCCAAGAATTTTGCTGCAAACAGTTACCCATTTCAATATGTTATTTGAGGGGAATGACACTTTTCTGTGGCCAATCAACTGTATTCAGGTGCCACAAGTAATTTCTTTTACTTTTATTATTTCCATATCTTATGTAAAAAAAATTCAATTTAGCAGAATGAAGAAAGAAAGGAAAATTAGAAGAATCATTACCCCAACCAAAAAGCATAAATGGAAGCAGACTTATAGATAATATGTCTCACGGACTAGATTGAAAGTTTGTTAAAAAAGTTGCAATCTTTAGAGAATAACAAATAAGAGAAGACATCCCAAGAGAGAGAGAGGGAGATAAAAACAGTGAGGTTAAACAAAGGAAAAGAAACGCCTAAAACAAGAACAACAACAACAACAACAACAACAACAACAACCCAGTGAAATCCCACAACATGGGGTCTGGGGAGGGTAGAATGTACGCAGACCTTACTCCTACCAAGGTAGGACGGCTGTTTCCTGGAGACCCTCGGCTCAGTAAAAGCATAAATGCATAAAAAATGTTAGATAAGAATAGAAAATTAAAAGCTTTATGAGAAAAACAACAAACAAATAACGAATAGATAACAAATAAATACAAATAAATAAATACTAATAACAAATAACGATTAAATAAATAATGAAAGCGTCACAGGTAAAATTGAGTAATCAAAGCATAGAAAGTAATAAATAATAACAGAAATAACAGAAATCAGAAGTCAAAGCGCAAGAGATCGTAATGCACTACTACACCTATGAATAGAGAAGAATAACGAGACTATGAACTAGCCTTCTACCCTAATGTGGGTCCTCCACATCCTCCTAAAACAAGAACAAATAAAAAGAAAACTAAAAGGCATCCGCTGTACTGACAAAGCCCTATCTAGAGTAGCTACAGAAATACAATCCTACAATTAAGAAAACTCAGCCATCTCTATCAACAATTTTTCAAATTCAAAGAGATTAATAGAGAAAACCTCAACAGCGGTGAAACTATATATAGAGCCCGTTTGGATGGGCTTAAAAAAAGTAACTTTTATGTATGAAGTGCTTTTAGAACTTTGAAGTGCTGAAAGTTATTTTTATAAATAAGCAGTTGAGTGTTTGGATAAAAATGCTTATGATGTGAATTTTAGGGTTAAAAGAATAAAAAAAGGTAGTTTGGGAATTTAGTTATAATATAAGAGATATAAAAGTAATTTCCATGGTCAAAGAAAATGACTTTAAGCACTTTGGAAAAAAAAGTTAGGAATTCTAACTTTTTATTTTTGACTGACTTTAAGAACTTTATGGCTTAAAGTCAGCATTAGACAAACACGTCCAAAAGCTAAAAAGGGGCTTTAAGCTGGTTTTGACCAACTTAAAGCCAATCCAAACGGGCTCATAGAATCAACAGAATGAACTCTGCCAAGCTTTTATTGCTTACTTTAATAAGGAATAAGCTTTTAAAACAACAGAATGAACTCTGCCAAGCTTTTATTGCTTACTTTAATAAGGTATAAGCTTTTAAAATTTTCTTTCAAAACTGTGAAAGGTCAAGAGCTGCTGTTATGGATAAACAAGTTTGATTTGCACTCACCAATAAAGAAAATTAGAAGAACCACAGAAGAAACCATTTGAACAGGTCGATTATATTTCATATAATACTGAGACCTTTGCAGCTGTCTTTGTACTGCTCCATACCAACCATTGAGTTGCTTCGGATAACTTTCATCACAACAATCAAGGCAACTTTTACTCCTCTCACAACATGTGTTAATGCCCTACATCAGAAAATCAAATTTAACAAGAATTAAGAACATTTTTAGTTGATGAAGAAAATATACAAGTATTTTTAGAACAATTGATAAATCAAATCCCTTTCTTCCAATTTATTTAACCTCAAGAGGTAAAACACTAAAACTATATGATTTTGATCACGATTCTTTAGAAATGTTATATTATATCGTTTGCTATATTCATTATGGTGATATTTAGTTTTTAATTGTTCAAGTTTTATTTCCAAACTTGAATTAATTAATGTAATATCAACAAGAATTGAAAAACATTGAAAAAAGAGTCTTGGTGTGTCACATAAAATAGGACAGAGGGAGTTATCAATGTAAGATACTTCAGAATAAATACACACCCTAGTCAACGGCTGAGACTGCGGCAATGTACAATCAGCTTCTAGATGATCATCAGAGTTGAACCTCAGCTTCCTGTAACCATTCTTTGGCCACTTCAACTTCGTGGCAGATTCAACGCAATTCAACAGTCCTTGAATACTGGGTATCTTGCGAGGGGATGGTGCAGGTTGTTTGCCACAAACATCATCAGCAACTGCAATCTTCCAAGCACCAATATCACCACAAGCACTTGCCGTCTTCCGGTGCCCTGAATACACCTCATCCTTGGTCTCAACTTTACTCCCGTCCACTAAGTTAGACAAACTCTTTGAATTCTCTGGCATCCGTTGATTACAATCCTCTTCCCACAAAGCAGGTTTTTGCTCTACCTCGTCAAATTTTACGGAGGATTTGTCCGAAAATGAAGAAGATGCCGACGGTCCTGAGAGAAACACGGCTAGTTCATCGAGTTCCCTCTCATCTAACCGCACCCATTGATTGCCTTGTGAAAAAGCTGATTCATTTAGACTCTTCTCTACTTTCTTAATCTGATTGTCCATTGCAATAACAAATTCACCATGCCTTTCTTTAGCATCATCAGTTGATGTATTATTGTAGCTCAAACCAACTGCCCGTTCAAATTCCTCCAACTGCATTAACATTAAGAAATTCAACTTTTATTTTTCTTTTAAATCCAACAACAACACCGTATATGCGAGTACACATGTTCGTTAATCATTCTTTTCTGGCCTTTCTCTGGGGGGAGGGGAGGGGGTTGTACCTGCCATTTAGCAGTACCAAGGGTAGTCCTTAGGTCTCTGCATAACTCGTCGGAATTCCAACGACCAGAAGTATCCTTCAACGCATGAATCCATGTTCTATAAGTTGATTCCATCCTTGAAAAGGAAATTAAACAAAAATGTTTCAATGAAAAGAGCAAAACTCCACAAACCAAAACCAACAAAAGCTTCAAACTTTACACCACTAATCATAAAGAAATTCGCACAAATCCTTATCCATGAGGTCTCAAGTTCGAATCAGACAAATCACTAGGTGATTCTTCCTATCTGTCTAGTCTTGGTAAACAGAGTTACTTAGTGCCTGTTGGTAGTGGGAGGTATAAATTAGTCGGGCCGTGTGAAAGCTGATCCGAACACTACGGGTCATCAAAATAAAAACTCAACAAAACTAATCCAAAACCTACCAAAATGAAAAATCAATCAACTAATTACCCATTACCTATATCCATTCCACTCTACTACAGCTCATTTCATTCCAATACCAGTAAACAATTAGAACTTTCAAGACAAACTATTGATTTAAAAACCCTAAGAAAACAAATTAGCCAAAAATTTCAGAAAAAAAATTACAAAAAAAATAAATTAAATTAAATTACCTGTCGGCAGATTCCTGAACCTCTTCTGCAGCAGAGAAGAAGGGATCTTTCTCCCATCGATCAAAATACGAACCCATATCTTCCAAAAATCACTTCCTTCAAAGCCCCAAATCGAATTTTACAAAATTTTCCCAAACAAATGGGAAAACCCCAAAATTTCCGTTGATTAAATCAACAATTGCTACAGAAAATTCTTCAAGAAAGTTAGTGAACCAATTTGCATTTGCTTGGATCAAATTTAAAGTAGAAGAATCTTTTTTTTTTCTTTTAATCAATTTGGTAAGGTGGGTATGGTTAGCGGTTTGCGTCAAACGCATGATGTATTTAAATACATAAGTACTTTATTATAAATTATTATTTTTTAATAATAAGGTGCTGTTCTGACTAATAGAGCATATAGATTATTTTATTTAGTTTATAATTTTTATATTTATATATACGTACAAGTAAGGTATAATTCTATTAGTCAATATTTAGATGTATATTAAAATTGCTCAATATTTTTTATTTCGATCGAAATTTGAAACCATCACTAATATCTAAATTATTTCAAATTATTAAGGAGTTGATGTAATTATTCTTGTTATCTTTTTTTAATGGAGATTTTCCAAGCGTTTTGTACTGTTATAGTTAAATAAATATTTTATATTTTATATTTAATCAAACGTCGTAACATAAAATATGAGCGTACAAAAAAAAGAGTAGTAAATAAATTTTTTATTTATTTAATGTTGAACATATAAATGAAAAATTTAATACAAGTTGTTGTCATGTGATCATGAGGTCACGGGGTCAGACCCTTGTGATCGGACCCTTCCTCGGATCTTGTGCATAGCGGGAACTTAAATGCATCGGACTACCCTATTTAATATTAGAGTAGATAATAAAATGAGTTGACTTTTGTTCCGTTAAAAAAATAATCCACGTGTTTAGCTTATTTCATAAACAAGATTTGGTTTTATGTGAGAAAATATGTAGTAATTCTAAGATAAATAAATTAAATTATTCCTTAATAATTCAATTTGTGTAAAAGATGATTCACACGTTTTCAATAGGTTGTAGCTAGCCGACGACAAAATAGCATAGTTTGAACGACCTATCCGTAGGAGTTACGCGTGCGGTCAAAATAAGTATGCATAAAAATAAGGCGTCCGAGTAAGTTTGACTTCAAGATTTGAATGTTGTTTTAGTCGATATTTGATATTTATGGTAGAGTCGATTAGATTTGAATTTTCATATTATAGGAGGAGTGAGAATTTTAATCATTTCAATACAGTTGATGTTGATATTTGTAAATGGTGTTTGATGTTTGGACTACCATATGCATTTAACAATGCGATGCTGACTTTTTGGCACTTAGTGGTGGTTACCTATAGTGAAAATCAATTGACAAGGAATTAATCATTTTTTCTTCTTTTCTAAAATTGACTGTTAGGTGCTTAATGACTTGGAAAGCTCTCCATAAAGATGACTTGTGCTTTAGTTTGAAAACATAGTACAATAGTGTGTTTTCACGCATAAGAATTTATGATAAAGCGATCGGTAATTTTTTAATATTAACCATAATCTCACGAATCTGAAGCAAATTTCCAAAATATTAGTCGAGTTTTAGCAAAAGTGACTCTGTAAAGTCAAATTCATTGATTAAAAGACTTTTTTTTAAGAGAAAAAGAGATAATACCGATTAATGTCTTAAAAAGCCCTCCATAATAAGATGCCTTGTGCTCTAGCTTGTAGACATAGTAGATTAGTGTGTTTTTACTAATAAGGATTCATGATAAAGTAATAAGTATTTTTTTTATCTTTAATCATAAATCTTGTGTATCTGCAATGAATATCTAAAAAATTAGTCGAGCTTTAGTAGAGCCTCCTGCATGAGATAATAGAGCCTCCCTGGGACCAAGATAAGAAGTTTGATGTCCAATTAGTGACCCTTCCAATCATCTTATAATTAAAGTTTGACATTAATTAAATAAAAGACAGTACTCTTTTATAGCTCAAAGGGACCTTTAAATACACAATGAACATCAGTCTTGACCCCCACCAAATCCATACTCCATTACTCCATCTTCATGTTATTGATTTTAGAACCGGGAAAGGTTCTGAAAAGATATTTTGTATTAAAAATGATTTTAAAATGTCTTTCTTTCACCTATTGAATCAAATTTATTCCTCCATTCATCTACTGAATTAAAAAATGCGCTTAACTTATTAGAAAGAGTTCAAATTTCCAAGTCGAAGACATTTTTAACAAGTTTTAAATTTGATCAATTTAAAGACACAACAGAATCTATAGCGTTTCATTTGCCAAAATGAACCTATATTTACATGAGATTCAGAAAGATCCTAGTTTTGTAGTTTTGATTCATTGACAAATTCATAATTTAGTTAACAAAGGGCAAGTAGTTAATCATGGCTTACAAAGACATCACAACTTTGAGCAGCACTAGTGGCGGAGCTATCTTGTACAAATTGATACCCCCCTCGCTAGGGTGGGGGGAAGTATTCGATATTTTTAAAATTCGATTTTAGTAATTTGATAATTAATAATTAAAATTAGTTATTAAATGTTGAATTTTTAAAATTTCATCCGATAAATTAAACTTCAATACGCTACGTAGTAAACAAAAATATGTTTTTGACAAAATATGTTATAAATTTGTTTAATATTTAACATATTAGCTTTTAGAAAAATCACGTATAAAAATTAAATCTCCACTCTCGAGGCTAACATTATAAAATTTATCACCATAGATTAATCAAGACATCCAAGTCATTCATATATATAGTAAATAATTCATTAGGAGCAGCCGTTTACTAAATATAAAGTAGATAACAAATGTTAAACTTTCAAAATTCGATTCTGCAATGAAACTTCTGGTCCAAATGAAATTGCTAAATTAATTATCCCAACTGTTATACTATTATTTTTTATCCATATTTAAAAATGCGATAACAATATTAATCTCGAAATAACATGTTATCCTATTAAACGCCCTAAAGATCCTACTCCGCCGCTGTTAATCCCTCGAAAAGTACGAAAACACGGAACGAACGCAGTATGTAAAGCAAATCAAAACTATAATTACCGACCAAAATATGAAAATTAAGTATATACAAAAAAAGATCAAATATGTATTTACATATATTTCAGAAACAACAGTTCTTAATCGAAAAACTCACATGTCTAAATTCTGAAAATCATAATTAAATATGATTCTGAGGAAGTCGGAACCGGAATTGAGACGCCGGAGAACTAACAGCGACGCCGTGCCAGCATATACCACCTCGACAAAATTCATGACTAGTATGCTGCTGCTGCTGCTGATAATTATTAACCCGATCAGGATTATCACGAACCCTAATATTTCTAGCTTTGATGGATATATCCCATGTTAAACTCGCAATCAACACCGCAACAACGGCAGCCGTAGAAAGAATGAGAACGGAACAACCGGTGAAGTTTCGACCGGTAATTAAGCCGTAAGCTTTCATTGTACCAATAATTGCTAGGTATAAAGTCGTTAAATTCGCTGTTACTTTATCTGAAATCGCCATTTTTCCCCCCTTCTGAAACGAGTTTTGGGGGTTTAGTTGCTTGTGAGTGTGGGGAGTGTGAATTTAGGGGAAAATGGAGGTGAGGGGGTGTCGGTGACAACTGGCACGTGTCATATGAATGTTATAACTTTTTTGCGGTTTTACAGTCAGTGTTACGCATATATTACCAATATATAAATTAGTTATAAAATTATTTATGTATTATTTCAGGTATAATACATAAATATATTACAACAACAACAACAACAACAACAACAACCCAGTGAAATCCCACAACGTGGGGTCTGGGGAGGGTAGATTGTACGCAGACCTTATCTGGCATAAATATATTATTTAATTTTAATTTATCTGGCATTTATGTATACTTAAACTTATATATAATTGAATAGGTAGATATAAGACGTGGTATTGTATACATAAGACGCCAAGTAAGATGTTGTGCAGGACGCAAATTGTTATGTAGGATGTCAAATAAAATACATGTATCTATTTGTTCAACCTTATATAAGTT
This sequence comes from Solanum dulcamara, assembly GCF_947179165.1. Classification (NCBI taxonomy): domain Eukaryota; kingdom Viridiplantae; phylum Streptophyta; class Magnoliopsida; order Solanales; family Solanaceae; genus Solanum; species Solanum dulcamara. The sequence goes on along the minus strand of NC_077237.1, from coordinate 83,614,476 downwards.
TAAGTTTCTATTTGTACACATCCAAAGTTCGAGGGCATAGATTTCTGATGAGGCTAAGTTAAAAACATGTTTATGTATTATGCTTAATGTAGAAATTGGTTATGCTAATTTTAGTTATTAATGTGTTACTTATTCCATCTTATATCTTGCATAAAGTTGTACATAAATTTCCTCATAACTTATACATGTACTCTTTCTAGTTCTTATTAAGTGAATTATTCAAAGTTTAAGAAAATTATTGAGGTTTTTTTCTATTATTTATCATTCATTTAAAGATATTCTTAACTACTTTGCATTTTCTAATAAAATAGTTTGGAAATAATCAAAAGGATAATAGCGAAAAGTAGTTTTTCTTAAATATTTTTCTTAGGGAGATTGGAATATTATTTATACACATTTCTAAATTGTTAACCAACTACAATCTTAATTTTATACATAGTCTTAACTAATTATAAAACATGATATTCTTTATGCAGAATCTAATGCATATATAATATTTCTCCTAATAATATGAGATGATATATAATAATTCAAAATCATTCTTAATAACTTTTAGGGTAAATTTTTTATTTATAATAGTCAAATAAAATATAAACATCAGATGTTATTATAAGTATTTGAATAATTGAATAGTTGCTTCTTTTTAAAATTTTATCTTTGTATGTGTATCACATAAAGAAAATGCAACTACTAATGGCTGGAAATTTGAAGAGAATTTATGTAGAAATGGTTGGTGACTATGATTTATGTCACGTTACATTAGCTCCAAATTGTATCCTGCGTCAATTTTGCATTAAGTGACATCTATAAATGGACACAATTTGAGAAGGTGAAGTGAATACATACCTATTTTTGGAGCTCATTTATTTTATATTAGTGAAATTATTTGCGATTCGCGCGGTTAGAAGAAAAAATAATATATTACTATATTATATTGTTTATATATATAAATTCTATATATTGATAGTTTCTTATTTTAAATAAAGTATTATGTAATATTTATATTTAGGTTAGTGTTAAAGAATACAATATAGATCTTTGTCTTCATCCTGGATATGATAGTTCATTCATTTTTCTTCAATATGTAAAATATAATTTTTTTTAAAGTACAAACCTTTCATATGTACATAATAAAATAATATATATATATAAGTGGTGAAGTAAATGAAATAATTAGAGGTTATATTTTTAAATAATAATCTACTGTATTAAGTTGAAAATATTATTTTTTATTTTAAGTTTCTTTATTTTTTGTAGGAGTACGATCCTTCATTCAAACACTGATTTCTTAAGAAAAAGACTTTTGAACTTTTACACTGTGACTTTATTATTACACGTGCTTACTATATTTTTTTACACATTAAATAAATATTCTTAAAATTTATGAAAATGAAAAAAAAGGAATTATGAATAATATTTAAGAGTAGAAGTTACAAAGAAGATAAAGAGATATGAGTTACTGACAATCTAAATGTATAATATAATTAGACATCAAATACATTAATCATTATGTATTGATTTCATTTGTAAAAATAAATAAAAGAACATAAAAATAAGGGAAGAAATTAAATAAAGCGAAAAAAAAGGTAAACGATTTGTCTGCATAAGAGATGTGCTACGTGACTATTCAAAAATTATAATTAAATAATACATAGACATAAATTTTCATAATTACGTAGTTAAGACATACAGAAAAAAAAATAACCTACACTATTACATTCATAATATAATAAGTGTAGTGAAATTACTATTACAAGCCAAAGTAAAAAAATTTCTAGCCAAAATAATTTTTAATTATACTTGAAAAAGTTTTCTTCTAGGCCTTCTTTTGCAAGTAGATCCATCACCATGTTCCGCTCTCTAAAATTATGTCAAAGTCCTCAACATATGATAATAACATATATAAAACACGAGAAATATATGCAATTTTGTTAATACAATAGTAGTTCAATTTTATATATGACTTTGTTTCTTATTTCTTTATCATTTTGATTCCCTTTTCTCATTGAAAATTAAATTTATATATTCGTCATATATAATGAAGTCACTCCAACATTATCAAATTAAATAATATTCAATCAAATCACTAATAAAAAAAATTTGATGTGAAATTATTGTTTGTCCTTTTAAATTAAAGCCTGCAAATGAAGATTTTTTTTTTGGCATTACATACTATAATTTCAATAAGAATTTAAAGTTACGAAAATAATAATACTAAATGTATAATTGCAATAGGAAAAAAGGTAATTATATTAGACATATCAAATCACTTTACCTCATGAGATTGAACTATGCATGTTATGATCTAACAATCTTTATTATAGATCTCATAGAGAAAAAAGGGATAATTATATTAGACATATCAAGTCACTTTACCTCATGAAATTAAATTATGCATGTTTGATTTAACAATCTTCATTATAGATCTCTCTCTTGCAAAATCAAATAAAAAAATGACCAACCAAAAAGACAAAAGATGAATCATTAGAAGAAATGAAAATAAAATAATCATCATATAAGTTTCAAAATAGTTTTTATAAGAGTGATTTTAAAGCGTCATCAATTTGTCTATTAAATTATTTGAGGATTATGAATATGAAACTCTAGGAGTTATGGACATTACTAATATTAATTAAGAGTAGAATTCATGTATTAAGGAGATGATTTTATAAAATAAAATAATTGAAAGAAATGAGAGAAAAAAGGCAAAAAAGGAGAAAAAAATAAATATGAATGGAGGCCATAGAGAGGTGTCACATCACCTTGTCTATGATCTTACTTTATATATATATATATATATAGAGAGAGAGATATATATATATTTGTGTTTTTTTTTAGTTCGCTACTTGTTGCATAACTTCATATATTTATATTATATTTATATCCGAAGTTGTAAAATCTAAGTCTATTTCAGCTATTTATATTTCAAGTATGACTTTATAAAGATCAAATATCAAATATTTTTACTTAAAATTTTGATATGATTTGTCAAAATTAATTTCAAACATTTTATATGAAATCATGATATTAAAGCCTAATTTCAAATTTTAATGACATTAGATCTTCAATAAAAATGTTTGATCTTAATATTAAAGAAAATTAAAAGGGTCAAGCTAATTAAAAAGATACTGGCTAGATTAACTAATTAAGAGAATCTTGTTGAAAATACTGAAATTGCACAAGTAAACGGAAATGAGTTATAATTATAGGTCAAAGCCTTGAAGAGGGGGGATGACATGGGGGAATATATTGAGAACATATGACGATATGTAAGTCTTTTAGATGACCAACTTCAAATATTTTTGTATGAAGTTGTGGCCTTGAAAAGTTATAATTTAAATATTTTTGACTTGAAGTTAATATTGATAGGTTTAAACTTCAGACACTTTTGCATTGGGATCAAATATTATTTGGCTAAATAACTTTAGATATTTTCGCATGAAATTTAGATGAACGAACTTTTACCTAGACTTTAGTTATATATTTTTTTTGGTCAAATTATTCTCAAAATTCAACAATCTAACACTCAAATGTTTTAAACAAATTCAAATTCAAAACATGAATTTCACATATCATAAAAGACACCTAATTATCAATTTATCAAAATAACAACAAATATAACAAATTCATTATATAATATTAATACTTGTTATTATTTTGCAATAATGGTGATTTTCTATATTTACGATCTTCATCTCTTCTTCTTTTTTTCTTTTTTGAATCACCTGATTAAATTGTCGCTAATACTTAAATTTAATTTTTATTAACAGCTATAACTTTGTCGAAACAATAAATAAAGAAAGGGGGAAAATTTGAGAGAGGGTGAGGTATTTTTGGTCGGAAAGAATTAAATAAAGAAAACATATATTAAGACCATTTTTCAATTTTAAAAATAAGATTGTTGTTTGTATATATACATTTTAACTTTTTTTTTACCAAGTAATTAGTGAAGAAGGTAATTTATACGAAAAAGTTAAATTTCATTGTCCAAATAATAAGGTCACAGAAAAATTCTGATATGTAGTTGATAATTGCATCATAATATAAATGCGTGTTACGATTTATCCCAAATATTTTGCTATTGAAATGAATTACATATAATTATTATTACATATCTCCCAATATATATGATCAAGATAGATCTACAAAAGGCCTATGACTTAGTAGAATGGTCCTTCCTGAAACAGGTCCTAACTGAACTGTGCTTCCCAGCTAAATTCATTCATTGGATTATGCAATGTGTCCAAATTGTGATAAATGGGAACCTACTGCTCCTTTTAATGCTGCCAAAGGTCTTAGGCAGAGAGGCACTATATCTCTATTCTTGTTTGCTATAGCCATGAAATACCTTAGCAAATCACTTTATACTCACAAGGATAACAAAAACTACTCTTATCACCCTAGATGTGCTAAGGTATGGGTGTCCCATTTATGCTTTGCTAATGATCTGCTCTTATTTGTCAGAGGTGATCTCAAGTCTATTACAACATTGATTGAATGTTTTAAGTTCTTTTCTGAAGCCCCTGGACTACAAGCAAATTTTGGAGGAGTCTCAAATGTTGAAGGTGACAGGATCATCCAACAAACTGGATTCTCTACTTCCTTTCAAATTCTTGGGCATTCCCCCCTTACAAAGAAACTATAACTGATTTAATGGACTCTCGTGATAGAGAAAATTGTTGCAAAGATCACTTCATGGACTACTAGAACGCTATCTCATTCTGGAAGATTTCAATTAATTCAAACTATTTTGTTTGGTATCCAATCCTATTTGTCTCAGCTCATCCTCATCCCATTTGAGCTTCTTAATCTTATTGACTCTTACTGCAGGAGCTTTCTTTGGTCAGACACTAATATCATCACCAAAAAATTCCTAGATGCCTGAAACAAGATAAACTATGAATCATGGATCCATACATACTATAGCAAGGCGAACACAGTATTCTCCGCTCCTAGATCTCTGCAAGCCTCATGGATGATAAGGAAAATTATCGCAGCTCGAAGTACATAAAAACAAACTCAAACAATGCACCAAAGCACAATCAACATTAAAGCTATCTATCAAAAGCTATTAGGTAACAATCCAAGAGTGGCCTGGAAGTGTTTGCTATTTGGCAACAATGCTAAACTAAATGTGAGATTTAATCTGTGACTTCAATTATAAGACAGGTTACAAACCACTGATAGACTTGCTCTCTTGCAGCGCCTCGACTCGAGTTTCCGCTGTAGGATTGAGTGAGGTCACGAGAGCTGAAGACAAGGTTCCTTGCTACGCTCCATAGATGTTCGTACGATTCTTATGAATTTTGGGTGTGTTTGAATTCAGCCTCTCGTTAGGTCTTCACTGAAGGATTGTCCACCTTCTCAAGCCTCTCTACCATACCCTTAGAAAGTGACAACGGATGACTTCCATTATTGAACGGAATAACTTTTCAAACTAGTTGATAGTTGTTCCCTGGTTGCACCCCACAATGGGTTCTAATTTACTAAATCACATGTTTCTATTTTCGAAACATCACATGTAGACTTTTTTGGGGGAGAATCACTCGGCGCAGGACCTCCCGTGTGAAGTCAGGTGATGGTCAACAACCCAGGCAAAAAATGCTGAAAAGCGGCTAAGGATGCAAGAGCTCTTTTCCCCTTATACGCTCTAAAAAAGGATATGTCGGGTTGCTTAGGGAATAACTGTTGATCAAAATTGCAAACTCTGTCAGCAACATTTGGAATCAAGGAATCATATATTTGTTCACTATGCCCTTACTCAAAGGGTGTGGAGTAGAATCATGACATGGTTGAAGTGGCAATGGAAGGCTGCACCAACTTGGGAGGCTCACCTAGGCTGGGCTATATTCCATTCGAAGGAGAGATCATTAAATGCTCAAATATTCAAAATGGTCTATGCAGAACTTGTGTACATGATATGAACTGAAAGAAATAGACGAATCTTTGAAGACAAGAGAAGACAATGTGAGGAACTTGCAAAGGAGATTACTTACACTTGCAATGTTAGAGACACGATAAGAATCAAAGCAAAAATTCAGCTACTCATGTTTTAGTTTCTTAGACCCCTTAGCTGCTTATATTGAGTTTAAATTCTTGAGATAGGAAACTGTGTAAATATTGCTATGATTCTGTAATGATCTACATTGGTGATTAATGAAAAAGTTAGTTACCAAAAAAGAGTCTAGAAGCGAACTTCAACATATCAAAGATGAGTCACGAGTGACTTGCAACATATCAACATTACTCAATCCCCTGTCTGTGTGCTCTGTGATTTCGGAGAAGAGGAATTTTTGGCTCACCTATTTCTGTTATGTCTTAAAATAGTTTTCATGTAGTTACAGTTAGGGATCACTGACCGTATTCTTTCAATAGTAAGTTCATCTATGGAACCTTTCAATTGATTGTGTAGCTTTTTGACTTTACTTCCCAAAAATTTTATCCACCACATATCTTCGAACATCTTCTTTCCTTTTTGATTAAGTTCATCTATAAGGGCATTCCTTTCCAAGTTACTGTAAAGATTATTGTTCGTACAATGACTGACTACTGATTCCTCGCGAGAAATTCAAAGTTCACAAAATCTACTTGACAATTTTATGGGAAATAAAATTCTCACGCAGGCAATAAAATTATGCTCAATGCGAATAGTGGATTCAATATAACCATGGATTTATCTTCCATAGGAGGTCTCTTTAGAAATAGCACTGGTGATTGAATTCTAGGATTTAGGAGACTTTATCATAGATCCCAATCCTTGAAATCTGAAACGCATGCGATTTGTCAATTGAAAGTTCAAATTAATTCAATGCAACTATTCATCAGTTAACTTCATCTGTATATTCTAATTCTTCTCTTTTGGCTAATTGCAAGTGCCTTCTCGTACGTCATGTTTATAGGGAGCAGAATAAACTAGCTGGGGAAAATAAGGTAAAAGGGACCTTTGAGAGTTAAATGAAGGATAGGGGATTTGTATTTTTTTTTATTTTTTTTATTATAAATTTTTAATTAGATGTTAATTAAGAAGAGATAGGGTTGAATTAGAATATTTAAAAGTTTAGGGTAAAAATTAAAATATCAAAAACTTTTAATAAAACCCTAACTTTCATTCATTTACTCCACTTTTTAATCTTATGTTCTCTATTTCCCTCTTCTCTTCTCTCTTCTGTTCTTCATTTTCCTCCTCTCTTCTCTTCTCTTTTCTTCATTTTTTTAACGCTCTTGTTTCTTTTTCTTTCATCTTCTTCTTCCTTAACTTCTTTACTTTTTTCCTTCTCTGTTTTTCCCTTTCTGTTTAAACTTTTTGTGTTTTCATCTTCTTCTTCTTCGGATGTTGTCATTCTCATTTTTTTCTTCACTCTGATTTGATTGTGAAAACTATATTAAAAAATTGATGAAAAGAGATGAGAACAGAAGAGAGGATATGTTGTAAATGTTTATATAAACATGAGTTGTTCAAGCAACCAAGAAGATATTTAAACAACCAAAAGTTGTTTAGTTCAAACAACCAGAAGATATTTAAACAACCCTAAATTGTTTAGTTCAAACAACAAAAGTCGTTTAAACAACCAAAAAATATTTAAACAACCAAAAGTTGTTTAGTTCAAACAATCAGAAGATATTTAAACAACCCTAAGTTGTTTAGTTCAAACAACCAGAAGTTGTTTAAACAATCAAAAGTTGTTTAGTTCAAACAACCAGAAGATATTTAAACAACCCTAAGTTGTTTAGGTGTTTTTTACAACCCTCTTATATGTTAGACCTATTTGTAAATAACAAAACTTTGGGGTGTATAAAAATATTCTTTTTTAAATTAGCATAACTCATTAATACCTAATTATACTAGAGTCCCTTTTACCCAATTTTTAAAACTAGTGTCCTATATCCTCAAATAGATAACTCAAAAGTCTCTTTTAATTAAAATCCCCAACTAGCTGATGCTTTAGCTACTAGTGTCATGACTACTATTTTTGCCGATAATATTGCTACTAAGCTGTTTTGAGAATTTCCACCATCCATATTAGATATTTTGCATGATGACAAGATTGAAGATTTAATTTGTAATATGTTTAGTAGTACTTCTAGTCGACATGTTATAAATAGTGCATCAGCAACTGGTGAGGCCGTAGCGCAGTCATAGAATACGACCTTGTAAGATTTTGTTATGAATAAATAAAATCTGCTTCTTTTGACCCAAAAAAGAAGAAGAGGGAATTAAAAGAAATAAAAAAAAGAGGAACATACATGCAAAAAAATTAGTGATATGTTAAAAAATAATATATTTAGTGAATTTTATTAAATATAATATGAAAATGATAAAGTATGCACAAACTTAACGTAGTGACCTATGTGTAATTACCCAAATCTTTTTGGGGCAAATCGCCATCATTAAGAATCAAATCAAAAGCCCTAAAAACATCAGCACAACCCCCCAAAATCATTCAAAAAAATCTCAATTCATTGAGAAACCCAAAAAATGGGACTAAATTTCTTGAGAAGCTTAGCTAAACGCCCTAAAATTCAACATTCAAAACGTTGTTTCACTTCCAAGAATTCAATTTCCAGAATATGGACAGGTTCTAAATCTTATAGTAACAATTTCAATACAAATACTGTTACTAAAACCCCTTCTTTTTCATTTTTGTTTCTGTTTCGAAAATCATATTCATCTTCATCTTCATCTTCATCTGCGAAAACCCAAGTGGGGTTTTTGGCATGGTATTTAGGAGCTCTAGAATCTCGTCCAATTATCACGAAGAGTATTTCTTCGGCTATTATTTATGCTGCTTCTGATGTAACGTCACAGGTAATTTTCCATTGCGATTGCTAATTTTTGTAATTTAAGTGCTTTTGGTGTGCATAATTTTTTTTCCAGGGAGAATGTTTTACATTGCGATGTAATTTTCTGGACCATTTGTGGTTGATTGAATATCAGGTATTAATGATAATGGTTCTAAGTGGAGGTTATGATCAAGATAGTTTTTTTTTTGTTAGTTGAAGTAAATGTCTAAGCAACCATAGATTTTGAAGTTGAAACTTGAAAATTTGAGTTTTTGCAAGTTGTGATTTTTGGAATTTGAAGTTGTGTTTGGACATGCATTTTAAGTTTTGTGAGTGGACATTGGTTTTTGGGAACTTGAAAATATTGGAAGATGATCAAATTTCATGGCCAAACAGATATTTGAAGACAACTTTTCAAAATTTTCTCACGCTAGCTAAATGTTGATGGAAGCAAGTGTGATGCATTAATAGATAGTTATATTCTTAAAGAATGACTTCCATTTTCCCTTTTTTGGGAGAAAATATTTTCAACAATTCGAAATTACCAAATTGGAAAATGATTTCACTCAAGGAAAACAGTTTCCAGTTTCCACCATACCAAAACACAACATATACTGGTGATTTTTGCTTTGATTAGACGAACAAACTGTAAAGCTTGAATTTTTTGATGTGATAAAAGTTGATTAAACATGACTTGTGACTTGTGAGTTATGTAATTTGTATTTTCCAGATGATTACGATGTCACCTTCAGATTCTTTAGACATAATTAGGACTCTGCGAATGGCTGGCTTTGGGCTATTGATTTTAGGAACAGCCCAACATCTTTGGTTTAACTTTGTGGCAAGGGTATTGCCAAAGCGGGATATCATTAGTACGTTGAAGAAGCTGTTGATGGGACAGCTTGGTTTTGGGCCTTTGATTAATTCTGTTTTCTTCTCTTTCAATGCTGCTCTTCAAGGTACACATTAGGTTCTTCACTCTTTCAATTTGCTTTCTGTCTAGTCTTGCTTTAGGTTGCTAATTCGTTTCTCAATTATGCTATTTGTCACAAATTTGGAAAGTGGGTGACTTCCAAAGCACTTGTAGTAGATATGCCACACGCGTATGAGACAGTATCTGGGGTCACCAATGGGAAATTGGATAAGAGAAATGTTGGTTGAAAGGATGACAGAGGGGACTGAGGTATACTGAGTCTGGAAAACATGTGGAAAATTGTTTTAAAACGCAGATGAGTCCAGAAAACACCATTGGGACACTAGACGACTGATATGCACTACACCTCTATGTGAGGGATTTAACCTTGCTTCTTCCTGCAGTATGGTATAAAGCAATATGTTTGCTTTGTTTATACCCGAAGGTAAAAAGAACGTGGCAAAATATAGCAAAATACAAAAACACCAGGGAAAATTACAGAGGCGTATTAAGGTTATTTAATATATATAATACATCTTATAGTAGAAATGATAGATTCTATTTTCTGCCAAATGATTACACATTAATCATTAGGTAGTATTATTCAATCACAAATCCAACTAAAGAACTATTGAACGCTGGGAGTTTTAGCAATTTTTTTTGACAAGAATCTTAAAAGCTTTGGAAAAAACAAACAATAAAAATGATTAGTTGTGGAAGTGGAATAAGACTATTTGACATATGGGAACCTCATAAAAAGAAGCTAATGTTTCATAACTATTGTTTAATCTTAGTCAACCATATACACAATCTCAAAGTTCTTGTGTGCTTAATAACTGCTTCATTCTTGTCTTTGCATAGATGCTTCCCTTATGTATCTATTTTTTTAATTTGAGAAAGCAATGGTATGTATTATTTGTGAAATAGAACGGGCAGCCTTGTCCTAGAGTAATTTAATGAGTTAATCTGTATCCGCCAAGTCTTTTACTCTTTTAAACCTTGATTTAGTGTAACACGAAAGTACAAGATGAGCCTTGCTATTGTTTCAACTTTCAAGCACTGGTATGGTAATGATATAATAAACCTTGCTTTTATTTTTGTGGTGTTCTTCTACAGAGCATGGTCTCTTCCCGTCTCAGTTAGGAAAAGAGTGATTAACTATCAATCAGTCAATGCGGAGCTGTCACTTGGATTGTAAAACATTTGCAAAATGAAAAAAAGTTAATTTGGTACTTTATTTTTCAAAGTTCATCCATTAAAGTTGTGGATTTTCATTAAGTGGAAGGACCAAAAGTTCACCCTTTGATTAATTGAAGGTAAAACATGCTTATTTTGGGATTTCTTCCCATCTGTCTAAGCGTTGGTGAACAAAGTTACCTATTGCATGTGCTGGTAGGTGGTAATGGGTACCTGGATAGCCGAGGTACATGCAAGTTAGCTTGAACACCACCGTAATAAAAAATGTGGCATCACTGGAACAAATTTGGATTTTAGGGATCAAAAGTGCAATTATCCATACTATAACTCTCTTTAATAGTGGTTGAAAGGAACGCATGCATTAATATTCTTCCTCATTACATTGTAAACAACTTTGCCTCATAACCGAAGTCTTGAGACTGGAAAAGAAAACTGACGTAGGCTAAGAGGTGCTGGGACTAAGGTCCTGGAGAAGATTGAGGGGACCTAGAGACGATTGTCATGGGGAGTTGGTGGGCAGGAAGTTGAAGCATACCTGCAAGGAGACTTCTTTGGCCGGAATGGAGTGGCTAAGGGTTGGGGCTAGGGGAATGGGGTCATGATGGTTGAGTAGGAAAGTCAATTCATTTTGTATCTTGTGATTCTCAATCTTGATTCCTCGGGTGTTGAATGAAGTGTGGGCAGCCAATCAAATAGATTGGTAAATAGACAGAAGCTATCGCAATCACTCTTAAAAGTCCTTCATTCATCAGATTTGATCTCTTGTATCTTGAGAAACTTAAGAAGACACATTATTATGGTCGAAAACTTGATTGACATGGTGGGGATGTTAGATTCTAGTTGTGATTTCTTTTCTGCTATTGCCTATTGTTAGTGTGTCTTTCTACCAGACCTCAGGAAATAAAGCTTTTACGAGTTGATGCCTGTAAAATACTTGAAATGATCTTCTTAACTGCATGCAACATTTTTCTATCGAGATGTTTAAGTTGGTGTGACTGATTGAATGATATAGTTGGAAAGTTACTGCATTCAATGGCTGAGGTTCTGAATATTACATTAAGGATCAGTTTCTTCTTAGCTTTATCCTCTTGTGAATCTCTGCCAATATTGCCAGTGTAATTATCAATAGAATTTAAGAGTTTCATGACAATGCAATCGTTATCTAAGTAGCTTTCTTTTCCTTGTTGAGTTAGAAGTTCTCTATAAGAAATCTGCTTGTGCGGTCTAGAGGATTATTTGTCAGCTTCATCAGGTCTGATGATTGCCTTTGCCTTTTGATTTACTGTCTCATCGGTGCAATATGATTTAATCGTTCGACTCTATTTTCACATTCAGGTGAGAATGGGGGGGAAATCATTGCAAGGTTGAAGCGTGACCTGCTCCCAACAATGATGAATGGCCTTATGTACTGGCCGTTGTGTGATTTCTTGACATATAAAGTAATACCGGTACATTTGCAGGTACTATGTTACACTTGTCTTTTTTTTTTTGTAAGGACAACTAGTGAGTTATGTTTAATGAGATTTATTTTGCTTGGACTCTCCCAAAAATAGTGGTGCACTCGTGTCGGGTCCTCCAAAATATACTACTTTTGAAGGATCCAACATGCATCCGGTGATATTTTTGAAAAGTTCTAGCAACATAGAATTATCAGATGATCCACAACTTCTGTGGTCTGAGTACGAGCCCTTATGAGAAGCATCTATAATCTATTGCTCTAGTTTCATCTATCTCAAATTTATTTAAATTGCCAATTCGTCTTCTTCAATTATTCTGAACCTGGTCTTTTAAACACTCATGAGGTTAATGTTTTTGGTAATGCTCTTTGGCAGCCACTGGCCAATAGTGCATTTGCATATGCCTGGACGATATATTTGACGTATGTGGCCAGTTCAAAGAAAGCTGTTGATGTTTAGTTTGTTACTCAAAAGCGGTCAAGGATAGAATTGAGATCAAATTATTGCTGATCAGTACTGCACATATGGAGGAGATCAACAATGATCTCAGGATGGTGTAGAATAGGTCAAGGCCCTTGACTCAAGGGTCACAATTTGATTCATTCTTGCATTTATATTTCCTTATTTTCAATTTGCAGTGTATCGACGAAAGAAGAGTCGTTGATAATATGCTTCGCCTACATTGTTTAAATGCTGTACTTCTCGTAGTGTTTTTCAACTTTTGTAATGCTGTAGAGAAACATTATGCTGCTTCTATTCAGGTCTCATGTATTTATGGACTAAGCAGCTTGTAGGACTGTTGATATTTCAACATTTTCCTGTGGTCTATTAGGGGAAGGGGAAATGGGGTTGGGGATTACAAAGTGGGAAATCGAATGCTCACCACCAAGGTGAAAGGTGAAAGTTTAGTTAGTCAACCAACTGAGCTACTGTTTGACATAGTTGTCTATTGTTTCTCTAGTTTCACATGTCAGGAGAAGCCTATGACAAATGACTAGTAGCCTGTTTGGATTGACTTATTTTTAAACAACTTATAAGTTGAAAACTGTTTATAAGTTAAAAAAAAAGTAGGTGCAGGCCAAATTTTTTTTTGGCTTATAAGTTGTTAAACTGCTTAAAATAAGTTCATCCAAATAAACCCAATTATTTATTGAAACTTATTTTAAGCACAAAATGACTTTAAGTTGGCTAGTCAAACACTCAAAAAAAGCTGAAAACAATTTATAAGCAGCTTATTAGTTAATCCAAACGGCCTCTAGGAATAGACTATCTTACAATGAATTCAACTAAAAGTATACTCTGTTTCAATTTATGTGGTATTTTTTTTATTCAGTTTCAAAAAGAAATAATATTTTTTAATATTTAGTAACATTTTAACTTTAAACTTCTAATTTTACATTTAATGAAATGATTTATAATCATATAAATAATTTATTTTAGATCACAAATTTCAAAAATCTTCGTGCACATAAATTACTAGAAGTTTCTTCATCTTTGATAAGATTAGAAGACCCATTTAACATAACTAACAATTAATTTCAATCATGAATATATGTGAAGGATAACTAAAGCATCAAGAAATATTAAATTTTGTTTTTTTCCCTTTATTCCCAAATGATACAAGAAGCCAAAAAAAGCTCTCTTTTGTGGTGATTTAAAAAAAGACCAATGTTCAAGACTGCAAAGGCTCATTTTCCCCCATGTTAAGCATTCAATAGGCTTCATTCCCCACTGTTTCTGCAACTCAAAAAACCAAAAGTACTTACAACAACAAAGGTGCAATAACTCTCTCATTTACTCTCCCCTATACACATTGCACTGTACTACTACATCTTCTCCATGACTCATCCTCAATAAATCATTTCTTTATTCTAACTAATAGTAGTACTTCTCTATATTATATGCTTCCTTTATTTCAATTTGTTTGTCTGACTTTGTATCGACTTGACACCTATTTCAATCCGTGTTGGACCAATCAATATATCAATAATCAAGTTTTGAATAAATTGATGGAACACTTGTTTGTCTAATTTGACTCGACACAAAATATAATAAAATATTTTTTTTTGAATCTTATGATGTTAAATAAATTAAAAAGAATTAACCTAGATCGCCGTTCACTCATTGATTAAACGAAAAGCCGGTGAATATATAATATATGTATAATCCATGTATAATATGTGTATGATCGTGTACATTAGTATATAATCTATGTATATCAATTACAATTGATTTGAAAAAGTAAACAATAAGTCTGTCCGACTATTTGTGTAAAGATTTCTTAAATCAAAAATATATAGAATGTACTTTATACATTTCTTATTACTCGATCCTTCTTGATCTGACTTAAGAAAATTTTAATCAAAAGAAATATCAAAATATTTTTTAATCTTGTGACTTTATGATACGTGTAAAGTTAGAATTAAATTTGCGTCAAAATCAGGAAACCAAAAATCTTTTTTTTTGAAAGTAGGAGAAACAAATGGAAATTGAGAATATATATACACTCTTACATAGACTAGAATGATTTCTTCTTCTTATTCTACTCATCCAAGAAAAAAGTGGTCTCTTTGAAGAAACATTTCAAATGGGTTGAGTTTTATTCAAGAACTTCTCTTTTCTTGAAAAGGGTGTCAAGAAAATTTTCAAAAAATCAATTTTTCTTTTTGGTTAGTTGTGTTCTTACAGTATGAAGACTTTTGGGTTCTCTGTTTTGTTCTTGGTGATGGGGATTACAGCTTTTTTGTCCTTTATTTGCTTCAGTACTGGAGGTAAAAAGTTTTTACTTTGATCTTGAACCCCTGCTATTTGAATTTTATTCATATTTGAACTCAAAATCTTTATTGTATGCTTTTCTGATTGCACTATATATCAAGTTTATTGAAGAGATTTCACAATCTTGATTTGTAAACTAGCTCTAATTGCCTGGGCTAATGGTAAGGTTACTTGCTGTAGTTTGTTCCTTCGTTGGTTACTTAAGTTTGTTCAAATTTTGTTGTTGTTGTTGTGACTATTAGCAAATGTGTAACATGAAAAGGCTGGCTATTAGAACAATCTTGATTTTGAAGCCTAGTTGATTGATTGGCTTTATCTGAGAATTTCATTCATACATGATACAACTGTAACACCCAGCTTAGATAAAAAGTCCCACATCGGCAAAAACACAAGAGAGATGTTGGGAATATAAGTAAACAGACCTTAACTACTAGTGATGCGTTTTAAAGTCATGTGGGCCTAGGCCCAAAGCGGATAATGTACTAGCGGGCTGGGCCGTTACAACAACAAATGCTCCACCGCTTGTGGGGTCCCCACAATTTGTTTGAGTTTCATTCTTGCGAAGGTACTCCTAGGCATGGGTTCTTTTCGTAAAGCTAGTCTTCTTGTAGAACTAGGTATTTATGTACATATTTTCTAAAATTGGCATTAATATTATTTGTTGGTACCCATACTACAAGAATGCTAAATGGTGCACTTGGTTGAATGATGATTTATTCATCTAAAGGACTAGAGATCAATTTCCATTTGGTAGTTTGTACCTCCTTATATTTGTAGTTTATATAGGATTATTGCATCATTTCATTGTCGTTACTGCTCTCCCTCCTGTTTGTCGTGTAATACTTTCCATTTCACATTATTTTGTTGTTGCTTCCATATCTGTATATCCCCTTTTTCAAACTGTTTGGGAGGGAGGCTTTGCTTAAGCTAAAGGTCTATCTGAAACAACTTCTCTATCTCTACGAGGGAGAGAGTAGGTCTGCGTATACTCTAACTCGCCAGACTCCACTTGTGAGAGTACATTGGGTATGTTGATGTAGCCGTGCAAACTACCATTCTTGGTTGCTCTCCGAAAACGGCTATTTCACTCCTAACTATTTGTTCAGCTCATTTTCCTTGGGAGATCTAAATTTCTCATCTTTGTTTCATTCTATTAATTTACAAATGGCTCTAAGCGTAAATGTCTTTCTCTTATCACAATTCTTGTGATATATATATGATACACATGAAACTTATCAAAATAAAAAAACAATACACATAAAAATGAGCATAGTTAAGCAAGGAATCCTAGTTGCGCATTGTACTTAAAGCTCCAACGGACTTTAGAGCTTTTTTGCCCTTTTCGCTTTTGATAACACTGCTTATGTTATTGATCGTAGTGGTTTCTTGATGGTTACCAAAATGTCTGCCGAGGATCATTCACAAAATCTCAGTTTTGTTTTTTTAAATAAATTCATTTCGTTTTGTTAATATACACGCTGCTTCTGCTAGAAGAATCATATGAGATATCAGATCAGATATGTACCGATCTCTGTTTGCCAGATACTGAGGTTAAAACTACAGAATTGATCAGCAGATAGTCGTATTCACAGTTTCAGACAAGGGTATTGACGTAGCTTTCTCATAAATGAACCACAGGAATGTCCTTCAAATGGCAAAATAACGATATGACGATGACCATTAAGAGCAGAAAGCTGCAGGTACTTTGTGGACGGTTATAACTTATAGTTATCTTTTAAGTGATCCGATGGTGTAGAAATTCTAAATTGTGTATGGATTACTAAACACCTCTTTTTTTTCTCTACTATTTCCCATCCTTAGGACAATGGCTACGGTCCAAGCATCAATGAGGGTGATTCAAGCAACTTTGGTCTGGAAGATTATCGTCCCATAGATCCAGTTCCTAGCTCAAAAGCTTCTGTAAGACCAGGACCTGTTGAGCATGGTACTCCTCTTATGCCTTATATTCCTAAGCCTTCACCTCCTCCTATTAGCACCAATGATGGGCTCCCATAAGCTCATCGTTAGTCCACTTCCACCGCTGTGCTAAAGTTGGGCAAATGTAGTTTTTCTTATGGTAGTAGCTTCATAAAAGCCATGTCTTTACTAATTTTGTGTTTTTCTTGTAAACATTTTGTCGAAACACTGTGTATTACCTTGGCATGTAACTTATAGTATGCCTCTAGCTAGGCGATACTTGCACAAGTAATCAGTTATTTATGTAGTTGAATTACATAACTTAATCGCGCAGTTATATGTAATTGAAGGAGCTGCACCATCCATGAGTTTTTGCCATTAGGTAGTTCTTCTAAATTACTTTACTATCACTTAGTTATAGACTGCTGAAGTGAAAGTTAAGTTATGAATCTTTCCCCGTCTTTACTGGCATAAGCCATAGTTTCAGACTTGGACCAGAAATTGTAGTAATATTTATTGTGATAGTTTTGAGTCGAGTGTCTATCAGAAACAATCTCTCTACCTTTCAAGGTAGGGGTAAGGTTTGTGTATACACTACCGCCCCCAGACCCCACTTGCGAAATTACACTGGGTATATATGTTGTTATTGCAATGATAATTATAGTAGTAGTCTTGTTAGGCAGCTGATCATCATGTTTAGAAGTGTTTGAAGATGCAGTCTCCTTGTTAGATTTTCTTGATCAGTAATTGTTAGCTTGGCAACAATCAGATTTGTTGTGATCAAAGGGTCATAGGTTCAAGCCGTGAAAATAATCCCTCTTGCAGTAATAATACAAGGTAATTAAGGTGTATAGTAAATCCAATATGGTTCGAGCTTTCTATAAACCTCGCACACGACAAAAGGCTTTGTGCATTGGAATGATCAATCTAGTTCAGAAGAGGGTGAAAAAAAGAGAGCATAAATTGCAAATGATTGATTTATAATTTAGTGTTTAATAAAATGAATTAATCAAATAATCATTTTCTCCAAGTGTATTCAATAATTACAAAAAAATATATATCTTTTTCCGTCCACCCAAATAGACATGTAACAACTAATTAAATTAAAGCATTACTACTATGCTTGAACTTCTCAAAATATTAATTGTCTTGATTTCTTAGCTGGATGAGGACTTTCCACGTCATCCTCGTCAGAGCCAAAACCCGGCCAATATTCCGACATTGCCGGAATATTCAAGTCAAATTTGTTGGCGCACCCCACACCGTCCGACGATAATGATGACGTCACCTTCCCTTCATAGTGTCGCCTTTTGTGACCACCCAAAGCTTGTCCAGTTGGAAAAGTCTTATGGCAAACGGAGCACTCGTGAGTCCTTCCACTTACGCTAGTGGTAATTACAGAGTGTTCGTAGACTTTATCTACTAGTTTACGGTGACTAGTTTTGTGTCCTCCTAAAGCTTGATAAGATCCAAAACATTTACCGCAAACTGAACACTTATACAAATCGTTATTCTTACTGTTGCGTGCGAGCATGAGTAGACACAAAGCTAAGTATTCTTCATCTTCGCTAATTATTGGTTGTTGCTCCTCCATGACGAAGCTACGAGGTCGTTTCGATCTGATCTTGCCCTTGGTCCATGATTCAAGGTAATTTTGACTAGTGTTATTTTGGAATTGGAAAATTGATGGTGGAGTTGTGGTGGTTGGAGAGTTCAAAGCTTCAAGTGCCATTACTAGTTGGTTTTTTCTTAATGAACAAAGAAGAAATTTGTAAGTGGAAAGAAGAGAGAAGAGTTGGAATTAAGGTTTGGTGATGGTGAGTGAGTGAAGTGGTGAGAGGGATTAATATATAAAGGGGAGAAACTTAGAGAAGGAAATTGCAAGTGAAGGAGTAGGAAGGTAGTTAGGTGGTTGCTCTAGTAATATTTTAAAAAGAAGAGATTAATTGTTTGAGGGGCAAGTGGAACTTTGTTTAGTACTCTTGTGGCCCGTGGGTGACTGAAAAACTCTCAAAAAAGACGGCCACAACAAAGATATATACTATATATTATTATATTAATTGGAAGTACAGTTGCCTAAGTTGATAGACTAAGGACTGATTTTTCAAAAGTCCAAACACAGCTTCTTTCCTCAAAATATAACTGTTGGGTTTTGGTAAAGTGTGAATTCAGAAGAATTGAGAAATATGGAAGAATCAAGTTAAAAGAAAAATAAAGAGTCATTTCTTCTTCATTGGTAGAAGAGATGAAAAATTTTGTTCTTATATTAGGAAACATTTCCTTTACCTCTTAAAGGTTAAGTAGAGGTTTCCCTCGCGCTATTGTCATCGTTGCTCGGCCTTGACCTCGATCTCGGCTTTGACTTTGACAAATGATGTGATTGATTGATAACTTTTTAGATAAAATATATTTATCAATCAATTTTATTAATTAATTTCTTTTCTTATTATTAATTCGCTGAATTATTTAATTATATATTGGAAAATAGTTAAAAGGATATTGAGGTATCTCAAAGGTACATTCAATTGTTCTTTATGTTATCAAGGAAATGATTTGCAACTCAAAGGCTACACCGATGTTGATTGGGGAGGAGATTTAGATGAAAGAAAATCCATCTCTGGATATGCATTCTTGCTTAACAATGGCGCCATATCATGGCGTATCAAGAAACAATCATGCATAGCCTTGTCCACTATGAAAGCTGAATTCGTAGCACTTTCATCTGTTGTGCAGGAAGCTGTCTGGCTTAAGCGTTTTCTGTTGCACTTGAATGTGTATAACAATGTTTGTTGTTGAATCTGTCACAATCATTTGTGATAGTCATGCTGCAATAGCCTACACAAAAGATCTAAAGTGCCATGGGAAGACGAAACATATTGACATAAAATATAGTTTTGTAAGAGACATGATAATACAAAAGGAAGTGAACGTGAAATACATATCTACGCATCAAATGGTAGTAGATCCCTTAACAGAATCTATAGCATACGATGCTTATGAGAGACATGTGAAGTCATTGGATTTACGTAAATGTTGATATATATATATATATTTTTGTTTTCCCCAAAGCATGTTCATATGAATTCACATTATTGAAGTTAATGTTGATTTATGCCTAATTTTTCATTCTTGTTGATATATATATATATACATACACATACTGTTCTTTATATAGTGTACATAAATTTCTGAGATAAGAAGTATGTCAACTAAGTGTGGCAGCAGAACCAGCACTTACAGGTATCGGTACCGGTCCGGGTTCGATTCCGTTCCGATTCGGTAAGTGTCGATAGGGGTTAGGGGTAGGGGGTTTGGTAGGGGTAACGGGACGGGTGGGGATCGAATTACCGATCCGTTCTGGTCTGATTTGTACCGGTGTCGGTCCAGTAATTTCCTCCAGAAATTATTTTATTTTTTTTAATTTATAAAATAGACGTTAAACTAGCCATTGGGTGGGCCCACCCCAACGGCTAGAACAACCCCGCAACCCTCCAAATGACCCCCTACCCCCTTTATTTTTTATACCCTAAAGTTTATAAAAATAACATTTATGTCCTATTTTTTAACTATAAAACCCCCCCACCCCTTCTCAATTTTTACACACTCATTTCTACTTTCTCAATTCTCAAGTCTCAACTCTTTTAAAGTTCTAAAATACTCTCTTTAGTGTTATTACTTATCAAATTCTATTAGTTGGATAATTTTGGTGGATTAACATTTTGGAGTATCTTCAAGCTTCAAGATTCATTCCAACTTACAATTTTTGGCTTTTACGTCTGCTTTTACGCAGACGTTCGGTACATTCGTTCCAACTTACAATTTTCATCTATTTAGTCTTTATTAGTTACTTATTTATTTGTTTGGGTTTAATTTACATAATATATTTAATTTGCATATTTGTAAAATTTTAATAGTTCACTTATTTAGTCTTCATTATTTTACTTATTTATTTATTTGTGTTTAATTTTTATATTATATTTAATTTGCATATTTGTAAAAATTTAATATGGATTCTGGAGACAAAAACATTTCAAGAAAAGGTAAAAAATCAATTTTGGGTAGTGTTGCTAATGTTTTAACCGAACAAAACAAATTTGGTGGTAGTTCTTCTAAATTTAAAACTAGACAACCACCATTACGTATTGACACGGATGATTATACGCATGTAAATGATACTTATTTTGATATTGATAGTAATACTCAATTAGACCATGAATATTTAAATAGAAGACATGGTAATTTTGATGAATCACTAGATGATGATGATGATGATGTAGATAATGATGATATTTATACTTTTGATGTTGATGAAACTGAGCCACCTACGGCTACTAGTCCTTTTCTTGCTCCCACTCCCGCTCCCTCTCCCACTCCCCTTGTACTTCCTAGTAGAGCTAAGCCTCAGTCTGAACATAAAAAAAACTGTTGTTTGGCAATTTATGACTCAAAGTGAAAGATAAAACAAAAATAATTTATAATAAATGTAAGCATGTAATGAACCATAAAACTGCGGGAAAGGCTGGTCGTACAGAGCATTTACAAAATCATTTGATGGGTTGTTGTAAAAGAGAATTTTTGAAAGCTAACGCGATAGAGGATGCAATAAAATATGGTACGCCCCTTTCTGATACATCTGTGGGAGTAGGGTGCTCTAACATGGTACAATCGACATTAAACCCTTCTAATATTTCTGGCCTTAGTACACAGCATTCATATAATATATAAAGAGATTTAGAAGAATTGGCTAAAATGATTGTTGTTACTGGATTGCCTTTTAGTTTGTTGAAAATTCTGGTTTTATTCATTATATTAGATTAGTGTATAATCCTTCGTTTAATGATTTTTCAAGAAACACTATTAAAAATGCCATTTTTGATTATCAAGGCCAATATTTTTATTATCTTTGTTGTTTATTTAATTATAATACTTGTAGAATAGCTATAACTTCTTATATGGGCCGTAGTGTAAATGATAATGATTATTTTACAATTATCGGTCATTGGATTGATGAAAAATTTTAAATTTACAAAAACGTATATTGGATTACAAAAGTTGAGAAGTTTCAAAAATCGGTGCTTATATTGCTCAAACTATTTTAGAAGTTACAGAATTTTTTGGAATATCTAATAAAATAATGAGTGTCACTTTAGACAATGCTTCTAATAATACATTCGCTGATGATACTTTAAAAAGTGTACTTAGCCCTATTTATGATGATGGTTTTCATATTAGATGTACTGCACATTTATATAATTTAATTATTAGAGATGGTATAGCAATGTATAATAATGGCTGCATTAAATGTGAAGCTGCATGTCATTTTATTTTTAAATGTCAAGTAAAATCTAGACGTAAAGAATTTGAAAATAGGTGTCTTGAATTTAATCTCCCTTATAAAAAAAGTTCCAAAAACTGTTGCTATTAGATAAAATTCTTTATATGAAATGCTTAATGTAGCTTATGA
The DNA here is from genome assembly GCF_947179165.1 of Solanum dulcamara. Lineage (NCBI taxonomy): Eukaryota > Viridiplantae > Streptophyta > Magnoliopsida > Solanales > Solanaceae > Solanum > Solanum dulcamara. The sequence goes on along the minus strand of NC_077237.1, from coordinate 83,591,972 downwards.
ATATAGAAAACCGTTGCAAATGATTTGGAATGCTCATAACGCAGCTATGAATTATAGACTATCAGAAACAGACTGGATGACGTAAAAGAACTTGTGGATTTTTTAAAAGTTTTTTTCTTAGATACAAAATAAATTTCTGGACTTTATTACCTTACTATTTGTTCCGTTTTAACAAATATTTGTGCAATTTCGACTAAATTTTATAATTATCAAAATAAACAAAAATTTAAAGATTCTATTGCTAAGATGATTAAAAAAATTAATTTTTTTTATTACTCAAATTTATTTAACTACTTGTTTATTAAATCCAACATACAAAGAAGTTGGTGCATCACTAATGGTTGAAAAAAATTATTTAAATTTAGGTATTAAAGTTGATGAAGAATCTAGTTTATCCACGGTGAAATATAGTATTAAAAATGAAGCTAGAAAATTATACGACTTGTATAATTCTACTATTTTAAATGAAGTAGTCCGTCAAGAAGAACCCCAAACATCTAAGTGTAAATATTCTGAAGATAATATTGATGATAAGTTAGAAAGTTATCTAGGACTTACTTCTAACGAAAAAATTGATTTTGATGAATTTCTTAATCAAGGAACGGAAAGCATTAAGGATGCAGAAGGCAAATCCGACCTTTTGAATTGGTGGAGGACCCGCGGTAAGGCATTTTTAAAGCTTCAACGGGTTATTCGAGATTTGTTTGTTATTCAGGAATCTTCAGTAGCTTTGGAGGGAGCTTTTAGTGCGGCTAGATTTCAAATAGGAGAACATATGTATTCATTAGCATCTGACAGCTTAGAGATATCATTATTATTTAGGAATTGGATTAAAGCAGAGCGTAGAAATTTTGGACGTCCGCCATTACCTGCCCAATTTGAATATGATGTTAACAATATTTTGGTAAATTCAAGTGAAGACGGATTGGATGCATTGGAGGAATAAGCTATACAACCACTTCCGGAACAAGTAACTAGAGAAATGTTAGAAGAATTAAGATGAGACTATTTTGGAGAGTACAAATATTAGATAATTCGAGGCCTAATTAAAATAGAACCATTCCTAGAAGGTGGCTGCGTCGATTAGGTATTGTTTTAATATTTATAAATTGTAATATATATTGTACTAATTACTTTTTATAAATAAAATGATAGGTTATTCGCCTTAATTTTTTTTATTATTGCCTTCAATTTAATTCAAGTATATTTCATGTATTTTAATTTTCAAATATTTAAAACTTTAAAACTTTAAAATTTTAAACGTTTAAAAGTTTAAACTTCTATTTTCAAATTTCAAATTTAAACTTTAAAAATTTTAAATTTTTAAATTTTAAACTTCGAAATTTAAACTTTGAGAATTTTAAATTTTAAAAGTTTTAAAAAATTGAAATTTAACTTTGAAAATTTGAAATTTTAAATTTAAACTTTAAAAATGTATTTTGAAAGAAATATTAAATTAATAATGTATTTTTGAATTTTTTTTATTCATTATTTAACTTAATTTAACTAATTGAAAAAAAATAATTCGGAATACCGGTCCGATCCATCTCGGTATGTACCAGATCAGAATGAAAATTACGGTAATTACCAGTCCGGTTCGACTCCGGAAGGAACCACCATTTTCATGTCCGGTTCCGATAGATACCGGTCCGGTTGTCCTGATTCCGGTACCACTGCCACTCTTAATGTCAACAAATAAAAAAATTGGCCTATTCGCACAGGTAGTCGCATCTTTTAATTTGTCTAAGTGACAAGTAGAGATGAGACATTTCAAAGTAATTATTGCCGGAAGTGATGATAATAGAGAGCTGAAAGTTTATAATAAGAATATCATTTGTTAGATTGTATTTAATCATATGTGATTAAAATGATTTAGTCTGTTTCTAATGCGAGATGTAAGTCCTGAAGAATAAAATGATGAGTAGATTTGTGAACTTAAAGTTAGACATGAGTTGTCTGAACTATCATCTGCACAATATCTATTAATGAAAGATATACGCTCCATGGGAAAAGAGTCAGTACTGTGATACTTGTTTCATACCATGTATGCATATAGTGACCCATAAGGATGATACAAGTTTAGTCTCTACTTGCTATCGTGTGAAGCCCTGAAAATTATAAGTAATTTTCACATTGTACCCTCATTACTTTAATCAGTTTCTTGAGATTCAATTTGGTGTTTGCTATCTTAGTTTGTTGTCGAGAGATCATGTTTGATTCGGTCTGGCGGAACATTTCTAGAAAAGCATATCACGTTGGATTAAGATATTCATGAGATGAGGAAGATCATTGGATATTATCACATCAATTGTGTTCATTGACATCCTTTATGTTTGTCTATGAGACAAGTAAATAATGATGAACTCAAAATTAAGAAAAAGAGATGATGAGAAATATTAATGTGATAAATGATCTAGAGTACTGCATACTATAATCTACTCTAAGTTTCATTGATCGAGATGGTGTATATTCCTAACAGATGTATAGCACCGAAGCTCTCGTAGTATTGAATCGGGTGAGTGGGAGATGAAGGAAAAGATTGAATCGGAGATGAAGGAAAAGATTGAATCGGGTCACCCATGTGGGTCAATCCGGATTCATATTAATAAATAATGATATATAGTTATATATTAATTTATTAATTAAAAGAAAGAGACACAACTATTTGAAAAGTTGTGTCCCTTTATATTTATAAAAGGTTTCTCTGATAAGAGAAACAACACAATTTTTTCTAAGAATAGAAAGAAAAAGAACACAACTTTTTTCTTCCTTCTCCTTCTTCTAATTCTCCGAATTTCTAAAAAGTTCCTATGAAGATTCTTGTGAAGATATCGTCTCCGAAAAGTGTTGGAACTATTCTGTGACAAGATACGATTTATAAACTGTGATTCTTTGGTTTAGTTCATGTCTATATATATATGATTACACTATTAGATTAGTGAAATAATTTAATGATCCAGCAAATTGTGTGTTTGAATTAAATTCTTTATTTACAAAAAAATGTATATTTCGTCCGTCCATCCAAATAGACAAGTAACAACATGCCTAGTGAAAAAATCATAGCCATAGCAATTTCTCAATAAAAACAAATCAAATCAATGAAATAATCAAATAATCACTTTCACCAAGTTTGCGATATTTACAAAATAAAAAATAATTTTACCCACTCTCTCAAAGAACTAGTACTTTTAAGTCCTCTGAATTAAATATATATATATATAGCTTGATCAAATCCTATTGTTGCTGCAGGAATAATTCAAGTGACGGAAATTGTCTTGATTTCTTAGCTGGATGAGGACTTTCCACCTCATCCTCGCCGGATCCAAAACCCGGCCAATATTCAGGCACTGCTGGAATGCTCAAGTCAAAGTTGTTGGTGGACCCCACACCGTCCGACAATAATGATGACGTCACCTTCCCATCATAGTGTCGCCTTTTGTGACCACCCAAAGCTTGTCCGGTTGGAAAAGTCTTATGGCAAACGGAACACTCATGAATCCTTCCACTTACTCCAGTGGTAATAATACAGTGTTCGTAGACTTTATCTCCGTTGAGGACTAATTTACGGTGACTAGTTTTGTGCCCTCCTAAAGCTTGATAAGATCCAAAACATTTACCGCAAACTGAACACTTATACAAATTGTTATTCTTACTGCTGCGTGCGAGCATGAGTAGACACAAAGCCAAGTATTCTTCTTCGGAACTCATTGGTTGTTGCTCCTCCATGACGATGCTACGAGGTCGTTTCGATCTGATCTTGCCTTTGGTCCATGATTCAAGGTAATTTTGAGTAAAAGTGCTATTTTGGAATTGAAATAATGATGGTGGAGTTGTGGTTGTTGGAGAGTTCAAAGCTTCAAGTGCCATTGTTTTTCAATTGTATTTGAATGATTGTATATAGCTAGAATTTATGTAAGTGTGGGAGAAGAGAGAATATTTGAAAGTGAGTATATAGTTGGTGAATGGGATATAATATTGATGGAGAAGTTGCTTGACAAGTAGTGGGAAGGTGGTAATTATTAAGTGGTTAGTTGAATGAAATTGAAAAATGAGCAAGTGGAATGGGTGACTGACTATAAAGGGATATATCCAGGCGGTTGCCTAAGCGTGTATTTTATTAATTTGCAAGTGGTATATACTATATGGACTATGGACTCCTTCAAAAGTCAAAATATCTTTCCTCAACATATAAAAAGATCTTTTAACTTGGTCTCAGTCTATATCTATGTGAAGTTAAATAAATAGAATAGACATATGTGTTCTATGTGAACAATAACACACGTAAAATGCATGTGTTTATTTATTCAACTTTATATAAATTTAAGTGTCTACTTATGGACACTCAAATTGGAGGACGTATATATCGACTGAAATCAAGTTAAAAGGCATATGCCCCTCGGGCCTAGCTGACCTAAATCTTGTGCTGACTTTATCATGATCAGCAGCCGCTTGCCAACAACTTGCCATTCCTTTTTAATATTTTCAAATTCAGTTTTATATGTTTGCTTTTTTTCAAAAATCTAAAAACTAGTGAAATAATAGAGATTGCATCACGTGAAATGGGCCTAACAGCAAACATTCCGAAGCAAGAATGAAAATTTGCTGGGAGGCCTTATGATAATATATATGGGCTGGGAGGCCTTATGATAATACAAGTCCAGACGGAAAATTTGCACAAATAGGATCTTTTGGTGCCGCCATTTAAATTTTAGCCTCATTAAAAAAAACAATGCAAGAATGATAAAGAATATAACAATATTGATTTATGAGAAATCTTGTCAAAATATTTTTTAATTTAATTTATCATATATATATCTATAATAAAGATTTTTTTATTAGGTACTAAAAATATTATAAATAAAAAATCAATTAAAACGTAGTAATAATTGGACGGGTTGATCAACATTTTAGCCCATTTCAGTAGAAGTATTTTTTTTGTGACTTTTATTAACTCAACTCATTTTAATTTGCACTAATTCAACGTGATCCGCCCATTTGACTAATCTGATTTTAACCAATAGGGTTTAACTATACTCTATCTTCACATGATAGAGAAAATGACATGAATAGTCCCTTAATTGTAGGAGTAGGTCTAAAATGGATTATACACTTATCGGATTTAGTCCTTGAACTATTCAACTATTTATCATGTTTGGTCTCTTAACTATATACTTACCGGTTTTAGTCCCTTAACTATACACTTATCGGTTTTAATCCTTTAAATATTTAAATAGTTATCAGATTTGGTCTCTTATCCATTTTTTATACAAATAACTTAGATTATATTAACGAAACTCATGCATTCGTGAAATCAAATCTTTAACTCATTTTTTCATTTGTTTCTCTCTTTCCGCTAATTTTTTTTTTCAAATTATTCTTATGAAAAGAATAATAACCTCAACGTTTCAAAATTAAATTAATAAGGAAAAAAGATATAAGTCCTAATTATATTCAATGGAGGATAAAATGAAGCATATTATTATTGCTAATGATTTGAATATGCTATGTTTCCTTCTTTAGCGGTCAACGATACATAATCATGATTTTTTCAATTTTATTTTTCATACAAAAGAAAAATAAGAGATTTTATCTTATTACTCAAATTTCTCTACGTAAAATAAAATGAACAGAATAATAAAATCAATCTATTTCAAAATTAAAAAACTAGTAAAAGTTGCAAATCTATCATTTTATAAATTTCAACTTCTGAATAATTAAATAAATTTCATTTAATAAAGTCGCCGGAGTACAAAATTTGAAATCAAAACATGTGAGAATAGAACTTTTAATATTATTCTCATTGTAAGAAATTCGTTTCTATTAAATATAAATAAATATCTCCCCACATCTAAGGGGTAATAATTTTTTCCTTTTTATAATAAATTTTAGTATATTCAAGTCATTAGTATTAATAATATGATTCATTTTATCCTCTGTTGAATAAAATTATGTCTTATATTTTCTTTCCTTATGAATTTTATTTTGAATGGTTGAGGTAAAATACTTTTCATAGGAGTAATTTGAAGAAAAAATATCAGGAGAGAGAAACAATTAAAAAAATGGGTTAGTGATTTAATTTCATTGAGGCATATATTCCGTTGATATATATCTAAATTTGTGTAAAAATGGATAATAGACCAAACATGATAATATTTAAATACTTAAAAGACTAAAATCGGTAAGTGTATAGTTAAGAAACTAAAATTGACAAGTGTATAGTTAAAAGACCAAACATGATAAATTTTTGAATAGTTAAAAGACTAAATCCGATAAGTTTATAGTTAAGAGACCAAACATGATAAATTTTTTAATAGTTAAAAGACTAAATCCGATAATTATATAGTTACGAAATCATTTTAGACCTACTTCTATAGGCAAGAGACTGTTTATGACATTTACTCTACACTGCCACATTAGTATAGTGGGCCCACCCACATAGGTTTGAATTTCGAGAGAGTAGAATAAAATAAGTTTGTTAACTCTTTTTAATTTTAGAAGATTTAAATAAGTGTGTAGACGTAAAGTACTCGATATGTTATTGCAATTGATATGGTTATATATAATATATATGTCTACTATATGAAACATGAGAATTACTCATGACCAAGATTAAAAAATGTGTTTTCACATAGTTAGCATAAGGGGATATTAATGTCTTATATAGGACAATAATTGAAAGCAAAATAACATTTTTTATTGCTTCCAAATTCATAAACTAGAGGTCAATCCCCATTCCATTGTAAGCAATTGGTGCATACATCCACATATCATCTGAGCTCAGTAACTGCAGTAAAATGAAAGTATTTAATTATTCATTCAATTATATAATAAAGAAAATGAATAAAAAAATGGGGGATATTTTTTTATTTTTTTTATACCTTAATTTGTGTCTGCAAAAACTTCACATAATGGACGGCTTCTTCAAGCATTGTGCTTAAGTCAACCTGAGTTATATCAATTAAATAACTCTGTCAGAGGGTTCTTGATTACAAAAACAAATGTTATATTCATTATTTCAAGCTATGCTATTTGTACTTTCCAAAAATTTGGTAGCATTCGCGTCAGATTCTTGAAGAATAAATTATTTTTGAAAGATTTCACACATATTCATTGATATTTTTGAAGAGTTCAAGCAATATAAATTTCAAGTGGATACAAGGGCGGAGCTAGGATATTGTAAGAGACTTCATTTGAACCCTTGTTGTCAAAAATAACAATATATATATATATAAATTCAAAATCCATTTTTATGTTATATGAAATAGAAGTTGAACTCTTTGACTTTTTTATATATTTACTTATTCATATTTTAAATTCTTATGCATATTATGGTAATTAAATAAACATTGTTTACCTTTGTGCCATTGGGGACAAGACCCTGCAAGATTCTCAATCTTTCATTGATTCTTTCTCTTCTTTTCTGTATTTTTTGTAAATGAAACTATTAATTTCATGATTTGACTTATATGCCATTAACAATATAAAGAACTTTACATCAGCGCAATTTAACATGTTATAGCAGATAGTTTTTTTTATTTATAATATTTCAATTTTTACAAACAGTAACTTATAGTTATCTTTCAGACTACGCATAATTGAATAAAAATTTATGTTCTTACCCTTGCATAAAGGCTTTGTGGATCTGTTGCAGCTCCTCTGCTGGCCCTTGGTTTGGTTTTTAAATTTGAATCATCCTCAGAGCTGCAGCTACTTGTGCTTTGTCCATTATTATTAGTCTCCTTGTCTCCTACTTCTTCATTGTTAATTTGGATGTTTTTCTGGTTCTTTTTGGCTTTTGGCTGGCTATTCTTCTTATTTTTTGGTCCCTGCATTGAGTAAATAATTAACCCCTATTACAAATGTTTATCTTGTGTTATATTATTCGGAATCTTCAAAAATATTGTCGCTTCGATGTTGGATCTTCCAAATATGAACTAGTTTTAAAGGATCCGATACTCATCTGGTGAGATTTTTGAAAAGATCTTGAGCAACAATCATTAATGAATTTTTGGGGTTGATTTCTCTCCATTGATACTCCCTTCGTTCCTATTTACTTGTCAAATATTTTTTAATTTGATTTTCCTTTTTACTTGTCATTTTTGACAAATCAAGGAAGGACGATTTTTTTTCTTTTTATTATACCTTCAATTTATTAACATGAAGTTAATGTCTTTGAAAAACGTAGTGAGTAAATATGTTTAAGATTCTATCAATTAATAAGGGTAAAATGGTAAACTCATATACCAATTATTGTTTTCTTAATAGGTGTGTCAAGTCAAAATTTGACAAGTAAAAAGAAACGGAAGGAGTAGTTATTATCTCAGAAAATCAATTTTTTTTTTAATTCTAATTTTTTTCAACAAAGAAAACAACTTTCTAAGATAATAACAGTTAGTTGAGCGACCATACGAGAAATCAAGCTCGAATTTATGTTACTCACATGATCTCTTGACACCTTTGATTTCTTCTTGGGATTTTCAAAATCCTTGAATTTCTGCTCCTCCTCTGTTACTGATTGAACTTCAACTTTATCAAACTTCCTCTTTAGCAACATTTCATTGTCCAATTGGCTATAATTATTGCCAATATCTTCTTTCATGACATAATCATCATGAGAATCTTGATTAAAGGATGAATTTTCAAGATTCTTGTTGCCCATCATGTAAAAATTAGTGGACTCAATATCATAATTATGTTGCAAATATTCATGATTTGTATGGTTGTTGTTGAGAAAAAACATACCATCACTTCCTTTGCTATCAATGCTATTTTCTTGAGAAAAATAATCAATGTTACTACTATTAATAGTATGAGAATTAGTAGAAGAAAAAAAAAACCCTTCAATAATATTGTTTGATGGATGATGATCATCACCATGCAATTGAAACATGAAATCTGATGAATTTTCAGTAAAGAACATTTTGCTCAAAGATTGACGATATTCCTCATCAAAAAAAGCTCCCATTGGCTCCATTTTAATGTACTAAATATTATTCTCAAAACGTGATACTGATAAAAAAAGCTTTTTGAGGATGATCTCACTTGGTATGAGACAAAAGTTGGCAACTTATTTATACTAGTAAGTACTAGAAAGGGTTAAAAAGGAAATGGAAGAATGTTTGGTTAAATAATTGATACTTCCAGTTTCAGTTTATTTATTTTATTTTGATTTGATATAAAATTTAATAAAAAAGTAAAAAATATTTTTAAATTTATGGTCTTAAATATTAATATAAAAAATTGAAATAAAAAAATTATCAAAAAAAAAGACGTTCTTTTTTACGTGAATTAAAAAAAGTAAAGTATGATAAGTAAATTGAAACGGAAGAAATATTATTTATATGTTCATCCACAATTCCATAAGGAATCTTTAGGAATCCACTGGTGGGGCCAACCACCAGGCAATGTACAACTCAGAAGTGGGACCAAGTTCATGCAACTAATTAATAAAATAAAATAAAATAAAATGTGTGTCATCCTTTCAATGATATTAATCGTTAATGAAATCTTGGACTAATTAGAAGGATAACTGTCTTAATCTAATCATTGGGGCAATAAGACTTTTATCTGATTAATGAATTAAATTGTGTTGTTAAAAATTATTAATGACAATTTATGAGTTTGGTAGAATTAAAGAGAGAACAAGAAGTAGTAAATTAAGAAAATAATAAAAAAACTCTGTACAAATTTAATATTACTTGTTGGCTTGTAGTCATTTATATTACCCTAAATTCAAAGTAAAAAATTTAATATTTTATTATTAAAAAATTTAATATATAAAATATATTTTACGCATATAAGTGTAGTTGAAGCTAGTGGAGAGCATAGACGAGAAAGAGAAGAGGATGAATGTGATGGAGGAGGCAAAGTTAACAGTGACGATGAAGGAGGCAAAGTTAACAATGAGTGGCGAGAAAGGAGGCGAAGTTAGCAGTGACGGTAGTGAGAGAGGATACAAAGTAGACAACAGTGTTTGAACATATGTATGAAGAGTTAGGGGATAAAGATGGAGACAAAAACCAAATCAGGCAAGCCAAAGCAAAAGAAAGAAAAGTCGGTAACCTGAATAAAGTAAATTGCATCAAGAGACAAGAATGAGGAGCACAATGTATTGGTGGAGACATTTTTTAACCTAAATGAAAAACATACGTCCATAAACTCTTGAATGAAGAGAGAGACATGAGTGTTTTGAGGGGTGATATGGAGCACTTTGATAATCGTCGAAATTTTGAATATTGTAGATGTAACAAGGTTGAGGAGGTAAATGGGGCTATGCGTAAGATGAGCAAGTTATTTTCTTCATCATTTTATAAATTTACTCGGCATTTCTTTGATTTATTTTTATAAAATTAAAAATTTGCCTAATTATTTTGGTATAATTATATATATATATATATATATAATCTACAATTAATAAAAAAAACTAATAAAATCAAATCGATTTTTTAAAAACCATTTGACACCCCTACATTTATCCTTACGTATTAATCTTAGTTGTCTTGTTTTATTGTATTTCTTCCGCAATTGAGTTCCTATTAACTATTAACAGAAACAATTGAAATTTAATACGTACATTAATTAAGATACATGACTAGCTGGCCAAACATCCCCATACATTATGAAAGTTTTAAAAAATAAAATAATTAAGAGAACGTGATGGTATATATATGTTTTTTCTTGTATATACTACTAATACGAAAAGGAAAAAAGGGTAATTTACAAAAAATATACCGCTTTTGAAATTACGTCACATAACTCAATATGCAATATTATCTCTGGAAAAAAATCATTATATATAATGAATCAACCATGTATAAAATGTATAAAAAGAATTTATACACAAATTTGAACTAAATCGTATGTTTATACATAAAATAAGAACTATGTGGTGTAAATACTTTTAAAAATCTACATAAAACGTAAAAAAATAATCAAAAATAATATAAAATTGGGGTTTGGGGGGGGGGGGGGTGAATTCAGTTGGAGGGAATAATAAGGACAGTTGATCATGGAAGACAAGTACTGATATCTCCAAAACTACTAACTAAATCCGACACAGTAAGTCCAACGTTCGATTCTTGTTCCTTTCCCACGTAACATTGTTTTTTGTTGTAATATTATAGTTAGTGGTGACAAATAGATGGGTTGGGTTAAATTTGAGCGGGTTGAAAATGGTTTGGGACTCAATTTCGACACCCGATCGATTTGGGATTCAATTTCGACACCTGACTAGGGATCTGACCTCGACTTAGGATCTAAATCGGAATCTGATTTTTGAATTAGGATTCAACTCCGACACCTGATATATGGGAACTGAATTTCGATCCGAGACTTGACCCTGACACCCGATTCGAGATCAGATTTTCAAATCGGAATCCGACCCGACATTCAAATTAGGACCCGACTTCTACATCAGACCAGGGATCCGATTTTTAAATCAGGATTTGACCCCAGCACTCGGTCTCGCTGATGGATCCGAAACCTAATCTCGATAGCTGATTTGGGACCCAATCCCAATTCCCGATTCGAAACTCGATTTTGAATCAAGACCCAACTCCGAGGACCAAAGACTTCACCTTTTTAATTATTTTATCTATTATTTTTTTTTAAAAAAAAACAATATAGGAGAATAATTAGTTTTAATGAAGAACATAAAAAGGAAGGGAAGTCTCAATATTTTTGTTGATATCATGTGTTTTGAGTGAATAAAAGTTATAAGCTTAACCCATATGACTAGCCTATAGTTTATCCATATTTTTCTCATGAGTATGCACATTTTTATGGATTGAATATGATTGTAAACCCATATTTTACCCATCTAAAAAATCACTCACCCAACCCATTAAAATATGAGCAGATTATCAAAATATGACTCATTTTACCACTATTATAATACTAATTATAGTGTTGTATACGATGATGAAATCAAAATTTTTACTAAGGATGAATTAAACTATAAAGAAACTAAACACATAAAGTGAACGGTTGTATCTAGCATGAGATGTGCATTGTAAGATTAGCTAAGATTATAAAAGATCACATGTAACAGAATATGCAAGTAACATATAAACTGAAATCATATGAAATGAAAGAATTTAACATGAGATGATTTGATCATGTCATACGTAGGCCTCGTGATATCTTAATTATTTCTTACTGTGAAATCAATTGAGCTGAAGTTGATAAAAAAGTAGATATGATAAATTATTTCGTTAAACTACAATCTCTTAAAATTAATGTAGATATAACGAAAAATTAGTTAAGCACAGTATAAAATGAATACATATAGATGATATAAATTAGTAAAGACAAACAATTAGAAAATTCCTCATAAGTGTTTTCTTTTCTCGTTTTTTTTATCCCTACCGTCAAAGATATCGAGCTTAATTATTCGCATCAAATATTATACTAAAGCAAATAATTTAACCTTACTATTTACATATTAATGGTCAATTGATAAATAAAATTTTTTAAAGGTCATAATTACACGTCTTTTATTAATTAAATTAATTAGTGTACACAATGATTGCGGATAATTTTTCCATTACATTACCTTATCAGTTATCAACTCTTCCATTAACATTTCACACCTTTGATTCTGTTAGATCATACAATAATTATACATTTAAATTTCAATTTTTCTATGACATGTTTAAGGTCACAAGATTAAAGGACATTTTGGTATATTTGTTATAACTTTAATCTAAGACTACAAATTGAAAAACCTTTTTTATTTTGTTAAATTCTGTGTCAAATCAAACTATGTTATTCTTTTTTAAACGGAGGAAGTATTTTAATTCGAAATTAATACAATACATTTTTTTTATCTTGTAATTCGTTTTATCGTATAAATCTTCTCTTTCAATGTACTTTGGAGGCCACACCAACCTTTGCACGATCTCAAGAGAGACCAAAAAAAAAAAAACTTAAAACAAAACTATAAACCTTTTTTTTTTAAAAAAAAGATGGGAGGAATAAAAATCTAATTTCTTTAGAAAAATATAGAGATTTGAACAACTCCAAAAGATCAGAATTTGATCTCTGGGGAATGAATTTTCCAATTGCCCATTTTTGGCCGGCTTTGCACGACTTATTTTTTTAGTAAGAATTTTTCTCTTTTATAATAATAAAAAATGAAATAAAAAAAAATAAAGCACATTTTAATCACTTAGCAGCGTCCCAATTTTGCAAACTTTTGAGCATGAACAAGAGGTGAAAGATGGCCATTTGTGGAGACAATCAGCAATAATTTGCAAGGATAAAAAACTTTAACATATATGATATCTTTTTTTTTTTTGGTTTCTCAGGTGCTGGTATCCACATCGGAGCCCGATTAAATTCGGATTCACACCGAAAAGTTCCACATTGGGGGATAAAGCGCTCCCTAACAAATGCGACTCCGTACCCAAGGGCACTCTAACCCGAAACCTCTTGATTAAGGATGAAGGGATACTTACCACACTACCACAATCTTGTTGATAATATATATAATATCATCTTAGACGAAAAATAATTTAAAAGCCTTAAAATCGATATAGTCATGAATATCATAGACAGTGACAGATTCAGAATTTCTACTAAGGAAGTTCGAAAAAAATAAATATAATTTTTGAGATTTGAACTTGGAATTTTGAATCTCTTGCTAATTTTTATACTTGAGTTCGAGGATTCAAAATCAATATATGTATATAAAATATGTATATAAAGATTACTTTTTATATATAAAGTGCAGCATTTTATCGAAGTGGTTCGTGTGAACATCCTTCCACCCTCCCTAAATCCGCCCCTAATCATAGACGCAAATCCACCACCATACAAGTTTAATTGTGACAATGAATGATAGGATTAACATAAAATTCTGTATCCGCCATTAAAAGAGACAGTAAAATTTTGTTTTACCAAACTTCAAATGTAATTGGGTGGAAAAAAAAAATATTTGTACCACCAGGCAGCATCACATTAGTCAATTTTATTTTGTTAAAGATATCAGTAATTTCATCTTAAGCCAACCCTAACGCTTGCCCTTTAATATTGAGCCACGTTTTTCTGTTTAATGTATCTCCTCTCCTACAGGTGTGGAAATAATCCTGATCAGAAAAGGCTAAGATGGCACCTCACACAAAAAAAAAATTAGAAATTGGTGAATTCAATATTTTCATATCCCTTTAAGCAGGAAATCAAATATTGAACAGAGGATATACATACTTTATCCTTATAAAAGATACAACACATTGAAAAAATGCAATTTTTTGAATTTCAGTAGCAGAGTAAGTTTTTCTACTCGTAGTTACTCTCTCTTGTTAGTGTATTCGTGATATCTCTCTCCTTTACTGCTCTTAGTTCCACTCTGGTTAATTACCATAAGATTAAAGAGTATTGTAATTTTAAACATATCACGTGTAACATTAAAAAAAATAAAAATTATTAAAAAAAATAGATATATAAATATATATAATATTTGAAACAGATTAAAAAACATCGAACAAATAAATTGAAGCGAAAGAAGTATATATTTACATAATAAAACCTTGTAAAATTCAACAAGGGACAGAGAAAATGAATATTCTTTTCTTTTCAATATTTTGTTTTTCCAAAGAGTCATTATGTACTAAAAGGAATCTCAAAGTAGATCAAATTAGACATGGTAAACAATGAATATCTTCAAACACTATTGAACCATTCCTAGCCTAACTTCCAAATTAAATAAGATTTTATTAACTGAAAAGAATTTTTCATATATATTTTTCCCATCCTTAAGATTATTGTTCACTTGAAAGAATAAAATCAGATACTTTGAAACTTTGTTGTACAGATATTATCACTTATAAAAAGAAGAAAAAATTAGAATTTTTAGGTGGTTGTCCCTTTTTAAGGTAACTGTTTAATAAATGATTTTTTTTTAATTTGTCTTGTAATTTATGATCTTTTAGATCATAATTTAAATATTTCTTTTGATCAAACTGAAAATTTTATGAAAAAATGATAGATCACGATATAAAATTTTAAAGATATATATCAAATGACAATCTAATAGTATATTATTAGTCCCAACTCCCAAAAGCTATATTTACAAGGACATTTAAGAATATGGACTGAATTTAAATAATGACTATTTTGCATAAATCAAACAAAAAAAGTAGACATTGCAAAATATAATCCGGAAATCTATTTTCTCAGAACAAAAATTTCCTTATTTAAAAAAAGACAAGGTTTTATCTTATTAGTCAAGCAGGCTAGTTGCAATAAAAAAAATAGCACTAACTAGAAATAGAAAGTGCTTCGAAAGGCGTTGGCTATCTTCTTACTGACAACACAGCCAAATGCTGACACTCAATTAGTTGCATTGGCACGTCACTCGGCTCCTCGGCTCCAATTTTATTGATTCGACAAAACACAGTAATCTATGATTGAATTCTATACATATGTGTGTGAAAAATAAGTAATATCAATAGTTAAATATATATTTTAGAACTTATTATCTCTAACTTTTTAAAATTTGCATGTCTATATTCAAAATCTTCCACTAAAAAAAGGAGGGATGATGAGAAAGAAAGAGAGCCATCTTCTCGATCCTAATTAAGTTAATAAATGGCTTTTTTTTCTTGATCGAATAAATAATACTATGACTAACTCAATCATTAATGCTAGTATGTTAATTAGCGAGGTGTCGTTCTTTAAATGGTGTTTTTATTTATTAGGGTGATTAATTAAGTTCTTAATCATACTACAATAAACAAACTTTTTTTTAGTTAATTGAGCTTAATTACATGTAATTTTAATATATCTAGTCGTGTCCATACAAAGGCCAAAAGAGTTGTTCTTAATTAATTAAATTCTTCATGGCTCTTCAAATTTTTAAGAGATGGATATATTAATTCGTCCATCATAGCATAAAAAATAATAATTTGAACAACTCTTAATCACACTTACATGAGCTGAAAAGATATGATTATCGTATTAAATTAATAATCTCATACATTAATATAAGCTTATCTCATCATCTTATATCTTAGACCATAATTATAGATCTTCAACGTCAATTTTTTTTTATATACAATCCTAATTATATTTGCTGTTATCAATAAATTATTCAATTGTTAATTAGAAAAAAGTATATTTCAAGAACCAGACAACACCTAACAAATGAAAAAGTTGGGATAAATAATTATTTTTATGGGTTTGTGATTAAATTTGGTAATAGGAATGTTATTTTATTAGTTCCACGTCGGTCATGGATTGAATTAATTATTACTAAAGTATTTCGAGTTGTGCTGTATTTTGAGGTCAAATCTTAAAGTTTAAGCTGAGAGTTGTTAATATCAAAACATGTATGTGTATTATATTATAATCTATCCTTATATTATATTCCTCTTTTTTTTTTGGTATTCGATATCTACATTGAAACCTGACTAAAGTCAAATTTACGTCGGAAGTCCCACATTGAGAGGTAAAAACCTCTAGTTAATGATGAATGAGTACCTACGACCACTCCACCACAACCCTATTAGATTTATATTCCATTGTTGTGTCTCTTATAATCCTGTTTATTGCTTTAAAATTTATTAGTTGCTTGAAAATACAGCTACTATTAGAAATAAAAGTTTTTTCTACTACAAATCAATGAAAAACTTATTTTATAAAATATAATTTTTTCATTCATTTTTCATGAAATCAATTCAATAAAAATACGTATGGTGGAAACAGATTCTCATTGAAATACTTGAAACTTTTTAATTTTTTTGTGTGAAAATAATGCTACTATTTTTTGTCTTCTCATTGATTAATTCAATCAAAATATATATGAGAATAGCCACTGAACATTTTTTTGATAGTAATTTCAATTAAAAAATAATATTATTTTAGTAATGAGCTAGGTCCTTAGGTTCTTAAAAGTCGAGATAAATCCAGAATTTAAAATTTATGAATTCATCAAACTAAAATAGAACTTTCTTATATATAAATGCCCAAGGAAAATTGAACCCTTACTTAAGGAGGGCAACAAAACATAAGCAAGTTTTATTGTTTTATCACTAGATCAAGAATTTACTTTGTTATTATTGAATTTCCAAATATAATTGTTTAAATATATTTAATCAATTCTTTAATATAATATAAAATATACACAAAAATTATCCGCCCCCAGCTTGAAGTTGAAGGATCATGGTATATATGTGTACTTTAATTAATACGACTTAGATGGGTACAAATAATTCTATTAATGGATTAAGACAGTTTAAAGTTTGACTTAATACATCACACGGTAAAAGAAATAGTAATTATTAGAACAGACCGTCTCATTTTAGTTGTCATAATTTTCTTTTTGAGAATCAAACTATATAAACTTTGACTAACATTTTAAGATATATTTTTTTTTATCATATTAATATAAAAAAATTATAACTTATAGTACTTTTCATATAGTTTTTGAATATCTAATTTTTTTTTCTTTATAATATTGAGTTAAAGTAATATAATTTAACTTTAAAAATTACTCAAATTGACTTTCGAAAAACACAACATGACAACTAAAATGGGACGGAGGGAGTAATAATTAAATATAATATCTTTTATATTATTATACTAATTTAAGATATAAATAGGTCACTATATTATTTTCTAGATATCATATTAAACTTATCCTGAAGGAGTTTTATCTATATATATATTGTTTGATTAAATTAGCCTAACTTTGCTTGATGTATAAAAGTTAATAACAAGTTGCAACCAGATGTGATTGTATCGACTTTTTTTTAAGTGACTTATAAGCTTAAAGTAAAAATCATAAGTTAGGATACTCAATTTTTTATTTTTGACTATTTTTTTTAAAAAAAAATTCAACCTAACAGAAAGTGCTTAAAAGGAGCACTTTTTGTGTTTCTCAAATACTTACAAAACTAAAAAAAAACTTAAAAATCAAAACCCACTTAAAATAAGTCAATCTAAACACCTCCTTAGTTAACATTGGTAACAAATTTGTTCTTATTGCGTTTGAATCTGAAATTTGGAATTTTATCACATTCCATTCTCATTGAAGCTCTATTTTTTTGAGAAGAGAGAAAACATGATAGAGATTTTTGTCAAATTACATAGTTTTTCCTTTTATATTTACCATTGCTATTGGCTCGTTATGTGTCCTCTCCTCTCCCTATTTCAAACTTATACATGAAATTAGGGCATATAACACAAAGTTCATTATTTTACTGCATAATTACGTGCCTTCTCGTCAATTTTTGAAATTATTATTCGTGTCAATTTTAAATCCTCATATATATATATTTGACACATTCAGATTTATGCATCTCAAATACATGGGACCAAATTAGATGTAATTTATTTCATACACATTATATTCAAGTGGAATAGCATGTACGAGGAATACACTGACTCTCTCGCTCTCTTCTCTCCCTCTCTCGCTTCTCTTCCTATATATGCAGTATTTACAGACAAAAGTATTCAATTATTGGGGAAAAATAAATAGACTTCTAATGTCGAATCAGTATTTAAAAATGTATCTAATTTTCCAAAATATATGTATTTAGTATGATTCACATGTATTTAGAATAAACGGACTCTCTCTCGCGCCTCCTTCCTATCTTGCTCACTTCTCTCTTTTCTCGCTCGCTTCTCTCCCTATGTATCTGTATTTCAAAATGCATTTGATAGCAAAAATACATATATCTAGATATATTTGACTTTTGAATTGGTCAACTCATCAGGCTCATGACCTGAAGATTGCAGGTTCGAATCCTGTATTATTATAAGGCCTCCCAAGCCACATATGTTACATATTTTAGCCCACTTAGTTGATGAAGCTCACAATTGAATCATGTTTGCCGTTTCTCAATTGAATTCTCGAGGGACCAATAAATCTTTTCCTTGCTTCCACTTCCAATCTTCTGAATCGAAAGTAATCAAGATCCTGGTTTCTGTAATGATGATAAGTAGTTCTGAGGGGAAGACAACCTTTATGATCTTGAAATGTAGAGGATTTGATCTCAGCACGATGAGAGCAACTTTGATAGTTAGAAAAACGCATTCTAGGGTCCACTGCTTAGTACTCGATTTGCAAATATGATATCTATACTCGTTTCTAGTGCGTCTTACACAACATAGTATTCATGACATGGGAACGAATGTCCTAATATATTTTAGCTGGTAAACCGCGCAACTAATACTTCCTTAGACTTCATTTCCAGCCGTGTAGTAGCCCACATTCTTATCCTGCACAATACCACATTCAAGTTAAAAGGCGTAACATAATTAAGACAAGATATCGTTTCACATCTAAATTCTTTCTAGAGACAAATATTGAACTCACAAAAACTTATTTGCTACATCTGAGACATTGCCGAAGCATGAGACCATGCGTAAATTAACCAAGACTCAACAGAGTAAAAGATTACTACATGCCTGGGATAACATCCTTTGCTTGTTTCGAAATTGAGTCCTGGCTTTGTTAGCGACCGAGTTTGGTGACTTGTACAACCTCTGAAAAAGGAGCATTATCATAGTATATAAATGTTCAGTTAAATCAAACATTAGGGACTCGATAAACAAGGAAGATAATTTTTTTTTGGAGACCTAGATAAATGCAGACGCAAAAAATAAATTTACGGATCAATAAAATGTACAAAAAGAGGAAGGTCAATTGAGATATTATCCGCAAATATTCATAAAATAAGGTGCCAGAAGCACAGAGGTCACCTTTTCAGTTCCGGATATACGATGCTCAACACTAGAAACCAATTTTTTCTTCGGTGTGAAACCAAAGACATCATGAAGAAACTCATTTTCCTGCACAACAGAAACGATATAGGTAACGAGGACTGAATAGGAAATATATACCACCAGTCCAAAACTCAAGTTACGGGTAAAGAAAGTATACCTGCATGTGCTTCACAAAACCTCCTCCAAGAAAGTGCTTTAGGAAGTTTAACTGTTCAATAAATTAAACATAGTTTAAGCAAACACACAGCCAGTAACATGCTATAAGACGACTGAAAGGGACGAGAATGACCTGTATCAGTTGACACCAAGTACTTGTGGTAAGCGAGTCTCCACCAATCTTCATTGAGCTCTCTGGAGTATACCCTTCCTGATATCGATAGTAAGAAAGTTACCAATGGCAACATCTAATACCATAAAAGAGCAAAAACTTGAATACGGGGTACTACCTCAAGAAATTCCAAGATATCTCGAAATGTATTTCTTTGACTGTTTAAGTCCTTTTTGGCTGATCCTTTGCCTCCTGCCTCTACAGAAAGACTTCTCACCTGATTCAGGACCTTTGCCCTTAATCCCTGGATATGTAAAATATCCTTAGATTTGTTTGCTTCATCTGTGGAGCTGTCACTAGATCCTTTATCTTCAACAGAGAACTTTTCAAGACTCCCGACATCAAAAACTAAAGCAAGTGCTTCACCAGCTGCAATGCGGACAGCTCTATCATCCTTGTCCAGCAGAGTTGAAAAGTAGGAAATTGACCTGCAACATAGGAAGAGACATATTTCAATTATCTCTCAAACAAACACCAGATACAACCTTTCATCCCACTCTAATCTTCATTCATATATACCACACGAATAACATGTCCTTTGCAGGAAGTTACAAGTATTGCTTCTCTCTTCTTCTTCCTTTCTTTTATTAGTTTTTTTCTTTTCATTAAGGGTAGGTCTGGAATTCTGGTACATACCCTTGCCAGCTTTTCGGGTTTAGTGCCAATCCACCAACAGTAGTAAGGAGGAAAGACCAAGCAGATACCATTGCTGTTATCATTGGTGGTGAAGGCTTAGCGGTGGCCACCTGATCAATGAACCAGATACAACTGTCAATGAGATATATAATGAAAACCATGTAAGCAAACAACAAAATGCTCAGACAGGGACCAATGTTGGAATTTCTATTACAATATACCATCCACATAACAGCAGCAAGACCAAACTCTCAGAAAGTGAAAATAAGCATAAAAATTATGTAAGCAAAACAGCAATATTCACATATAAGGATAAAGGATCGGCATTAACATCACACTACGACATCCATATAAAAGCAACAAAACCAAGCTTCTAAAGCCATGCTCAACTGAAAATAAACATTAGTAACATACATTAGGGCCAATTTTTGGATGAATGACTTGCCACATCAATTGCATTGACTTTTCAGTTTCCTCTGGCTCTTCGCCTCCAACAAAAGTGACAATGGCCAAGCACTCCAGTAGCTGCAACCACCCAAAAAATATAGTCAGCATTCAAGCTTGACAAAGTAAATGCAAATACTAAAAGAAGCATCCACCATCTACAAACACACCGAAGATATCTTAGATGCCTCAGAACGAGATTTAAGAGCGTCTGTAATAGGAGACACTGATTCTTCCAACATTTCATGTGCTTTGTCCCCCGGGCCAGCAGTTAAAGCCAGAAGTCCTAATGACAGAAGAAATTACATAAGACAAATTTAGGCATCAACTTGAAGGATCACTATCTGAACCCCAAAGCTCATCAATATGCAGAGCTAGAAGCTTACTGACCAAGAACATGAGATGCTAAAGTTATCTCCTTGGAAGAACCCCGCTTAATGGAATTCAAACATTGTTGCAACAAAGTGGCAAACCTGCAAGATAGAACAAAATTGCGAGGAGGACACAAAAAGAAGTCACAATTACAGCAATATCACTAACCAAATTGGCCCTCTAGCACCCCACCACCACATTTCATATTAGCATAAGATAATAGGGATCATTATTATGTGATCACTTATTTGAACCAAAGATATAAAATACATCCCCCACATTTCATATTAGCAAGTTACTATGGGATTACTTATATTTGAACCAAACATATCCTTGATATTAAGCTTCTGTTAGAAAGAGTGGCAGTCAAAATCTTCATTTATTCATAAATAAAAAATTTCTATTAAATGAAATTAACTCGTATTGTAGTACTCCTAGAAACAAAATTCTACATGCACATTCTATACACAGATCACATGTGAACATTAGCTGGGACTTCTGCATGGAATTTGGTAGATACTAATAATATGGTAGAATAGTCTTTTAAGGATCTTTTACGAATACTAGCCAGATTACTCTCCACCTTTAACCATCTCTTGAAAATCAAGCTTTTTTGAAAAAAAAGAAGTATAACTAACACAAGCAAGGTAATTCCAAAAAGCAAGCATTTTATCCATAACGAACTTTAAGTAAAGTCAAAGAAATAAAAGCCAGACAACTGATAGATAAGCATAACACAACTTCAAAACAAGTCAAAAGAATTCCCTTACTTCTTTTCAACAAACTCGTGCTGTATGTCGCTATTGAAGGCTTCTATAATAGACGCAAGAGCCTTCTCTCTTGTTGATCCCCTACATAGCCAACAAGCGAGAATAAATATCAGTCACTTTCTTTGTCAGAGCCATATCCAATTCATCTATACTGAAGCAACTGAGCAAAATAAACATCATTATTATGTTTCCTTAGTAGTCCAGTCTGCTTTAGAAAAGTTCTTTTCCAAAAATCAAAATCATGGACGGAACGAATCCTAATGATTGACAAAAGGAATCTTAATGATTCATCTGCCGGGATGGCGGAACGAAATTTTGGTAATCCTCTCAATCTAATGATTGGGGAATTCGCTTTAAAATTGTCCACCCTAACTCTCCCCAAGTATATGCTTCAACAGGAATCAATATAATTTGTGTTACCTCCTATGTTTTTCTCCAAAAATATAAAATTACTTACCCTTTAGTACTTCCATATCAATTTATCTCAAAATTTAAAATTAATGTTATGCCTCTTACTTAGGAATATAGTCATAATTTTACCAAATGTAGTCAAAATTAGCAAATGTAACTTGAATGATTCTTCTATGTTCCCACTTATTTGAATTTTTTAATTTTCTTGAGAAGATAATGGACTTATTTGAAGGTATTTGAGTGTATATGGAACTTACTATGTTAATTTAGCCTATACATTATACAGACACAAGAACAAAATATTAAACAAGGATTGAAAAGTAAATTTGATAAATGAATATGCACACCAAAATTTAGACAGTTATTTAATTCAAAATTTTTAAAAGTTGAGAAAACTATGTAAAATACCAGACCATGTCAAACAAAGATAGATTTAAGTTTTATGGGTTCAATTTTTAAGATTCTTAGCATTGAACCAATTATATATTTAAAGTTATCGGTTCATATCTACTATTTATTACAATTTTAGTTGATTTTTATACATACATTATGTCTCGCGTCAAAAGTACCGCTCACAACACTACATCCGCCTCTGGTGTCAAACATTTTCTAAAAACTCAATCCAAACACCGAAACCATCTCCCAAATTATTATCTCAAAGAGTTTGTTTCCCAAATCTACAACCAAATCCAAATCCAATTCCATTTCATATGGTATTCAATATACAACATTGAATTTAAGACTGATTTATATTATGTAATGTAACGGCATTGAAACGTAACGCATTGAAATATGATAGAACCTTTTTTCATAGAGTGCATCGACACATTGATCAAGCAAAGTCTCCCTGTCTACTTGAACCTCCTCTGCACCTGAAACAATCATCTCTGATCGAGAAGTTGACGATGAACTGACGCTATCCGTGTCATCACTATCCAACATTACAGCATTCTTTCGTTGCGAACTCTCTACAACAATAACAACAATTAAAAAAAAATCCTCAATTCACAATCCCATTTTCCAATTAAACCACAATGACTATAAATAAAGAAAATTAGGTTTTCAAACTCTAAACAAAATTCCAATTCAAGTTCAAATCAAACAACCAAAAAAATCTATTTTTAGTCAAATTCCAAGTACTAGTACATTAATTACACTCTCAAATACAACCAATAAGTAAAATAACACTTCCATAACAAACCCAATTCCGCTAATTTAATATATCGAGAATTTTAGTAGCTCAGTTGATTAAAGGTTCGATTCCCCACCCAAATTTCAGCTAAATTAGAGCATAAATTCATTAAATAATTTCTAAAAAAAATAAACTTTAAACATCTACAATCAATTTTTCACTAATTTATTAGTAGAAAAAAAATACCCAAAAAAATTGTATAAATTGAACAGAAGCAAAACTTACTTCTTCCCATGGCGGCGACAGCTCCGAGTAATAAAGGGTTAGAAGCAAAAACAGGGTTGACTAAAAGTCAAACGATGAGAATCAAAGGGCAGAAATTGAGTTGAAAAAATACAGAAACTATTATACTTGTTTGAATGAAGGACCAATGTATCCATAAAGAAAACTTTAGGGACTGAAAATTGAAGTTTCTCAGATTGTTACAGAGCAGTTGAAGAAGAAAAAGGAAGGCGAGCGAAGAAAGGTATGGTATTTATATGAGAAAAATGCTGCTGTAGAAAGAGGTATTTTTGGTATTTTGCTTTGGAATATTCGTGAATTTTGTGTAAGGGTGCAGGGGTTGTTGTGGTGGCGTGATGACGTGGAGTGATCATAACCGCAAAATATTTATGAGTTCGAATCATCAAGAAAATATAAAAGGATGAGGATGAGGGAGGCTAAATTTTATTTGTTTTTTTGCAAAAAAAAAGATCGTATTTTTGTTCGAGAAGAATAAAGTAAAATGGATTAAGGACCGTATCGAAGCAATGATATTTGAAAATATATAGATAGAAGTAATTAAGAAGTACACCTGGACTCTAAATTATTTATTCTTTGTAGGTCTAGGAAAAGATTGAACATAATTTATCTTACTCATTTGTATTCTATATTTTTATAAAAGATTGTTTTCATGGCTTGAATTGATAGATATCGGATTGAATTGTGTTTTTTTTTTTTTTATGTAATGGTAATTTTTTGTCTAGGTATGAATTTTGTAATTGATACTGAAATTTGAGATTTATATCTATGGGTTTTAAGAAGTTTAAAAGTTACATGTTTGTTTATTTATTTACCTACTTTATATTTTTTCTTATTTTTGTTTGTTAAAAATTTAGTAAAAGAATTATCCAAGACATATATTTGTTTTCTCCTTGAAATTCTATATATACATACACTTGCATATATAATCAATTGATCATGATTTTCTTGGGCTAAACTATTTTATAATTATTGATAGACATATTTATGAAATAAGAGCATATAAATGGCAAATTAAGATCTATGTTGATCAAGTTAAGGTGCTTTTGAAGATCGTGGAAGAAAGATAGAGGAAAACTATATTGCTTTGGACTCAAAAAAGATGGTGTCTTAAAAGAATTGTATATTGTGATTATTATCAAAATTGTAAAATGTAATTATATGTAACTTGTAAATTATTTTGAAATCTCAAAAATAAATTTGTGTCTACATTATGTAACTTTTTTGACTAACAAAGCTTGCTAATTTGTTTTTTAATTTGTGGTAATGAAATTGTTGAAATCTATTTGATTTTTTTTAGCTACATTATAAAAATTATTGTGATTAATAATGCTTATAACAATATTCTTCAATTTGTAGCTAAATACAAGAATGTTACCACAGGATTAAAAATATAAAATAGCCACAAATTTTAAATTTTCATAGTAAATAAATAAAGTCATCTGCCATAATAGAATACATTGTGTGTACAATATAAAAAATGCTCTAGATTTTATTTATTGTGGCAAAAGAGCATAATTATTTGCTACAAGTATATATTTCGTAGCAATTTTTTTTTTACTATCATAGCTACAAACAATTTTTTTTGGTAGCTATAAGTATTAGTTCTTAGCCACAGACCATGTAAAGTTTGAAGCTAACTTTTAGCCATGCTACATCTTGCCACGAATGCTACGGAAAAATATTTTATGGCTAAAGTGTTTAGCTACGAAAAATTTCATATTTAGCTGCAACGTGCTTTGTAGCTTTAAGTGTATTTTCTTGTAATGGATTTTCCCTATTTCAAGGTGAACAATTTAATTTTTGACTCTTAAATTGGTGGTCTTTAATTTTTACCGTTATTTCTTATTTAATGAAAAATTATGGGCCAAAGTATGCTTAACTATGAAATAATTTCGCAAGACAAAAGTTTAGCCTTGTTTGCCATAAGTTGTGTACTTGTGTAGTATCTCATTTGCAAGTCTCAAATTTAGAAAACTTAACATGTATCGGCATAAGTTCGTATGAATAAGTTATGCCATGTGAATGTTTTGCAAAAGTTTAGAGAATCTTTTCCTTGTTCGGCAAAGTTTTAAGAACTTAGTGTCACAGACTTAGACTTCAACTAAGACCTCCGTGCGGCACTTGACAACTTACTCACGAATCTTTCACGATCTTGTAAGCTCAAGTAAGCCTTTAAGACTAGATCGCTAAGGGAATGCTAGATTGTAAGAAAGACAAGAGAGCTTTTATGAAGAAGGCTTTTGTATTGCTTGGAAGAATACTTGTTTGCTTCATGGTTTGCTACAAATGAATGCCCCCTCTATTTATACTACTCCTAAGGGGCCCAAGTGTAAATAGAAATTGCTATACAAGTCCCTCCATATTTACAAAGAAGTCATTCTCTAGAATTCTCTACACACTCTAGAGAATTCTAAGTCTTTCAAGACTTCTCTGCAAGTTTCTATAAGGATCTAGAGTCTTCCACTAACCTCTCCAAGACTCTAGATTTTTTTACCTTCTTCAACATCAAGTGGCGGGTCATAACACTCTCCCCCACCTGATGTGGCGACGACCGCGGCGCACTGCTGCTGCAAGAACTCCCGGATCTTGTCTTTGAACTGCCACAGGTCTTCATATCTCTCCCAGGTGGCCTCCTCCGGAGATTGTCCCTTCCAATGGACTAAGAACATAGCAGTGGCCTGTTGTCCCTGTTTTCGCTTGGCTTGGTAGTCCACAATGGCCTCGATGTCTCGATCATGGGAGGCGGTGATTGTGAGTGGCGCCCGACTTGATTCTCCTCGTCTAGGATCATCCTTGTCCTCATGGTACGGCTTGAGGACGCTGGCATGGAAGACTGGATGAACCTTAATATGCGGTGGTAGCTCCAACCTGTAAGAGATCTTGCCAACCTTGGCAACGATCCTGAACGGGCCCTCATACTTTCGCACCAAGTTTTGATGCATGCCTCGCAATGCCTTGAATTGCCTGGGGTTGAACTTGACCAAGACCATGTCTCCAACTTGGTAATCCGTGGGACGACGCTTGCGGTCGGTAAACTTCTTCATCTTCTTCGCTGCCTTGTCCAAATAAGACTTGGCAGTGTCGAGCTGCTCCTCAAAGCCCTTGGCCATGTGATAGGCCCCCAAACTCTTGCCCTCGAACGCGGCCGGTAGTGAATGTGGAGTTTGTGGCTGTTGGCCTGTGGCTAGCTCGAATGGTGTTCGCCCTGTGGCCTCACTCCGCTGTAGGTTGTAAGAGAATTGGGCTACGTCCAGTAGTCTCGCCCAATCTTTCTGATGGGAGCTCACAAAGTGCCTCAAGTAGCACTCCAGTAAGGCATTGACTCGCTCCGTCTGGCCGTCCGTCTGCGGGTGGAAACTAGTGGAGAAATGTAATTTTGTGCCAAGAATTTCGAACAATTCTCTCCAAAAGTTCCCGGTGAAGCGTGGGTCTCTGTCGCTAATGATATGTCTTGGCAATCCCCAATACTTCACCACATTCTTGAAAAATAGCCTGGCAGCTTCCTTAGCAGTGCAACCTGCCGTGGCGGGCATGAAGCTGGCATATTTGGAGAACCTGTCCACCACGACCATAATCGTCCCGTACCCGTCGGACTTCGGTAAGCATGTGATGAAGTCCATGGCCACGCTCTCCCATGGACGCTCCGCTATGGGCAGGGGCTCCAAGAGTCCTCCTGGTTGGCGCTGCTCTACTTTGTCTTGCTGGCACACAAGACAAGTCTGCACATAGCATTCAATATCGTCCCGCATGCGTGGCCAGTAGTAAATCGCCTCAATCAATGCCCTCGTGCGACGCTGCCCTGGATGTCCGGCCCATAATGTGTCGTGACTTTCCTTCATGATTCGTCGCCTGATAGTCCCGAATTTCGGCACATAGATCCTTCGCCCGGCGGTAAGCAAGAGTCCATCTTCTACCCAGAAGCGCCTTGTCTTGCCCTGAACGGCTAACTCCATAAGCTTCTTTGCCTCTGGGTCATGCTGTAGACCATCCTTGATTGCATCTTGGATGTCGCAATGTGCTGTGGTGATGGCCGCCAGCTCGAACTTCCTGCTAAGGGCATCGGCCACAACATTGCCTTTGCCCGGCTTGTACTCCAGTTCATAGTCAAACTCGGCCAAGAAGTCTTGCCACCTAGCTTGCTTCGGGGTGAGTTTCTTCTGTGACTGGAAGTAGCTAGTGGCCACGTTGTCGGTCTTGACTAAGAATTTGGAGCCAAGTAAGTAGTGTCTCCACGTGCGTAGGCAATGGACGATGGCTGTCATCTCCTTCTCCTGCACGGTGTACCGCCGTTCTGTCTCGTTCAGCTTGCGGCTCTCGAAGGCGATAGGGTGCCTCTCTTGCATCAATACTCCTCCAATGGCATAGTCAGAGGCGTCCGTATGCACTTCGAATGTCTTGGAGAAGTCAGGCAACGCTAGGACCGGCTCCTCTGTCACGGCAGCCTTGAGGTCTTCAAAGGCCTCCTTGCACTCCTCGCTCCAAACCCACGGCTTATTCTTCTTCAATAGCTCAGTAAGTGGAGCGGCTTTAGCGGAGTAGGCGCTTATGAACCTGCGGTAATAGTTAGCAAGTCCAAGAAAAGATCTAAGTTCGGTTACCTTTGTGGGCGCCTCCCACTCTTTGATGGCCCGAACTTTTGCTTCGTCCATCCGTAGCTCTCCCTGGCTGATAACATGTCCCAAGAAGTGCACCTCATGTTGGGCGAACTCGCACTTCTCCCGCTTGATGAAAAGTTCATTCTCGCGCAAGACTTGGAATACTTTCTTTAGATGCTCCACGTGCTCCTCCAAGGTGTTGCTATAGATGACTATGTCATCCAAGTAGACTACTACAAACTGATCTAGGTAGGGGTGGAAGATCTTGTTCATTAGTGTGCAAAAAGTGGCGGGTGCGTTGGTTAGGCCGAAGGGCATCACCAACCACTCGTATGCTCCATACCTCGTTACACATGTGGTCTTCGGTTCATCTCCCTCTGCTATGCGTACCTGGTAGTAGCCCTTCCTTAAATCCACCTTGGTGAAGTACTTGGCCTGTCCAAGTCTATCAAACAAGTCGGCAATGAGCGGGATGGGATACTTGTTCTTCACGGTCACCTTATTGAGCGCCCGATAGTCTATGCATAGGCGCAACGAGCCATCCTTCTTCTTTTGAAATAACACCGGCGCGCCATAAGGTGCCTTGGATGGACGGATATGACCGGCCTCGAGGAGCTCCTTCAACTGCTTCCTCAGCTCCTCTAACTCGGGTGGAGCCATGCGGTATGGTGGGTATGCGGGCGGCCTTGCTCCTGGCTCCAGCTCGATCCTGTGGTCTACCTCGCGCCTTGGAGGTAGGTGTCTTGGCAACTCTTCGGGCATCACATCTTTGTTTTCTTCAAGCACCTTCTCTATGCAAGGTGGCAATGTCTCCTTAGCACCATTGCCTTCATCCAAGCTCGCAATGGTGGCTACGAACGTCGGCTCCCCCTTCTTTAGGCCCTTCACAAGCTGCATGGCCGACAGGTGGGTTTGTCCTTCCTTCTTTGGCATCTTGACTAGAGGTACCATGCAGGGTCCCTCTCGCTCCATTACCAAGAGTTGTTGGAGGTAGGGATCGATCATCGTGTGGTACCGTTGGAAGAACTCCTGTCCAAGGATGATATCAAAGATATCTAAGGGGGCGACAGTGAAGCTTGTCTTACCTTGCCACTTTCCCAACGTGATGTCCACTCCATGAGCGACTCCGCACACGGGAGTCAATGGTGCATTGACCGTCTTCAGGCGGGTGTTGCTTGGCCCATAACTTAGCCCCAACCTTGCTGCCGCCGTCTTGGTCATGATGTTGGCTTCTGCTCCAGAATCCACCATGGCACGAGCTGGTCGTCCGTTGATGGATATGTCAACATATTGGGCAGAATAA
Source organism: Solanum dulcamara (assembly GCF_947179165.1). Lineage (NCBI taxonomy): Eukaryota > Viridiplantae > Streptophyta > Magnoliopsida > Solanales > Solanaceae > Solanum > Solanum dulcamara. The sequence goes on along the minus strand of NC_077237.1, from coordinate 83,561,950 downwards.
TCCCCTGCCTTCTCAGCTTGCTTCGCGATGGCTCCACATAGCCCGATCATGCCTAGCTGAGTCGTGTCCGAACCCTGCCCTTGGTCCACTTCCTTGTCCTTTCGCTCCCGCAGTATGGCACCAAGGTTCTTCATCTCCGGACACCTAGCATAGCCGTGAGGACCTCCACATATGTAGCAGCCGCTGCTCTTCGTGGTCTGCTCCTTTCTCTCGGCGTAGCCCTGTCGCCCGAACCTCCTACCGTCAGACTTGTTGGAATCATGGCTCTTGGGTGGAGGATGTTGCTCTTTGCCTTTGCCACGATCTCCCCCACCTTTGGCATGACTACTCCTTATTTCTTTGCCCTTGCCTCTGTCATGCCTGTCATGCTTAAAGTCCGTCAAGGCTTCGGCTTGGGTGATGGCCTCATCGAAGGTGCTGACTTTACGGCGCTCCAACTCCGTCTTGGCCCAACTCTGCAGCCCATCCATGAAGTGGAAGAGCATATCTTCATCTGTAAGGTTGGGGATTTGAAGCGTAAGGGTAGTGAACTCCTTCACATAGGCACGTATGCTACCCGTATGCTTCAGCTCCCGAAACTTGCGTTTGGCCTCATAGATGACATTGTTGGGGAAGAAGGCCTTCTTGAACTCATCCCGGAACTGCTCCCAGGTGTTGATGGTGCATAGACCCTTCCCGATCTCAGACTCCTTGCGCTTCCACCATAACATGGCCATCTCCGAGAGGTATAGCACGGCCGTGTTGATCCTCGTCTCGTCGCTTTTCACTTTGTTACACTTGAAGTAATTCTCCAAGTGCCAAAGGAAATTCTCCACCTCTTGTGCATCACGAGCACCTTTGAACATTGGTGGCTTGGGAGCCTCAATCTTGGCCTCCCGGTCCGCACTGGACGTCATACATCTCCCAGCATCTATGTCTCCTTTGAGTGCTGCCATCTCGGCCTTCATGGTCTCCACCGTGCTTAGCGCGTCCATGAGCCGACACTCCAAGGAAGTGATCACCTCCTTCATCTCGTACTCGGCAGCCTTGCGCACCTCCAACTCCTTCCGGATGTTGTCGTTCTCCTCAAGGGTGAACTCCTCTAGAGACTTGAACTTGCCGTCGACCTTGTTCAAGCGCTTGCCTAATATCTCCACTGCTTGCCGGGCAGCATCCACCCTTGCAATCCACTCCATGCCGGGTGTGACGTCCACGGGCTCCTCGCCTCGCTCATCGTCACTCACCTCAGTGGCCGAGGGTGAGTAGGATGTTAAGGCCTCGCTTGGTGTAGGCTCCAGCGGCACCTCCTCATTTCTCTTAGAGTTTTTCTTTCCTTTGCGGTGCTTCCTTCCAACATCTTGCTTGACGTTGGTGGCGGTAGTGGCATTGATGTCTCCCTCACTTGCCATATCCCTTAGTAGAACCTCGCTCTGATACCACGTTGTCACGGACTTAGACTTCAACTAAGACCTCCGTGCGGCACTTGACAACTTACTCACGAATCTTTCACGATCTTGTAAGCTCAAGTAAGCCTTTAAGACTAGATCGCTAAGGGAATGCTAGATTGTAAGAAAGACAAGAGAGCTTTTATGAAGAAGGCTTTTGTATTGCTTGGAAGAATACTTGTTTGCTTCATGGTTTGCTACAAATGAATGCCCCCTCTATTTATACTACTCCTAAGGGGCCCAAGTGTAAATAGAAATTGTTATACAAGTCCCTCCATATTTACAAAGAAGTCCTTCTCTAGAATTCTCTACACACTCTAGAGAATTCTAAGTCTTTCAAGACTTCTCTACAAGTTTCTATAAGGATCTAGAGTCTTCCACTAACCTCTCCAAGACTCTAGATTTTTCTACCTTCTTCAACATCAAGTGGCGGGTCATAACATTAGTCTCTATAAGCATAAGTTCGTATGAATAAGTTATGTTTTGTGATTTTTTTATGAAAGTTTAGAAAATCTTTACCTTGTTTGACAAAGCTTTAAGAACTTAGCCTTTATCAACATAAATTCAACTTATCATAAACGTGAATCGTTTCAAATGAATAATATATCAAAAGAATCGAGACATTAAGAGCAGCTCATATCTAAACTTTGAGCTATTTAAACTTTAGAGGAAGATTTGAGTTGATGTCCATTAAAATCCACCATTAAAAAGCTTTGATGCTCAGATTTTAAAATTTGACATGCCACAAATATGAATAATACATTAAAAGACTCAAAACATCAAGAGTGTCATATCTAACGTTTGAGATTATTTAGAGGAGATTTGAGCTAGTCAGAATTGGGAAAAAAATCATTGTGAAAGATGGACTGCTTCAATGTATAAATATTGTATAACAATGTATATGAATATATCTACATCTCTGATACATATATACACACACTATTTATACAATATAGATATATTACATATACATGCGACTATTTTAGCTCAAATGTGCGGTATATATTTGTGTAAAATACCCTTATTTCCTTAGGAAAATCCAGTGAGGATGCATACTTAGGTTGGCCCAAAACCAGGTGGAGGTTTAGATCAAAATTTTCACTTCCTTTTTGCTCTCATTTTTCTTCTTTGATAGCACAATTGTATCTCACCAGCAAAAAGTATAAATTCGTATCATTATTTTGGAGATAATTACACTTGTAAGCATATAACAATTACAAGAACTTTCTATAAAGCCAAAAATAAACCCATTGTCATGTGAGATGAATCTATTATTTCAATTTGCTATTTGTCATCAAATGTCTCGTATGCCCTTACTAATATCATGCTAGAGTTGCTTGCTTCTTTGGGTGTGTTTGGTAGGGAAGATAAAAAAAATCACAAAATAAGTTTTTTTTAGTTAATGTACCTAATGGTAGGAAAATTAAATTAATTAACAAGAATTTGAGGTGTTAATTCGTCATCTAATTGTTTAAGGTAGCAATAGGAAAACTACTTGTAGTTATATTCGGGTGTTCTTAATGCGCTTAATTGGGTTAGAAATAGCCAATTGAGTAGTCTTGAGTGTCCAAAAGGAACTAATATAGAATTTACTTGAAAAGTGAATTCTGTTTTTTTGGTTTCCCATTCGGTGTCCAAAGCCGTGGAGCCCCGACTAAATTCGGATCTCGCACTGCAGGGCCCACTCAGAGGTAGCGCTCCAACAAGATTTTTTCCATTCCCAAGGCTTGAACTTGAGACTTCTCGTTAAGGTAAAGCAATTCCACCACTGCACCACAACTCATTTTGGTAAAAATGATTCATGCTTGTGATCATAGGTCAGTTTACATTGGATTGTTACTGGAGAAGTGATTTCCTTGTATATATTCATGCTTGTTGTCATTGATCATTTTACTTACTTTCTAGATCAGCCTTTATTTTCATATTAGTCATAATTTTCTTAAAAAATCAAAATATCTATCAAGTATTTGGCTTAGAGTAATTGGTTGTAATATCTTATTTTCTTAATTGCTTATATATTGTTCTCTGGGATCGATCTTGACTCCTAGTTAGGTATATTATATATATAATTGTGTATACTTTCTCACTTTGATGAGTGAATTTGAATGTTATCAAGATTTCAAGTTCAAATTCCAGTTGATACCTTTTTTTTTTAACCTAAATTTTGGATTCGTCATTGTCAATAGCTTTGCTCGCAGAGGCGGATCTGCATATAAATACATGAATCATGTAGCTTTTGTTCATATCATATATATAAGAGATAAGTGTCGAAAACATACCTAAACTATTTCCTTTTTTTGAATTTCATAACTAAACTATTGGGAGTGTAAGTTTCATACCTAAAATATCGCTTATTAGTTTGAGAAACACACCTCTCTCTTTTATTTCACTCTCATCATGGTGTGTGTACTACATTCTCTCTTTTATTTAAAAAAATTGTCACATCACACTCCACATGGACAAAATGTTCTACCTTCACAAAAATTAAATAAATTATTAAAAATTAAAGATTAAAGTATTATTATCCCCCCTCCCCTAAAAAAATATAATTATAAAATAAAATATAAAATATTTTTCTTATCCCACTGCTCCACTTTCTCTACCATCCCCACCCCACCCCCCAAATATTTTTTTTATAATTTTTTTTAAAAATAATTCTTATTTCACCCCTCCCCCTCCAAATAATAATTTAGACAATATTTTAAATTGTTTTAAAAAAAATTCTACCCCGCCCCACCTATCCCTCCGCTTTTAATTTTTTTTCTCATTTTGTGTTAGATATATACATATGATCTTAAGAAAGTACTTTTTAATTGCCGCAAGACATTTTTCTTAAAATACAATTTTTTATTTCTGTTATATTTGGTACGTAAGTAGAAAAAAATAATCTAAAAATATATGTACATGTCTAACCCAAAATGAGAAAAATATAAAAAAAACATAAATAAATTACGAGCGGAGGGTTAGATAGGTTGGGTATAATTTTATTTTTTTTTAAAAAATAAAAATAATAACATTTTTTTAGGAAGGAGTGGGGAGGGGGTGAAGTATGAATATTTTTTAAAAATAATTTATATAAGAAATTTTAAAAAATAAAAAGACGGGGATTGTCGATGGGTGGTGGAGTGGGTGCGAAAAATATTTTAAATTTTATTTTTTAAAAAATAATTTCTGTTTTTTGGGATAAAAATACTTTATTCTTTAACTTTTAATTAATATTAATTATTTATTTAGTTTTCGCCAATGTAAAATATTTTATCCATGTGGAATGTCATGCGACAAGGTTTATGCAAAAAATAGAGAGAGTATAAAGAGTGTATTACACACACCACTAATGTGTGTTTTTCAAATTAATAAGTGATGATTTAGGTATGAAACTCACACTTTCAATAATTTAGATGTGTTTTTGACGCTTATCTCTATAGACTATATATAATAAATAAAAAAATTACTAAATTATTTCTAAGTTATTACAATAGAAATTTAAAAAATCCACCTCAATTTGTTTTCTCTAAGGGGGTGGGGGACTCCATCGTGGCAGCTTATTATCCACGACACGAGTTCAAAATTGTGAAAGTCAACCATATTTTTCATGATAAAAGAAATATTTAAAAAATCAAAATAAAATGCGGATTTTTTCATTTCTTTCATTTTTATTTTTATTTTTATGTTGAATGAGCAGAGAACCTACGGACAAAATAGGAAAGCCACCAAAAAAACACTATAAATGCAATAAAGAAAGAAGAAGAAAAAAGAGTCATAGTTTATGGCTGTGAGCTCTTTAACAAGTGGTGTCACATAGACCATAAATTAGGCCCCAACCAGAGGCAGAGGGCCTGTATTTCAAAACAGTTTTGGCTCCGAGCGAAATTAGAATTTTAATTTTATAATTTAAAATAAAATTTTAATTTTATACGTTTTGAATTATTTTTTTAATAATAACTTCAAATGGTAGTAATTATATTTCAAATTTACTATTTATATATATTTAATAAGTTTACTCACACTAATATATTATTTAAATAAAAATTATCGAATTCGATCAAACTAAATATACAACAGTTTTGACAAGAGAACAGCTACGTTTGTGACCTCATATACGCTGTTTATTCTGTCTGTTTCTGGTGGGCGTTGACTCTTTATACATATAAATTAATTAATTGTCATGTATATGTAAACATTGAATACAATTTCAACTTGATATATACATTGTTCCAAAAACACAGATGAAACAAACATGTGTAAAGGAGTTAACAGAAATGTATAGTTGTTATTACATTAATTAACACACGCTTTGTAACTATAGTTAGTAGGTGTAGTTGATTTAACTTAACCGTATGCTTAATCCACACGGTTACAACATATCGTTTGGAAGAATATATAAGAATAGTACTTACTAAAGTGTATTAGTAATGGTGAATATATTAATAATATTGTGATTAATTATATCGAAATTCTTTCTTATCCACTATTTTGTTTGATGTATTTTAGGGAAGTTATGTATTTTACAATGCGTATCCATATATTAATTCCTCTTATATTACTAATATTATGATTTGTTATGTATTAATAGATTTGAACGTGCAGTTGGTGTTGAACTCCCAATTCTTTAGAAATGGGATGACCTTGAAGGAATCGAGCCCAAAATAGTCCCTTGTTTTTGGGTTAAGCCTTAAAGTCATTCTTGAATTTTCAAATGGAGCACTAATAGTCCCTCATGTTTGTAATATTGGTGCACTTCTGGTCACTTCCAAACTTTTGCCTATTTTTTAATATTGATTTTGGAGAAAAGATTCAATTATGCCATCAAACTTTGAGAAAAGACTTATCTATGTCATCCGTTAAAATTTTGGCTCATTTATATTATTTTCGTCTGAGAAAAGGCTCATCCATACCATTATTTGTAAACTAAAAATATTTTTTATTTTGCAAAACTATTTTGTACATGTGATTAATTATGATTCGGTTACGTCATTAACTAAATTATTATTTAAAATAAAAAAAGGTTCAAATATGCCATCAAACTTTGAGAAAAGATTCATCTATGCCATCTGTTAAAAATTTGGCTCATATATGACATTTCAGTTAATAAATAAAGGCATGGATGTTTCTCAAATGAAAATGGTATAAATGAGCCAAACTTTTAATGGATGACATATATAAGCCTTTTCTCAAAGTTCGATGGAATATTTAAGCCTTTTCCCTTGATTTTGTCCACAATTTCATGTATGAAATTTTTAATTGTCTTTTTATATATTTAGTAGAAATAATAATATAATGTGAGAGAAGGTGAGAAGAAAAATACCTTGTTCTATTTAGTAAAAATGTTATTGTAGCTATAATTCGAGAGGTTCATCATGTTGATTTCACGTGTAATAGTACAAAATTTTATTTTCTTGCAACGTCATATGTCAAGATTTTCTTAGTTTGGCTTCAATAATATTCCTTCTGAACAGAATAAAGTGTTTTTCTCCTCACCTTCTCTCACATGAAGTTATTATTACTACTAAATATATATAAAAAGATGATTGAATATTTCATACATAAAATTGTAGGCAAAATTAATTTTAAAAAATAGGCAAAAATTTGGGGGAGGACCAAAAGTACATCAATATAGCAAACATGAGGGACTATTAGTGCTTCATATGAAAACTCAAAGATGACTTTGAGTCTTAACTCAAAGATAGGGGACTATTTGGAGCCTTTTCTCCATCTTCGCATGAGCTAATTTTTGAGTTGAGTTAGATTTAAGGTCCATTTCTTATCAAATATGGTTGATCAAAACATATGATTAGTTTCAAAACAAGTGCATTATTAGAGTTACTAATATCTATGGATGGACGATTCAAAATTCTAAGTCTCAAATTTGAAATAATATGTTAAAAGATAAAAACTATGAAAAAATATAACAAAATATTAATAAATTATATCAAACTAGATACTTTTATGTATAAAATAAATTTTAAAAATTATATATATATATATATAATGTCGGATTGATTTGATCTCGGAATAACTTTTATTAGTTAAAATCAAACCAATTTTTTTTTCAATATCGAATCAAATTAAACAAAACCATTAATCAGATTATTTTTTTCTAATTTGACTCAATTTGCGATTTGGTTCACCGCTAAATGCAACCACTAATTAAACTCCCTAGCTTTAGATATCCACAATCTTTCATTTGGCAATAATATCCCAACAAATCATTAAGTCAAAAGAGTAAATGCCACTATATGCAGACAAGAAAAAAGTTTAGAGGACCTATAGGATGATTAACATGTGGAGAAAAAGAGTCATTTGTGGTTGTGCAAGTTGTAGTAACAAAACTTTGCATTTGATCCATGTCTTTTTCATGCTATAATGAGTATAATGCATCTTGATAGGGAGTGTTTAAGAAAAAAAGAAAATTGAATTTTGTTATTTTAAATTAAAAATATGTCGAATGTATTAAAAATGTTCTTTAATTTTGACAGCTAAGAAATACTCTAAGATTTAACTTCTTAAATTAGAAAAATAATTTTTATTTATTTACGTTAATAATATAATTCGGCTTTTAAAGGAAAGCATCAAAATAAAACAAAGAAGATAACAAATCAAGAAGATTATTAAAAGAAAAAAAATATAGGGAGAGAGCATGATTTTGTATAATTTTCACTTATAAACATTAGTGATGCATATCAAGTGCGTATATAAATCAAAAAAGTTTTATAAACTAGTCAAGTCACTTTGAAAGTTTACAAAAAGAATACGTCTATTAAAAAGACCAAGTCAAAACAGCATTTGGTGATTAGACTGATTTTATATGGGCGGTGGGGAGGGATTTTTTGAAAATGAATTTCAAGCTTGAAGAAATGATCTTAGAAAAGATGTGAAGTTATTTTTTGTTTTCACTTATAAAATTCTATTTTCTAAAATTAAATACATACCCCAATACAATTCGATTTTCAAATACTTTTTGTCAAATATCACATTTTATGCACAAACATCAAATATAAAAGGGTCGACTAACACTGACTATATGAATTTTCATTTCTTTATTTTGGCACATTCCTTTCCAAAAAGATAAAAGGAAGAGTTTTTTTTTTTTTTTGATTTTTCACGATTCGGAGCTCGCATTGCAGCCCCGACTAAATCTTAATCAAGCATTGCAGTACCTATTGGCAAATTCAGAATTTTTACTTAGGGGGTTCGAAAAATAAAACGTCCGAATAAGCCAACAAAACACAATTCCAAGGGAAGTAGTATATAGTTTATAGATATAAAAAGTTAGTTCTATCACAAGAGACCTGAAACTAATAGAAATAATTATAGTAAAACAAAAAGTTACCCCTTTACAATGTGTCAATCTAGAACTAGGATGCTAGGTAGAGCAAAAAATGTGATAAGTAGAACAAAAAAAATAGTTATTCCCCACATATAACTCTAGAACTAGGGTGTTAAGTACAAACTCCAAAAAGAGATCACTCCTAATACTTTTCAAGCACATTTACAATACTATTCTGCGAGGTTTCATTACTTGAAAAGACAATAATATCATCAGTTGAAACATCATTAAACACATCATTTTTTATAAAAGGAACCATGCAACCGCTCAAGAACTCATCATTCATTCGACTTCGCAACTCATTCTTAATAAACTTCATTGCTGAAAAAGCTCTTTCAACAGATGCAGTGGCAACTGGCAGAAGCAAAGAAAATTTCACCACGAAATACAAGAGAATAACATGAATGCTTTTTTGTCTCAACCAATCATTTTGAAAGATCACAAAGCCCATTTAAATCATAGAACCTTTTTGTCTATATCACGAACATCAATAATGTAATTTGCAAGCTGATTCTCAAGTGCACACATACTAAGTTCATCAAAGTCATTAGGATATAATTCAATCATTCTCATTATTTTTTGGATATCAAAACTTGAAAATGAGTCTACTGGATTCAAACAAGCAACTCCATAAAGCAACTCAGTTGTCACCTCATCAAAACAATCATTAAATTCTTGCAGTTGCCAATCAATTATTTTACAAAATACTTCAACACGATAATGATGAAAGACAGTATAATCAGCAGGTTTACGTTGTGATCTTCCAGAGTTAACAGACGGCTCATCAAAATTAGGTACCACAATGTTATACTTGACACAAAATATAAACACCTCAGCAACAAACAAATCCCATCTTTTATTTTCCCTCAAATCTTGCAACCTTTTCTTGGACACTTTAACAAGTAGCATGGCATTTGCAATGTCTTGCTCCTTTTTTTGTAAACATGTACTAAGATCATTTGTAATTCCTAAATTTTTTTTCATGAAATGCAATATGAATGCAACCTCATATGTTTGAGCAACTCTGATATATCATGTTTCCCTAGATCTTTCATCTATAGAATGTGCAGTTTCAACAATATTATCAAGTATATCCACAATGGTACCAAACTTGAGAATAAAATAATTAAAAGATTTGAAGTGAGATCCCCAACGAGAATCACAAGCTCTAGAAATACCAAGTAATTGATGCAAACCTCTACCAGTTTTGAGTTCACCCATATCAAAAGCCTCTTGAATTTTTCTTTTTTAAGATTCTCGATATTCATCCATACGTTTATAAGAAGCCGCCAACACATTAAAAATATCTGAAACCAAGTGTACAAGTTCTCTAACTTGAAGACATTTTTTAGAAACACCAACAAGAGTTAATTGAAGTTGATGAGCAAAATAATGAATGGAATAAGCCAATCTAGTTTCTTTCTTAATCAACATCTTAAGGCCATTGATATCACCTTGCATATTACTTGCTCCATCATAGCATTGTCCACGCACGTAAGATAGACTCAAGGAATGTTGAGAAAGTAAATTGACAATTACATCTTTTAGAGATAAAACACTAGTATTTTTAACATGAACAATGTCAAGAAGTCTCTCTATCACAAATCCTCTTCTATCAACATATTGTAAAACAACCGCCATTTGCTCCTTGTGTGAAACATCAAAAGATTCATCAACCAATAAGGAAAAATAGTCACCATTTAGTTCCTTTATGATACCCTTAATTGTTTCATTCTTGCAAGTAATCACAATTTCTTTTTGAATCTTTGGATAAGTCATTTGATCATTTTGAGGAGCATTTTTCACTACAAAAGTATGAGTTTCATCACATTTTTGAGCATAAAATAAAAAAATCTCAAGAAAATTACCTCTATTAAGTGATGATTTAGATTCATCATTACCTCGAAATGCCAAATCTTGTTTCACAAGAAGTCTTACTACATCAACCGAAGCTGCTAAGTGGATTCGATACCCATGCTTATCTTGATTAGATTGTTTCTCAAATGAAGCATGAATAGATTGTTGTTACTGTATTAGATCTTCACATTTTCTTTTTGATTGATTATGGATGCTAGTAAGCCCACCAACATGTGTGTTTCAAACTAGACCTTTTGTGCAAACTCCTAAAATCCGTACTCGAAAATACATCACCTCCACCTTGAAGATTGTTATTTCCCTTGAATAAATAACAATACAAACAATAGGGTGCATCTTTACTTACACTATACTCTAACCAATCAGGAAATTCTTCAAACCATTGACGATTAAAACGTCGCATATCTCCATAAATCTCTATTTGGGAAAACTCTCTTAATAGAGGTTGACAAGGTTTTTTCTGAAGATAAGCTCTTCTAATAGCGTCACGATGATTTGGATGAAATTCCAAGATTTGAGTTCTTTCATCTGGATCAGCCTTTAAAGAACTTAAATCAAATTCTTGAGAAGAAAGTGATGATACTTCTAAATGATTAGCATTTTCTTCCCGATTAGGTTGATTATAAGCGATAGAACTTGAATTTGATACTTTGAAAAAGTTCTTCTTCATTGATTCTTGAATCTGTATAAGATAGTTGAATGTTAAATACGTTAGAGACAATTCTTTACAAATTACAATAGGTGTTACTATCAACTTCCTTTGCTCTTCTATTAGTAGTCAATGATAGTTTTAACAAAGTTAGGTTGAATATTTATTAGATAACCGGTAAGATTTATGTGAATGACTCAAGAATATTTGGTAGTATAATTATTGTTGGAAATTAGAATACCCATCATTATTATCAAAAACAATATATTGTCCTAATTCAATCATTCTAATTTAAAAATTCAATTTCAATGTTCATAGAACTAAAATTTACTAAACAATAAGTAAACATAATCAATTTCAATTTAGTTTCTCTTTTCTTCAATCTTTGACAAAGTTAAGAAAGTTTTTATTCTCGATTTTTAAAAATTCAAATAGCTTATAAATCTATTTACAATTATCAAAGAAAGAAGTAGAAAGACAATCTTGAAAGTTTCACAACTTAAAAATGAAGATAGCCAATATTTAATCAAGAAAGACAATTTTTTGAAAGAAATGGAGAGAAGACCTTCCCTTGAAGAAAGAACTCTTTGGGTATGAAACAAATCAACAATAATAAAATTATGTGAGATTTTGGCTCTTAGTTTTGGGGGGAAGAACAAAAAAAAAGTGATTTAGGGATTTGAGAAGAAAAAAAAGTGATTTAACTTTTGGAAATGGGACCTTTAATTTTTTTAGGTTTAAATATATTATTTCAGCCCTTCTTTAAAAAAAAGAAAAAAATACGTGAAAGGTGAGCCAACTAATGATTGTTCCCAAATAATAAAGAGAAATTAAAAATAAATGCCACACATGCCCACAACGAGATTCGAATCAGAGACGTAAGGGTCCTGAGCGTAAGCCGCGAGGGCCTATCTACCGCTGCACTACACTTTCCTTTATGTTTAGGAAGTTCAAAATTGATATATAATCATAAATATTAAAAATTTATCTAATATATATAATGTAATTTTTTACTGAAGGGGTTCGGGTGAACCCATTACGCCTCTCTAGATCCATATGAAGAAGAGTTTATAGGTCAATTTCATTACTCACTTTGATGTAATAAGTTGGTCTTAGTGATGGTGACTATACATAAATTGAGCAAAAAAAGGAAAACCAATTGGATCCCTAGTGACACTTTGTTTTAAATTTCCATGGTTAAGGAATCAGGTAACAAAGGGTTACTTGTGATTTTCACGTAGCACACCATTTGTTTTGTCTCCTAAAAGTATATGGAAGCTTTATCAAAAGAAAAAAGAAACAATCCAGGTCCATGCAAACCTTTGAATCCATCCAAAAGTGGGTATCACATCACCTCAAGAAAAGAAAAGGAGGCTCACGTTTATTAAATTTTATTTAGATATTTAAATTATAACACATTTTAAAACTTTTAAATACATTTAAAATTTTTAATTTATTAAAACTAATGCATATAATTAAAAAAAGAATAATATTTTAACTGATTAGCTTATTTATGTTTGAAAAATATAAGTATAGGCTTTTTTCAAATTTTGATTTGAAAGTATCTTATAAAAATATTTAATAATGGGTTCAAATACTAAATTCTAAATGAAATTTATTGAATCGAGATAAGAAAAACTCACAAGTCACATTCCAAGAAAACAACCAAAATTTACATAACTTAAAAAGATATTTACAATTTTCGACTTTCTGTTAACCTTGTATTTGACAATTTTTTTATCTTGAGTAGCTATAATACAAAACAAAGAAACAAACAAAAGAGGGAGACAAAACATGTGGTGTACAGACAATCAAAACGACACATCAGAAGCTCTGGCTAGTTTTGCTGCAGCGGCGTTACCGGATCTTGGTTGCCGTAAGAGACCAATCAGTGTCTCCGCCTGTCAACCAAAACATAAGATCTACTCATCAGATACTGCTGCTTCACAATTATTAAACTTGTCCATTCAACTTATAATAATATAACTAAACTAAAAGTTCAATAATCCAACAAGAAAGGGGACCTATATTTTCATAATGAAAGGGACAACAAAAACATCCAATTGACCAGTACAATAGTAACTACTTTTTTAATTTTTAATCACATGTTTTGAATTTGAGTATGACATACATAGTCGTCTTTGTTAGGAAATATTTTTTGATGAAAATTTAAATTTAATAAAATTAAATCAAATGAAAAATTAAAAAAAAAACATGCAAGAACGAAGCTATAATATTAGATATGTATTCAAATGACTCAAAAATCAAAAATCTACTAAACATATAAATATTTAATTATGAATTCAATAACTAAAGTGAATCAAAAATTTAATAAAGTAAATTTAAAACTTTGAAACTTCAAATCTTCATTTAGGCTACAATATGCTATAGACATAGAGGGTAGATATTGTGGAGATCGACTAGTGCGTCCACCTAACATAATTATATTTGTCCATATCCAAATCACATCACTATAATACTTTGCGCAGTCTATCTTTACCAATTAAGTTTAAACTTTACTAATTAAATTTAAACTTAGTGCTAACACTACTTAATTAATTAGATTAACTCATTAATTAATTACGTGCTTCACATTTCAGGGCAACCATTGGCAACACTTTTTTTCTAAGAATCACACAATTAGATATTTGAAAATAATTTTTATTTAAATTTATATTTCATCTTTAATGAAATTTTAGACTACAAATTTTAAACATTATTATATTTACATAAATTTTATGGTATATTTTAACCTACAAATTTTTAAAAAATATTTTTTCGTCTCTCAACCCTTTTATAGAGTCAAACTAAGTTACATAAATACTTATTTTACTTTTTAGTCGGTCAGAAAAAGAATGATATAATTCTAAATTTTGTAATTAGTTAAATTTTAAATTACACATTTTACTTTTTAATAAAATGATTTATAGTCACACAAATCTTTATAACTTAAGTTAGATTATAAATTTTGAAAATCTTCTATTTTACGATATCAAATTAAATATATCATATAAATTGAGACGGACGGAGTTATTTTGATTTTTACCTTTTGTTTGGCGCGATTTGTACCAGACTGTGACAAAGCAACCAATGGGGGAACTGCGCCTTCTCGAGCCACCATAGTACGGTAACTAACGCTATCTTCACAGAGCTGCAACAATATCGCCACCGCAATCTCCTTCTGCCGCTGTGTTCCGACCTCCACGATCTCCACTAGCACCGGAATTCCACCTTCCTCCACCACCGCCGCCCTTGCTTCCGCCATCGATATCAAAACGCTCATCACAAACGCCGATTTATCCACCATATTTGAACTAAAATCCGCCATTAATTCAACTAACGGCTTCATTACTCCGGCTTCAATTGCTCTAATTTTGTTCTCCTTCACCGTACATAGGCAAAACAGAGCCGTTGAAGCATCCTTCTTCCCGCGGAAATTGCCAGCTTCTAGAAGGTTCACTAATGGAGGTATTGCACCGGACCTTCCAATTGCGATTTTATTCTCTTCGATTTGCGACAATCGAAGTAGAGCACAAGCTGAATTCTCTTTCGCAGTTGAATTTCCAATTTTCAAAGCTCGAACTAACGGTTTAATCGCTCCTGATTCTGCGATACGTTCCTTGTTTTCATCGCAGAGTGATAAATTGAGAACCGCCGTGACCCCGTACTCTTGAAGGTGAAGATCAGTTGAAGAGATAAGCGAAATCAAAGGCTTAATCGCTCCGGCTCGAGCAATTTTCAAACGATTTTCCGGTTTATTCTTCGCTAAGAGTCTAATCTCCATTGCCGCTTGCTTTTGCACATCGATAGAATTCGACTCGAGATCGGAGACCAGTTGTTGAATCAATTCATCAGAGTTATAGTTATCCGACGCACATGCAATTAGTAACCGCCGGCTTTGAGAAGAAGTCGTCGGAAACTCACCGGATCTATCACTGTTACAGTCACTGAAAGCAGAGGAAGATTCATTGATTCCGAGACCGGTGAATGTTCGTCCCATATAAGTGAAATTCGATTGAACTTCTGTTTCCATTGTCGTCGGAAATAATCAAATTTCAATTCATCAACTCTTCGTCGCCGGTAATAGGCACTTAATTTTCCCGGCTTGCCGTTGTTATCGGCAATGAGAGGTGATAGTCGAGACGACAGCGTTTTGGTAGGTGGAGTTTGTTTTGGGCCGAGGGTGTTAATGGAATTTGAAGAAAAGGGAAATGGAAGATATAAGAGATTGTTGGAGGAGGGAAGAGGTGGATACGTGCGTGACCGTACGGAATCAAAGTCTGAATAGCACGTGCGGCCTTTAACGCGTGTGTGGAAGGTTCGTTATTCGATACTCTTCAAATTTTGACTATGCTTTTTTATTTCCTCCGTTTTTTTTACTTATTAATTTTATATATTAAAAAATATATTTTTGAAGAGTGTGAAAAGTTTATCAAAAAGCCATATCTCTAAAAGCCCAGTTTGCGTGCAGTAGGTTTCAACCCTCGCCTCACTCAAATGATATGCTATGTTTCTTCTCTCTATTTTCAAGTAAAGGATGAGTATATGCATCAGTTTGTGGGTAGCGGTCTGTGAATAAGTAAAAGTAAACAGAGAGATTCATGTGCAATAGTTGATCAAAATATATGCTTATTTATTTGAACCGCATTTGATTGTGATCTTGACAAATCGACATCAAAGTTCTCTGTATTCTTTGATTGTGAACCCCGCCTAAAGAGAGATGCTAAGAAAAGGATGGATCGTAATAATCTATCTCGATTTTAAGAGTTTTGAAACCCTTTTGTTAAGCACCAATTGAAAATTGGAATCCTTTGTTTTTATTAGTTGCAAGCACTAGCACTATCACTTTAATTTCCTAGTATTTCTCGCTCAAATCTCTTAATTAGTACTATAAAATTTGAAAAGTACGATACATTAATCAAGACAATGGCTATCCTTTTTTCCCTTTTTAAGTTGTGTTTTTTGTTCACGCGCGTGATGTTTTGCACCAGTTCATGATCTAAATGAGTTGCACATATATCTTAGTATATTCCTTGATGTTGAGGACACCCTAAAAGAGCGTGAGATTTTGTAAAATTTCAAGTCCATTTCTTAGTCTGTGTGTCAAATACTATTTGTTTTAAATAGGTCATGAAATTAATGATATCGGCACGAACAAGTAACAATAAAGTCATATATTAGTGGCCTTAAAGGCTTAAACTTGTCAATAGATTTTATTTAAATATTCGAACTATTACATTTGAATTAAATATTTAAATACATGATAAATTATTTTTATTAGAGACTTTAGCTCAAATTTATAAAAGAAAATGCATACATTCTCAAGTTTTTATTACATAAATACTTTTATACATTAATCTAAATGAATTTTACAGCTTATCAATTAATTCACATTGTTTATCAGTTGTGTTTTTAAAAATTAAAATACTTTGAACTTTAATTACTTCCTCCGTCTACTTTTACTCAATTATTTTAAATATAAATGTCCATTTTTACTCTTCAAATTTAGAAAATCAATAGAAATTTTATCACTTAATTCCGAATTCATTCGTATTATTAACTATAGTCATTTCACAATACTTTTTCAAAATATTAAACTTATTATTACTAAATTTAAAGAGTTATATCGTAAAATTATTGTCTTTCTTTTATTACTTCTTGGAGGGTGTGTGTCAAAATGCCAAGTCAATGGACAAAGTAATAATTTAAAATCTATTGTAAGATATGATTTTTGTATTGGTTTCTCACTTGGTATTCGGATCCGTACTAAATTTGGATCGCACTGCAGGATCCATTTGGAGGTATCACTCTTAACATGATTCTCTTCATATTCATGGGTCGAATTTCAGATTCTAATTAAAGGTGAAACAATCTCGCTGCTGCACCATAATCCGTGTTGATCGTAAAATATGATATGACAATAAGGTTGAAGGATCTCCAAATCACCGCCCACCCCATACCCCCGGCGCAAAACCATGTCCTATTCACTCCTCAATTTATGGCAATGGATCTATTAAGTATTAATATTATATAATGAAAAAGTCCCTTGCCTATTGTAAACAGCCAAACAGGTAAATGAAGCTTATACCCTTTTATCTTATATTTTCTTATTATGTATATTCAGTTCTTGTGAAGGTCGATGTGTAGTATTAGTTGTATTTTGATAGTTTTTTTCACATGTTGTTTATTGTGTTTCGATTATAATACTATTTTGTTGATGTTACTGTTCTTTCATGTAGACTTTATACTGTTTTTCTTATTAACTGCTATGTTTTCTTTTTCTTCCTGTACTTGAGTTTGATACATTTAAGCCGAGAGTACTTCAAAAACAATTTCTCTATCTCCACAAGATAGTGATAAATTTTACGTACACGTACTCTATCTTTTTCAGACCTCAATTAGTAAGATTTCACTAAACATGTTGTTACGTTGTTGTATATGTATATCCGGTTACTAATGGAAGGTAAAAGAAGCTTGTAGTTGTTACTTGATAGTAGTTCTGTATCTATAGATATTGATGAAATATATTGTGTTTTATCTAATGTTGGATTTCTATGTTATCTTGTCAATGTCCCAGTTGTCAGGCCTGGCGTGTGGAGGGTGTCAATAGTTCCTTATCGGTAGTCGGAGATTAAAATCTATCTCCTTATATGGTCTTTCATTAATATTACTCACCTTTTGAGTTAGTTTTTAGAGTTAAATTTATTACTTTAATTTTAGATTAAATCCGAAGAAAGTTCTTTATGGTAATTGATGGAGTGTGGTAAAGCTCTATAAGAAATAATATAATTGAGATCTCAATGATTTACAAAAATGATCTTGAATGCG
Source organism: Solanum dulcamara (assembly GCF_947179165.1). Taxonomy (NCBI): domain Eukaryota; kingdom Viridiplantae; phylum Streptophyta; class Magnoliopsida; order Solanales; family Solanaceae; genus Solanum; species Solanum dulcamara. The sequence continues at coordinate 83,543,847 of NC_077237.1, read as the reverse complement.
AATGATTTTGAATTTTTGATTATGAACTTCAAGTTGAACAAGTGTTGTCATTTAATTTCACTTTGAAAAGTTGTCCATAAAACAAGTGTAGATCAAAAATTTAAGACCACTCATTTTTAACGAAAGTAATAAATTAAACTTATGTTCCAAAAGAACTTAATCTGTCATAACAATATTGAAATTCTCTCTCTGGTTTCCCTCTCTCTTCATCCAACGGTAATATTTCAAGCCAGCGACCACCCATTTTTTCTGGCCAACGACCACCGGAGGCCGCCACAGGTAAGTTGACAGCACCTCTCTCTCCTCTTCTTTGTCTCTCTCGCTCCCCCTTTCTCTCCCTCTCCTTTTCCTCCACAACTCAGTTTCTCTCTCTTCCTCTCCTCTCCTCCTTCTACTACTTCCCACAACCACTGCAGGTCCGTACCACCATATTAGGGTTTGGGAGGCTTCGCTCCTTCCCCTAGCCTTCCCTTTTCATTTTTCTATTTTTGGGTTTTCTTTTGGTCCCGCATTGCAGGAGGAGGCCGAGCAGCAGTCGCGGTGAACAGTAATTTCGATGAACAGTAACTCCGATGAATAGTGCTCCGGCTCATTTTTCAATAGAGAACAACATTTTCGGCGATAAACAAAGATCTTCTCAGTGGTGAACAGGTTTTATTTACTTGGAGTTGGTACCTCCAGTAGCCCATTTCCTGACTTTTATCCTTATAAATTTTATTTGTCAGCCTTATTAAATACCTATTTTGCTGTTTATAGACTATTGCTAACTTGTGCTTGAGTAGCGATCCTTCGTTTGTCTTAGGTTAACCTTTCACTAGCGTACATTTGCCTTACTGGCTTGGGTGAGGGATGGTAGACTAGGGTCATGTTCTCGGTTGGGATTGGGGGCTAGGGTTGGGGGGGCTAAGGGGGGTGAAGAAGCTTTTAGGTTTAGAGTAGGGTCTTGGAATATTGGGACTCTATCGGGTAAGTCCATAGAATTAGTTAAGATTCTTAAGAAGAGTAGGATTAGTATAGCTTGCGTCCAAGAGACTAAATGGGTAGGACCTAAAGCTAAGGATGAGGATGGGTACAAGCTTTGGTTCTCGGGCAAATTGAGGTATAGGAATGGGGTAGGGATCTTAATAGATAGTGAGCTTAGAGATCAGGTTGTAAAGGTTAGGAGGATCAATGACAGGATGATGACGATTAAGTTAGTCGTTGGAAGATTCACCCTGAACATTATTAGTGCCTACGCGCCACAAGTAGGCTTAGACGAGGAGGTAAAAAGGCGCTTTTGGAAGGACTTGGACGAAGTGGTGGTAAGTGTACCATTTATGAGAAGATATTCATAGGTGGAGATTTCAATGGGCATATTGGGTCTGTTTCGAGGGGCTATGATGAGGTGCATGGAGGATTTGGCTTCGGGGACAAGAATGGTGGAGGAGTCTCACTCATGGATTTCGCAAAAGCTTTTGGATTGGTAATACTAACTCGAGTTTCTCGAAGAAGGAGGAGCACTTGGTAACCTTTCGTAGCTCGATGGCTGTGATGCGAATAGACTATTTGCTTCTTAGAAAAGATGATAAAGGCCTCTGTAAGGACTACAAGGTCATTCCGAGTGAGAATCTTACGACTCAACATAAGCTATTAGTTATGGATTTGGAGATAAGAAGGAAGAAGAAGCAGAGGGGCGTGGACAATCGACCGAGGATTAGGTGGGAGAGTTTGACTCTGCCTAATGCCCTAGAGATGAGAGAGAAATTGATGGCTATGGAAGCGTGGGATGGTTTTGATGCGAACAGTATGTGGGATTGGAAGGCCAGTTGCATTAGGGATGCAGTTAGAGAGGTATTGGGGGTTTTACGAGGCCATCGTGGTGGACAACGAGGGGATTTGTGGTGGAATGGATAAGTCAAAGAGAAGGTAGAAGCAAAGAATCAGGCATATGTGAAGTTGATAGATATCAAGGATGATAAAGAGAAGTGGACGAACATGGAAAAGTATAAGGTGGCGAAAAATGAGGCGAAGTTGGCAGTCTCGACGGCTAAAACGACAGCTTTTGAACGTCTTTATGCAAAACTAGAGGAAGAGGTGGGGATAAGAAGCTATTTAAGCTTGCTAAGGCGAAAGAGAGGAAGACACGCAATTTGGATCAAGTGAAGTGCATTAAGAACGAGGATGGCCATGTGTTGGTACAGGAAACCCGCATTAGACAGAGATGGCAGTCATACTTTCATGAACTCTTGAATGAATGATGGGACAAAGACATTGTGTTGGGAGACTTGGAGCACTCAGATAGGCGTCACTACTCTGGATATTGTAGGAGTATATAGGTTGAAGAGGTTAAGGGAGCTGTTCGTAGGATGCGCAGGGGAAGAGCGACCGGACCTGACGAGATCCCTTGGAAATTTTGAAAGAATGCAGGCAGGGTAGGATTGGAGTGGCTGACTGGGTTGTTTAATGTTATTCTCAAGACAAAGAAGATGCCGGAAGAATGGAGGTGGAGTACAATGATTCCCGTATACAAGAACAATGGAGACATGAGCACAATGATTCCCGTATACAAGAACAATGGAGACATTTAAAGCTGCAACAACTATAGAGGTATCAAGCTGCTAAGTCACACTATGAAAGTGTGGGAAAGGATGGTAGAAATGAGGGTGAGGAGAGATGTGTCTATTTCAGAGAAACAGTTTGGATTTATGCCGGAGCGTTCGACTACAGAAGCGATTCATATTGTAAGGAGATTGGTGGAGAAGTATAGGGAGAGAAAGAGGGACTTACACATGGTATTCATTGACTAGTGGAGCAGTATAGGGAGCGGAAGAGGGACTTGCACATGATATTCATTGACTTAGAAAAGGGCTATAATAAAGTGCCAAGATCGGTCCTATGGAGATGCTTGGAGGCTAAAGGTGTGCTTGTGGTCTACATTAGAGCGATAAAAAATATATATGATGGAGCTAAGACCAGGGTAAGGACTGTAGGAGGAGACTCGAAACACTTCTCTGTTAAGATGGGGTTGTATCAGGGATCAACTCTTAGCCCGTTTCTATTCACCTTGGTGATGGATGAATTGGCGCGACGAATACAAGGTGAGGTGACTTGGTGTATGTTGTTCGCGGATGACATAGTCCTGATCAATGAGACTCGCAAGGGAGTTAACGATAAGCTGAAGGGTTGGAGACAGGCATTGGAGTCTAAAGGATTTAAATTGAGTAGGAGCAAGACAGAATACTTGGAAGGCAGGTTCAGTGGCCTACCGAGTGAGGCTGACGAGGAAGTGAGGCTTGGTACCCAGGCCATCCAAAATAAAGGAAGTTTCAAGTATCTTTGGTCTATTATACAGGAAGACGGGGATATCGACGACGATATTTTATATCGTATTGGTGTAGGGTGGATGAAATGGAGGCTAGCCTCCGGAGTGTTGTGTGATAAAAAAGTGCCACTAAAACTTAAAGGCAAGTTCTATAAAGTGGTGGTTAGACCGACTTTATTATACGGGACGGAGTGTTGGCTAGTCAAGAAATCTCACGTTCAGAAGATGAAAGTCGCGGAAATGCAAATGCTACGGTGGATGTGTGGGCATACTAGGAGGGACAAAATTAGGAATGAAGATGTCAGATACAAGGTGGGAGTGACATCGGTGGAGGACAAGATGCGGGAAGCGAGGCTGAGTGGTTTGGACATGTGAAGAGGAGAGACACTGATGCTCCAGTGCAGAGGTGTGAGAGGCTAGTTATGGACAGTTTTAGGAGAGGCAAAGAGAGGCCGAAGAAGTATTGGGGAGAGGTAATTAGACAGGATATGGCACAGTTTCGGCTCACCGAGGACATGACCTTAGATAGGAGGTTGTGGAGGACTCAGATTAGGATAATAGGTTAGGTGACTTATCCTTACACCATAGTAGTTGTAGTTCTGCTCATTTGATTTATGCATTTTATTGCTGTTTATAGGTGTGAGGCCGTTGTACTTTGATTATCTTATTTATTTATAGTAGCTAATGCCTCTTTCTTTTCGTACTATTCTACCATGACTTTCTCGCTTTTGTTAATCCTTGTTCTCATTTGTTTTCGATATGCTTGGCCCTATCTGATCTTTTATCTTGTTTTCCTTTCTTGAGCCGAGGGTCTTCCGGAAACAGTCACCCTACCTTTCAAGTTGGGGGTTAGATCTGCGTACACTCTACCCTCTCCAGACCCTACATGGTGGGATTACACTGGATTTGTTGTTGGTTTTGTTCCAAAAGCCCATAAATTTATTTCTACGTCACGTTTTAATTAAAATAGAAGACATTATTTCAGTCAACGATCACTATGGAAGAAAGTTAATGGTTCAATCTTAAGTTTTTGGAACAAACTTTTTGGTGTGGGCCACGTGTTGCACTGTTAAATGTGACACGTGGATAAGACCAAGAAGCTGATTATGATTTGCTTTTTTAAAATTCTTCAGTACTTGATATGGAGTAATTTTTTTTATAAAAAGATTAGAACATTATAAAAAACTAAAAAAAGAGAAGAAAAAGGAAGTGGCCAAGTAGCCATTATTTTATCGTAGTGATAATTAAGTACTTAATTAGTAAGAGTAATAATCTAATCGAAGCTTTTAATTGAACAATAAACTGTGGGGTCGCCAACTTTGATGTTTATTTTTATTGGGGGTGGAGGGGTGTGGTAGGAACAGAGAAAACCAATTTGTTAATTGCAACTACAAAAAGCTCACATTTAATATTTGTCACACGATTATATTCTTGATATTATAAAGAGTATATATATATCCTAACAAACTAATGTTGTATCTTCTTGGTTTTGCTATAAGACCTACTCGTAAACTAAAAATGTCTTCAATATGTGATAGAAACACAAATTTTATTTGGTGTGTGATCCGATGATAAGAAAATAAACATTGAGTATAATTCAGCCTCAAAATCTAAATTATGAGTTAAGGTTCATTTCCAGTGCGACCAGCAAGCGACTACTAACTAACAACATATTTTGTATAAAATTCACTAATCAACTCATGTTCTTATGCATATGTTGCTTGGACTCTTCAAAAATGTTGAAGAGTGCACTCTTATTGGATACATTCGACATGCATCAATCGTCATTTTTAAAGAGTCTGAGCAACATAATCCCGCATTGATCTCGCTCTGCTTTGAAGCCTGGAAAGGGAGAGATTTAAATGTCTGATTATTTGGAACATTAATATTCACTTTGATCAATCCTTTTATACATGATGTTGTATATAGAAACTTCCTTTAAATTCACTTTGGTCCCTTTTGTCTGACATATTTGTATATAGTCATAACAAAGAATAATTATGTAATCAAACAAATTATATATATATATATATATATATATATATATATATATATATATAAAAAAAAGTTAAACCATGATAAAAATTGACGGGCTAAAGCTAAACTATGACCTATGTACTCATGAGGTAAGAGTAAGAAGGTTGAAAATATCCCTATGTCTTCAAACTCCAATGTGACAATTAATTTAAAATGAACAAAAAGTTCATGTTTTGAACTATAAGCAGAAACAGATGTACATTATAAGGCGCAAATTCCGTAAATTATTCAGTGTAAAATTTCTGAAACGCCGGTCAAACTTCAATTACAAACAGTGTATTATTTGAGCGTTTCAAAAAGAAATAGGAAATTGTTGTACAGCATCAGATTCCAGTTTATTACATCTTTGTTCAAGCAAATGTATAGTGAAGAAAACTGAAAGTTGAACTTAACATGGAACCACGAAAATTTCGTGAGCTACTCAGTCGCTCCAATTATCTTGGTCGATCGCAAAAGCTTGTCCATCCCTCCCTTCCTGCATATTAGCCCAGATATCATAAGGTCTTAATCAGCTAATGTGCAGATCAGTACAAATATATTAGGTGTCTAGCAAATGAAGAAAAGTTAGAAGTTAAAAAGGCATACCAATTCCTCAGTAGTGGCTTTACTTGGAGACCACACAAGAATTTTCCGGTCATTACCACCTGTGTATAGTTCCTGAAAATACCCCAGATTCAAATTCATCGCTAACATGGGAATAAAAAACAGTTTAATAGAGTTCTGGGGGAGGGGCTAGGGTAGTAAGAATTAAAGAAAATACTCAAACCCCAATTGCCATCTACAATGAGATAAGAATTAAAGAAAACACTCAAACCCCAATTGCCATCTACAATGAGATCACAGCAAAATCAAATGAAGCAGCCTTAAGATTCAGTACCTCACCACCAAAAAAACAAGATAGCATCTTTGTCAAGCTTTTACTTTGACGAGAATCATGAGTGAGGTTAATAATAGAAACAGGTTGCTTGTACTCTGCTGCATAGGCTAAATAATAAGAGTGTCCTTGTTATGAGATCTTTTTTGTTACATGTACTTGTTGGTATAAAGAAGGAATACTTCTGTGTAATATGCACTAGGATGACCTATTAGCTAGCTGTTAATGAGAGTCGTCCACTCGATTAATGTTTTTCTCAGACCAAATTCCGGTATGCAATGAATGAAGTGTTTTTGTAAATAAAAAATGTTACCACTCAAATACTTCAGGTTTCATGAGGTCACAGATGATGCAGAATTCACTATTTTACCAAACACGTATACCTAGGGGGAGGCAAAGAAATTATGTACCTGGTCCAGTGAATTGTACAGACAACAGTTCACATTTTCATAGTGGCCACGTAAATCCATCATCGTCTTGCCCGACCACAAATCAAATGCCTACAAGATTTCCACATTAAGTTGCTAAAGGAAAATAGTGCTGCATAACAATATCAGGGTGGTGGTGGTTGGGTTTTTTAATTTTTTTTAGGGGGGATGGGGGATGGGGTGTTTGTGAAACATTGATTACCTTAGTAGTTGACATGCATGGCACAAATACAAGAGTTGAATCATGAGATATGGCTAACTGTGTGGCTTTGGTGGCCTGTAGTCGTGATGTTTCATAGTTCACAAGTGTATTGCAACCAGATTCAATATCCCATAACCTTAACCTTGAATCAGAACCTGAAATACAAGGAAGAGATAATTAAGCTTCAGTTGTATATGTTTTTCCATCATGTAGCTAAAAGCACTAAACTATAGATGAGACGTCTTAATCACATGGGATAACTCTTACCCATATCATGTCCAGTACTTTTATCCCAGAGTGTTCAAATGAGATCTTAAGTCGGTGTTTTAAAAACAGTGCCCAAAAATGATGATTTTGCTAGAGAATTGCTAGACAAGCATATCAAAATGAGATCAGAAAGCACCATAATGTGCTGTATAATTCCAGGAGTCACACTCTACAGTTGACCAACTATAAAAAGCCTCAAGTAACATGCACCAGACCGTACATACATCTAACAGAATGCATAAACAAACTCCAAGCAGTAGCAATACAAAAGCTGGGAGGATGAAAAAATGTCATTGAAAAGAATTGCAATGTCAACCTGCACTAAGGAGATACATTCCATCATTGGTCACTTTTAATCCATTGACAGCACCATAATGAGCAGTGGCTCTATCCTGACTAGAGAGCATCCCTGGATGCAGTCGCTGCTTCCCAGACCCCCTAACTTGTCTAGCAATTGCAGTGTGTTTGATACTCACACCATTTCCCATTTTCTTCTGAGATGGACGGCCTTTTGCAGATGAATTTGGGCCTCCTGAAGATGATTTCAGCGTGGAACTCTGAGCAAGAAGATAGAACATATTACAGGCATGAAAGAAACCTTAAGATCAAACAGAATCAGCAATTCCACCCTGATTAAACTTTTCAGTGGGGATCAACTCACATAAATTAAACATAGGGAAGGTTCGTTGATACAAAACAAGCTGGGACCAAAAGCATAGACTTACTTGTAAAACTAAGGACAACTGTGAAGTTTCTGTGCTCTCAGAAAGAAAAAGTAAAAAGTTGCAATAAAACCAAGTCTACTTATAATCTGCTCCCTTTTCTTCTCCAAAGAGTACTAATATGAAGATAAAGAAAAATATCACTTCTCAGAACTCTGCCCAATTAAAAAAGGAACTCGCTTGAAACAGATGTGGTACACCCCAAATGAATCAGATAACTAGATTTTAATGGGTCAATATTAATTAAAGGGCCATGACCAGCTTGTTATCACAAATAACAATGGTTCCTCCAGAAATAGAAGAATAATGTGTCATTAAAATTTTGACTATGATTCTAAAATACATAATGACAAATGGCAGAAGGTAACCTTGTTTGCAGTGGAACGTGTAAGAAGAGTTGGGCGTCTTCCAAGCTGAGAATGAGACTGATTTAAAACACGAAAACATCCTGCACGCCTGATGTCCCAAAAGCGAATGGCACCATCGCATCCCCCTGTTACCAAAATCCACTCGCTAGAAGCAGACCATTCAACTGACATTACTCCATCTGCCATAAGCAAGAAAAAATAAATCTAAGGGCTTCTGAACTAGAAGTGGTACTCACAAAATGCTTGAACGAAAATAAAGAAATTATGACTCTGTAGGAATGATCCGTTGATTTGGAGAGGTTGAAAATGGGCACTCTGTTCTTTTTCGCTAACAATGTTTGATGGTACACGTGAGTTTAAGATGATAATTTGACTTGAGGATTGTACAATGGTAGCAAAAGAAAATATTAAAGTAATGGTTGAATAGTTAGTTTGATAGAGAATATATCACTGCAAACTAAAATTAGTATAGTGAAATGAACTCTTTTTTTTATGAAGTAAAAGATTTAGTATAGTGAAATGAACTTTAATTCAGAATGTTTTGAAAAGTGTAAGAAATAATATTGTTATTAACAGAATGGTGCCAAATATTTTAGAATATCCTAAAATAGAAGAGAGTATTATTGAACATACTGAAATGTAAGGAATAAGTAGCAAGGTGTAAACTAAATAATGGAGTCAATACTGGATGCTGCACAACAATATGAAAAACGCTCAACATAAGAAAGTTCAACATAATATTGAGAGATTTGGAGAACAGACTGAAAAGAATAAACACAACAAGAAAATTTCACATTGTTATTTTAGCAGTGAAACATGTCATAGGAAATCTATACGAATAGTTATAGAATGAAGCATAAGTATTGTAAAAGGTGTGTTTGAGGAGTGTCTAACTAGATGGAGTTAACGCTTTGCCTTGCTAAGGCAACACTTTGGTTATTAGAATCTAGAATGATACATTAATCATCGAGGAAATGTATTGATAAATAAATTAGAATAAGTAAATTAGCCATTGCATTTGAATTAAAAACTTAAAAATGCATCTTTCCATCTGAAACGAACTCTAAAATCATCTTTTGTTGTCCCAATTTACATAATTCTATTAAGTTTCCAATTTCATATCTGTACAGAGGTACTTACAATTAATTTTTCTTCATTCCTTTTTCGTTTCATTTTTTCCTCACTTCACTCAAGTGTTCTAATTTAATAACTGAGAAATCCCCGAGAACAGGTGGTGCATGATTCGGAACTTGGTAGCTATTGGGCCTTCCCCTCTACCCTTCTCCACTTAAGTACAACATGTTTGTCAGCAGTAGGGTTTGAATCCAAGATATGTGCCTAACCCATACATCCAAGGTGCGCTCTTACAACTAGAGGGTCTAAACCTGGGGCAAGCGTCCTTTTAAATTGCATTATGTGCTTAAAGCTTCAGTACAACCTTGATGCTCACAGCGCACTATGCAGCAGCATTCAACATAACTAGCATCCATGATACAGCTCTCTAATACTGCGTCAAGATCATTCATCTACCTGTAATATGAAATTGGTGATCCTCACAGAATCTAGGCAGACAATATTCAGGGTTCTTCAATTGAATATCAACCATCTGTCCGTGGTTTGGATAGTTGCGAAAAAGTACTAATTGGTTAGAGTGTTACACCACAATTTTCAAGTACGTATTATTAATATGCATTCCAAATAAATTAGAACAAAGCTTTCCTGAAAGGACAACAACAACATACTACACTCAGGATGCCAAGCATAATTATCTGGCATTCTGTTCCGACTACTGTGCTGCTGAACTTGCATTGGACGAAGGGATGACTAGCTTTTCATTAGAAGATAATGTCTAGTAGTTATCATGTTATTGCAACTACATCTAGCTCACAATTGCTTTTATATTTCCATAAATAGTTTAGAAGACCCACATATCATCAAACAAAAAATAGTTCAGACAGAAAAAAACCCAAGGGTGTGCCCTAGTAGACAATGAAGTGGGTTGAGAACCCTGATGTCTCACGTTCAAAACCCAACAGAGATAAACCACTAGGCGATTTCTTCCCATCTATCCTAGCCTAGCTGGAGAGAGTTACCTGGTACCTGTTGGAGGTGGAAGGTGGGAGACGGGAGGTGGGAGGTATCCCGTGGAACTAGTCGAGAAGCAAGACTGGCCACCATGGTTATAAGAAAAACCAACCCCATAAAGAAATAATTCAGACAGAAAACCAATCCCCAAAAAGAAATAATCAGACAGTGATTTCAAATTCCATTCTTTACCACCAATCTAGAGAAAAATCGGTTTCAGCTAATATACACAAAACACTATATCATCCTACCTTGTGCTCATGGGAGGCGGGAATGAGCATGACATAAAATTCAACATATGCACCAAGCCATGAACTGCTATATTGCTAAACTGTTCCCATTACCTCCACGGAATGGCAAGTTACTATGCCTAAGAACTGGAATGGGGACCAGACCCTGATTGATCTAAGCATCGGTCTAAGCATAGATGCTAAAGAGATGCTTTGTATTTGCCCCTGTCTCTCTTTGCTATAAGGAAGAAAACCTAGAGCGTAATTGTTGGATCGAGGATAACTTGCAAAACCTCACGACATAAATATATCGAAAAAAACTCCCCACAGGATAAACACCATGTCTGATTGATCTAAAAGGTAAAGCATAGCAAAAGCAAATACTTTATTAAGGTCAGAAATAGAAATCAGCTTACCACGATGGCCAGATAATGTGTGAGCAAATGCACCCGAAGAAATATCACAAAGACGAACTTGAACATCTTCTGTTCCAGCAGCAATCAACATGTGTGATGTAGCCACCGGAGACATGGCAGTCTTATACACTTTTCCAGGCATTTTGAAATTAACTACTACCTTAAGAACAATTAAGAAAATTCAAAATTAGGCTAGAAACTTGTTCATTAAAAAGAAAAATAAACTGAAAAACTGCATTTCAGTGGAGTTTAATAAGATGGTCAGAAAGCAACACTACCTGTGTCGTGTTAGTATCCCAGACATTAACGTAATGATCATAAGAGCCTGTAATAAAAAGTCCCGTGTCAATTGGATACCAGATGGCTGTTGAAATGGCATATTTATGGCCCTGTTCATGTTGCTTGTCAACCAAACATATGTGCTTATGCTTTGCAATCAGACCACTTTCATCGTAATCAGTTGCACGTTGGATATCATAAACAGCAACTGATGCATCCGATGCAGAGGATAACAGATATCGTCCCTCTGTCAAATCAACCTGATTTTGTGATCACATAAATGTACACAGAGGTACTTTAAAATAATGCAAGTTCCATCTACACACCTCAACCAGATATAATCTGGCAAAACTTATCTAAAAATAAAAACAAAGATAGATGAAGATAACTAAAAAGATTTCAAACTTTAGTTTCATGTACTAGTCTAATAGCTATAGCCTTAACTTCCTGACAGACATCTAACCAAGATCATAAGCTGAATTCCTCGAGAAAAATAATGTGTCCAATTGAGACCAAGATTACAATGTCCATAATCCAACTTTTTGCCTAGTGTGACACTTGTCTGAATTACTTCTCCAAAAGTGAATCCAAGTTCATTTTTACAATTCAATGGGTTAACTATCATTTTCACAAAGTACATATCTCCAACTTTTTGCATCCAGAGGTTGTATATTACTATATTAATATTAGTATTAAAATAAACATGTTCGAAATGACCAAGGGGCAAAAAGAATATTATCATCTCGCATTTTTTGTAAGGTGTGAAGATGCAATTGATACGATGCAAGCAACATGCACACTATAAGGCACCAAATATATAAGGGAGTTAATGGCTTAATGCAAAATAGAGATACTTGGAGACAGCAAGGCATCAACTTCCACTAAGCTTAATTTTGAATTTTATGCTTTATGTGGACCACTACATCCTATTAGCTTTGATTTTTCTTGGAGATAATGACAATCAATGCCACCCTCAATCACAAAATACTTTGGCTCGGCTATATGAAACATCAGCCTCTATATGCTCTCTTTGTTCCCACTACTTTGAGACTAAAATCTGTTCCATGTATGAACTACATGGAGGATAGCACATGGGTATGAGTTACAATAGTTGATTCATCATCATTTCAATATGGAACACAAGGAGTTAATGATAATCATAGAAGATAGAAACGTTTTTTATTAGGAATAAAAGTTGGAAAAGGTTGACATTGCAATGAAACGTGCCTAACTAGAAAACACTACCTTCAACATATCAGACTTTTGTGACGATCTTGTTAATTCCAAAGAAAAAAGTTAACTATGTGTGTTTTTTATTTTTATAGGACACTCTTCAACGTGGGGCGTTCAAAAATGTTAGACACCATCCAATTGTATCCAACTTTAAGATGTCGTCTGGACATGTGATTTCAAATCATGATTTCAATTTTTTTTTGGAGAAAATAATCATGATTTCAAGTCTACATTTGTTTATCAATTTTGAACAAAACTTCAACTTCAAATCCCAAATTCACCTCAGAGGTAGAATTTCAACTTCAAATTTGTGATGTCAAATTTTCTAAAATTTAAAACTTGCCCCGTGATTTTAGATTTTGGAAAAAAGACACATCTTTACTACATAAGTAATCATCCAACTCCTACTTCGCAACCCACTTTCCCCCTTCCATTAAAACACACCCAAATATAAGTTGGTGCTACTAGTAGAAATTCTCTATTAATCGTTAATTTAGGTAGGTTTGATCATTTGGTAAGATTTTAAGCTCCAGTTTGGCCACAGTTTTGAAGTTGAAACTTGAAAATTTGAGTTCTCAAGTTGTGACTTTGAAATTTGAAAGTTGTGTTTGGATATATATTTTACTTTGAAAAAAAATAATTAAAGTTTAGTGAATGGAAGTCCCAAATACCCAAAAAAAGGCCTAAGCCAGGTTCGGGAACTTAAAAATATTTAAAGATAAGACTTTGAAAATCTGATCAAATTTCATGGTCAAATAGTAATTTGAAGATAAGTTTTCAAATTCTATGGTCAAACGCTAGCTATAATAGTTAGTAGAAGATTTGATAGTGTTTACAAATTGTGGGTTTCCATGGTAGTACAATTTGATTCCAAACCTTTGTATACAAAACTTCTCACCAAACATTTTCAACTTCAAATCAGCCTTCATCCAAATCATAAATTTGAAGCTCATATCCAAACCCCTACTACTTTATAACTTCAAAAATTGTAAATACAGTTAAAATCGTGCACCAACTAACTTCAAATCATAGGTAGATCCGGTTGATCAAAAAGAGAGAAAGAAAAATGGAAATGTTACCTGTAGGGAGTTGACGGAGCCACGGTGAGGAGAAATGATATCTTTGTAGTTGGAGAGTTGAATAGAAGCGATTCGAGCCGACTTAATACGATTGCTGAATAAATTAGAGCGAAGCTTGCCAAATTCTCTGTCTCCGATCTCCTTCCACATCGTCCTCGCATCCTTCCCAAACAATTTACTCCCTTCTAAATTCCCCCAATCACAAACACCCAAAAACTATCTAACTTATACAATTCACCTCTGATTCAACAAAAAATGAATGATCTAGTGATGGAACCAATCCTGGCCTTTGTTGTTTCTTCTGAACATTTCCTCAAACAGTTGGTGTGTTTCTTCGATTTTCGATTTGCCCCTTTCCTTTTTTTGCAGAAGAGTAGAACCCTAACCCGATGTGAGAAATGGATAAGTATAAAGATTAATGAGGGATTGTAGAAAGGCCAAAGAATGACAAGATGTCTACGTGGAGAGGTACTATTAACCTTTTTTTAAAAAAAATCCTTTTTGAAATAGAGAGTCTATTTTCAAAGCATGATGACTCACCAAAGTAGTCTAGTATCGAAAAATCAATCCACTGGCCACGACCGTAGGGAGGGACGTCAACCTATATTATGACAACAATATAGGGGCAAGAAGTATGCGTCAGTACCGTAGGATGTGCTGAATATGAAGAATGTGAAATGCATGACATAAAAACATGATAATACAAATCATTCTTTAAAACATCTTTAGAAGCATAAACATGGTCAATGCAAAACTCATAAGGAAACATAGTTAAACATAGCATAGTGAGAGTACCGTAAGTCTTTGTAAGAGATACCATTAACCGACATAAATCATGTAAGCTATAACATGAAGTCCACTATCTTTCCTACACTGAAAATAGGTTGTCCTACTTACCAGGTAAGGACCACAAACATGAGCTATATATAGATCTACTAGCTTAAGCTTTGATTGTCCAACTTAAGACATCCTATGGGGCACGTAGTTATGAGACCTAGGTGATTGATCCTAGTTCACTCGGTGCTAGGTAAACTCTCAACAAAAATATCATAAATAAACAAATCCTAAGTCTTTGAGAAGAAAGGTAAGAATCTAGTGATACCAAGTTCATCATAAAATACATAAAACCATAAAAATAGCTCCTTAAAACATATCATGAATCCCAACCCAATCAAAGTCATAAGAGATACTTAGTTAAAATCATGATAAACTTTTCCTAGAAAATTACACTTAAATCAAAGTGGCTAAATCATGCAAAACCTTCGTGATGAGATTACTTCCCTTTTGAAGCAAACCTTAGTTTCATAAAATTCATGTTGATACTTCATCTAAAATATTCTTAAAATCATAGTTCATAAATTCATGATGCATGCATAATTCATAATCATAAAATAGGTATAATGCGTGGTAAAATTTATCAAAAATATGTAATTACGATCAATTCATGCATAATAAGATCAATTGAAGTTAAATAAATCATAATTAATTGAACCCAATGCAAGATCATCAAATTCACTTAGGGTTTAGGAAGAAATTATAAGAGGAATTGAAAATACTTTGGGACTCCATGGATAAAAGAGGATCCATGGATGAAATTCCCACACACCTCACTAAAATCTAGCCTTGAAGCTAGAGAGGAGACTTGACTTCTTGGAACTCTAGCTTAGAGAAGAAGATGAAGACTTGAGAGAATTTTAGAGAGAAGATTTTTGAGTGGGAGAGTTTGAGAGGGAATGGAGTTCAGAGGGTTTAGGTGGTTATAGGACGTCCAAAGTAATCCAAAACGACGTAGTGTAGGTGTTAAATAAATGAAAAATATCCACAAAAAAAGCCCTGGGAGAATAACTGACACCCAGAACTACGTGTGCCTCTATAGCCGTAGAAGCCTATTCAGCCATAGAGGGTCATCCGTAGAAAGTATCTTAAGTTTATGAGTTTTGAATCCAAGGTGTATGGGTCTTTTATACGGCCCATAGAACCTTATATGACTCGTTTCAATCATTCGTAGACCCAAAACACTGGATGCCAGAAATCCAATTTTCTGAAGATTCCTTCTATAATCCACTTGTATGGTTCGTAAAATGTTACACGGACTGTGTTACCCTCTCGTCCTACCAACTTCCAACACTTCAAGTCTCTTAATCTCCATCTATGGCCTTTTCTACGGACCATAGAATTTTGTACGGTCCGTAGATGGCCCTCGTACAACAACTCCTGAACTTAAAGATTTTTTCCAAGTATTGATCCCTCTATGACTGACTTCTATGAATCGTAGGTACTTGAACGGTCTGTAGATCATCTCGTGAAAAAAAATTTGTAACATTTTTCCTCGTTTCGACTTTCCAGCTTCTGGAGTCTTATAATAAGCTATATTGGGTTGGCTAAATTAGTCTAATATAAAATTATCTTGTGCTAACCCATAAAATTGTGGACAAACCATCAATCTTTTGGCCATATTTGACACCGATACTTGTAGCCAATGATCTATGAGCTATTCAACTAGATGCCTTTTTATATAAGATATTCTATCATTAATGTAGATCATAAAGTAAAAAAAAAGTATATTTTAAACAATATATCGATATATCTATAATCAGTATTAAAAAGGAGGAAAAACAAACATACAAGCAATGGTTCCCTTGAACTTCAATAAACATGAGTGTAAATCTACAATTCAAATCCATTGAACACATATAAAGCTAATTTTGCTAGGTATATAGTGTTCAACCAGCTAGCATCATACATACATATATATATTTGGTAATTGATGCAATTCTTCTCATGTAAAAATACGATGAAGAACATGTTAAAGAGTGACTGGATTTCCAGTCCAACTCCGTAATACAATAATTACAAATCAATAAAAGAATTTAGTAGTCATAACCCACCCACCCACCCACCCCAAAAAAAAAAAAATTAAAATGATGATAATCTTCACTAGCTGCTGTTATATATGAACATGTTTCCCATCAACCAATTTATGATCTTTTGATCCATTCATTACACTTCTTGGAAAAATTGGCCCTTCACATAATGTTACATTTTCTTAACATGCTTCCTTTTCGTCCTTCTTGAGCTACCTTTTATGATTGAAATAATGTACCATCCAATCGATGTACACAGTATCGCAAAACACCTTCCATAAACCGCTAAAAAAACCAATATCAAGATTATAGCCAATGGCATGTAATAAGTTGGCTTCTTGAAATTTGCCAACTTCAAATTCCTAAAAAAAATTCTTTTCCTTTTCTTATTCTTAGATTCCGCTTTTCGTTCTTCTGGAATATATGATGAAGCTTCGTGAATGGTCTTCTTATCGACGAACTCTAACTTCTTCTTGATCATTTGCTTGTCATCATCAGTGTCACTAGATGATGTTTGATTTTTGTTCTTCAATTTGATAACAATAGGCTTGATTGAATTCGAATTTGAGAAAACGAATAGTACGAAAGAGATATCATCAGATCCCATTTGGTTATAAATTTTTTGTTTTTTGTCTTCAAGATTGGCTAAGAGTGCTGAAAATTTGTCTAGACCACGGTCTGCATAAGGATTATATCCACTATTTTTGCTTCTTTTTGATGATCTTTTTGGAGTTGAACTTGATGTTTCCATATCATAATCTTCACCTTCTTGATGATGAAAGTTCCCACTTCCACAAATAAAATGATTAAACATTTATGAATTTTTGACTATATGGATTTTGGAGTGATAACTTTAATGTTGAATTTTGAGACTTCAAAGAAAAATAAAGGGTACCATAAGCTATTTATAAGAGTTTATTTGGAAGACTGGATCCAAAAGAGGAGGAAAATATAGAAATAGTCAAATCAAAAGAGAGGGCTTTGAACTTTTCTTATATTTTTGTTTGCTTGTTTGTTATTTTAATGTGGAATTATAATATATGGATAATTGTACTTTTGATCCCTCCATTAATAACTAACTCTTGTTTTGTTACTTACTCTATAATATTAGGCTAAGCATATTCAACCTTCAATTTATTATAATATATATTTTAGTCCGAGAAAATTTCACAAATAGCTAATATAAATATCTTAATTATACTCTTTAGCTACAATTTGCATATTTACGGACTGTAATTATAATTTAAGCTGCCTCATTTGTATAATTCGTGGGTTTGTATAATTCATGTATTTGTATAATTAGCGGATGAGTTTGTATAATTGAGTTATTTTTGTATAAACTAGAAATAACGAATTTATACAAACGCAAGCATCTAAACTTTAAACAGTTATACAAATTATATTATACAAAATTACATTATATAAAATTACTTTATACAAAAATTATACAAATTATATTATACAAAATTCGAATTATACAAATGTACGAATTATACAAACTCTAACCATAATTAATGCTAAATGTTAGTGGCGAATTATAAATTAACTAAACTATAACTATAATAGATGATTTATAAAATGATGATACTCTCAAATATGGGTTACGGATAACAATACATATGTAATGATGTAAATTAATACGTTGAAAATTGAATAGTTTAGTACTTAGTAATTCGTTAATTTTGTGATGATTCATAGTAAGAAAGATAAAAAAATGCATACATATCAATTTATTAAAGAGTAAATATGTTTAAGCAGAAATAATAAGGACCTAAATTAAAACTTATCAAACTAAAAGGTCCAAAGATAATTATTTCATGGAATCTTCTTTGGGATATTGTTTGTTTGACTATTAAATTATTATTGTAAAAGAGGTCAGTGTAGCACGTTGAAATAATTTAATTTATACTTCTATTAGTTCAGGATATACATTATAAAATAAAGTTGGGGTGAGTGGTCTTGGAGGAGGATTTGAATGGTCAAAAATACACTACTAGTAAATTGTGTGAGTTTATTTCTCTTGATATTTTATATTTTTTATATTTATAGTTGATTGATCATCTCATTTTATGAATGTAGATTGATTGACCGAATCATATTAAATGTTTGTGTCTCTTTTAATATATTTCTCATTTATCTTTTTATTTATGATCTTTCGAAGTTTACTTCGCTAGCTTCCACATGACACCTAATTATTTCATTCATAACGAAATTAATTCTTACAAGTTGTAGCTATAAAATTTTAATTGGGAGATTTGATTTTGCATCTCTTTACAAACTTGATTTTAGTTTTATATTTTTTTTAATGAGAGATCTTTATTTTTATACATAATAGATCTGAATTTTTTTTATTTTTTTCTGTAAATGATCATAAGAAATCATTTCGTTTTTTATTCACAGATCTATTTTTTTTTTCAAATTGAAAAATGTGAGTCAACTTATTAATACCTACTAGTATAAGCTGAGAAGAACCGCGGTTCAGGATTATTGATTATCTTCTACGAAAAAGAGATAAACTTTTGAAGTTACATTCTGCTTTTATTCAACAATAATAATAATAATATAATATTAGAAATTTCAATTTCTTTTCTCATTTTCTTTCTTTTTTTTGCAACTTCATTTTCTCATTTTTTCCATTTATAAAAGTAGTGCACATCCTATACCTAACGTGCCTTGTACTAATTAATTAGAGTGATGATAAACACGTATATATTATATAGACAAAAACAAAACAACTATCACAATGTCACTTTTGATTTCTAGGAAAAAAATAATTTAAAAAGAGTCATCTACTGATCACTTCATTTACTTAATTTTTATTTTGGTAATAGGAGAACATTTTTCCTCGTTTCGACTTTCCAGCTTCTGGAGTCTTATAATAAGCTATATTGGGTTGGCTAAATTAGTCTAATATAAAATTATCTTGTGCTAACCCATAAAATTGTGGACAAACCATCAATCTTTTGGCCATATTTGACACCGATACTTGTAGCCAATGATCTATGAGCTATTCAACTAGATGCCTTTTTATATAAGATATTCTATCATTAACGTAGATCATAAAGTAAAAAAAAAGTATATTTTAAATAATATATCGATATATCTATAATCAGTATTAAAAAGGAGGAAAAACAAACATACAAGCAATGGTTCCCTTGAACTTCAATAAACATGAGTGTAAATCTACAATTCAAATCCATTGAACACATATAAAGCTAATTTTGCTAGGTATATAGTGTTCAACCAGCTAGCATCATACATACATATATATATTTGGTAATTGATGCAATTCTTCTCATGTAAAAATACGATGAAGAACATGTTAAAGTGTGACTGGATTTCCAGTCCAACTCCGTAATACAATAATTACAAATCAATAAAAGAATTTAGTAGTCATAACCCACCCACCCCCCAAAAAAAAATAATTTAAAATGATGATAATCTTCACTAGCTGCTGTTATATATGGACATGTTTCCCATCAACCAATTTATGATCTTTTGGTCCATTCATTACACTTCTTGGAAAAATTGGCCCTTCACATAATGTTACATTTTCTTAACATGCTTCCTTTTCGTCCTTCTTGAGCTACCTTTTATGATTGAAATAATGTACCATCCAATCGATGTACACAGTATCGCAAAACACCTTCCATAAACCGCTAAAAAAACCAATATCAAGATTATAGCCAATGGCATGTAATAAGTTGGCTTCTTGAAATTTGCCAACTTCAAATTCCTAAAAAAAATTCTTTTCCTTTTCTTAGATTCCGCTTTTCGTTCTTCTGGAATATATGATGAAGCTTCGTGAATGGTCTTCTTATCGACGAACTCTAACTTCATCTTGATCATTTGCTTGTCATCATCAGTGTCACTAGATGATGTTTGATTTTTGTTCTTCAATTTGATAACAATAGGCTTGATTGAATTCGAATTTGAGAAAACGAATCGTACGAAAGAGATATCATCAGATCCCATTTGGTTATAAATTTTTTGTTTTTTGTCTTCAAGATTGGCTAAGAGTGCTGAAAATTTGTCTAGACCACGGTCTGCATAAGGATTATATCCACTATTTTTGCTTCTTTTTGATGATCTTTTTGGAGTTGAACTTGATGTTTCCATATCATAATCTTCACCTTCTTGATGATGAAAGTTCCCACTTCCACAAATAAAATGATTAAACATTTATGAATTTTTGACTATATGGATTTTGGAGTGATAACTTTAATGTTGAATTTTGAGACTTCAAAGAAAAATAAAGGGTACCATAAGCTATTTATAAGAGTTTATTTGGAAGACTGGATCCAAAAGAGGAGGAAAATATAGAAATAGTCAAATCAAAAGAGAGGGCTTTGAACTTTTCTTATATTTTTGTTTGCTTGTTTGTTATTTTAATGTGGAATTATAATATATGGATAATTGTACTTTTGATCCCTCCATTAATAACTAACTCTTGTTTTGTTACTTACTCTATAATATTAGGCTAAGCATATTCAACCTTCAATTTATTACAATATATATTTTAGTCCGAGAAAATTTCACAAATAGCTAATATAAATATCTTAATTATACTCTTTAGCTACAATTTGCATATTTACGGACTGTAATTATAATTTAAGCTGCCTCATTTGTATAATTCGTGGGTTTGTATAATTCATGTATTTGTATAATTAGCGGATGAGTTTGTATAATTGAGTTATTTTTGTATAAACTAGAAATAACGAATTTATACAAACGCAAGCATCTAAACTTTAAACAGTTATACAAATTATATTATACAAAATTACATTATATAAAATTACTTTATACAAAAGTTATACAAATTATATTATACAAAATTCGAATTATACAAATGTACGAATTATACAAACTCTAACCATAATTAATGCTAAATGTTAGTGGCGAATTATAAATTAATTAAATTATAACTATAATAACAAATTAATTAGTATATATTTGTTTATTCACGTAATTTTCCTTTTTTAAATTTATTTATAGGAAATACATGATTTATAAAATGATGATACTCTCAAATATGGGTAACGGATAACAATACACATGTAATGATGTAAATTAATACGTTGAAAATTGAATGGTTTAGTACTTAGTAATTCGTTAATTTTGTGATGATTCATAGTAAGAAAGATAAAAAATGCATACATATCAATTTATTAAAGAGTAAATATGTTTAAGCAGAAATAATAAGGACCTAAATTAAAATTTATCAAACTAAAAGGTCCAAAGATAATTATTTCATGGAATCTTCTTTGGGATATTGTTTGTTTGACTATTAAATTATTATTGTAAAAGAGGTCAGTGTAGCACGTTGAAATAATTTAATTTATACTTCTAGTAGTTCAGGATATACATTATAAAATAAAGTTGGGGTGAGTGGTCTTGGAGGAGGATTTGAATGGTCAAAAATACACTACAACATTCAAGTAAATTGTGTGAGTTTATTTCTCTTGATATTTTATATTTTTTATATTTATAGTTGATTGATCATCTCATTTTATGAATGTAGATTGATTGATCGAATCATATTAAATATTTGTGTCTCTTTTGATATATTTCTCATTTATCTTTTTATTTATGATCTTTCGAAGTTTACTTCGTTAGCTTCCACATGACACCTTATTATTTCATTCATAACGAAATTAATTCTTACAAGTTGTAGCTATAAAATTTTAATTGAGAGATTTGATTTTGCAGCTCTTTACAAACTTGATTTTAGTTTTATATTTTTTTTATGAGAGATCTTTATTTTTATACATAATAGATCTGAATTTTTTTTATTTTTTTCTGTAAATGATCATAAGAAATCATTTCGTTTTTTATTCACAGATCTATTTTATTTTTTTTTCAAATTGAAAAATGTGAGTCAACTTATTAATACCTACTAGTATAAGCTGAGAAGAACCGCGGTTCAGGATTATTGATTATCTTCTACGAAAAAGAGATAAACTTTTGAAGTTACATTCTGCTTTTATTCAACAAAAAAAATAATAATATAATATTAGAAATTTCAATTCCTTTTCTCATTTTTATTTTTTTTTGCAACTTCATTTTCTCATTTTTTCCATTTATAAAAGTAGTGCACATCCTATACCTAACGTGCCTTGTACTAATTAATTAGAGTGATGATAAACACGTATATATTATATAGACAAAAACAAAACAACTATCACAATGTCACATTTGATTTCTAGGAAAAAAATAATTTAAAAAGAGTCATCTACTGATCACTTCATTTACTTAATTTTTATTTTGGTAATAGGAGAACTTTTTGTTTTATTTTTCCATGTTTAGATTTATCAATTTTTTTCAAAAAATATTCTCGAAAAATAAGTTTCCTAAAAGTGATAGGAAAACAAGGCTACATTTCACTCCTTCCTATCCTAGCTCCACCCCTCTCACATAGCATTTATATATAATTTAGATAAATATTATATGAGGTTTGGGGGGGGGAGGGGGATCGGGGTGTGGAGTGGCGAGGGATAGGAGCTACGGGGGTGAGGTGAAGATGATGTATGTTGGACGGTGAGAAAGATACAATCAATGTGGAATGAACATTTGTAAAACTTGTTTGACCTACTTCAATAGGAAAATCATTTTTAAATAACTTGTTTTTCTAGAGAAAACGCTTTTCAAAAATTTTAATCAATCAAACATGAAAAAATTGAAACTGACCACACCCTAAGTATTCAAATTCTCCAAATTTAAATACTCCCTCTGTCTCAAATCTTAATATATATGACACACTTTTTTTTAGTATGTCCCAAAAAGAACTTTATCTTTCTATAATTTGAAACATTTTAACTTTAAAATTCTCCTTTTATCTTAATGAAATGATTCATAGCACACAAATTAATGGTCAAGAAGTGTTTTAGACAACAAATTTTTAAAGTTTTCGTTTCTTTAATAAATTTTATGTCAAGTCAAACAATGTCATATAAATTGGAACAAAGAAAGTATTAAAGATCTTTACTATGATTTTTTTAATAATCCGTTATTAACTATCAATTAAGAAATTCATCATTAATTAATTTGTTGTTGGATTTATATAGCATGTAGCTAACAGATATTTTTAGATAATCCATTGTTAAACAAGATTGTTAAACAAGGTTAGCTAACGACGGAGTTTTGTTATGTAGCAACATAAGTTAATTTCTATTTATTTTTTTCATATCAAAAATTCATTGATCAATTAAATTTAAATTCATGCCAAAACTTTAATCTCACTTTCAATTGTGAAGCACACCATATCGAAAGTGAGATTAAGAATGAAAGTGACATTATTCCAGCAATGATAATGATTTCTTCAATATCATGAGTAATAATCATTTCACCAAACTTTACTAATCTAAAGAAAATTTAATTCATTTCATGACTGAATGTTGGCAAATGAAGTCGAGAGCAAAGTTATTTCATTTTAAATAATTTAAGAATAAAATTAATTTTTTTTGTTCATTATAAAATTATTCGAAGATATTTATATATATAGTCGATCTCATCATTTCAATTTATGATAGTGGGACATGTATCCACTTTGGATGGGGAATTTGAATTTCAAAATCTGTCCAACAGAAATGTCTGTATATGGTCCTGACAACTTTCTTTTTCATTTTTAGGACAAGAATATGGTCCAATCAAAGCAACCTAAATAATTCAAAAAGAAAATTTGAAAAAATTATTCCATCAAAATATTTGAAATTATTTTGGATATTTCCAAAATACTTTTAATGGTCCATAATGTTGATGATGATAGTAAGATATTTTAGTAATTCATGTGATGTTTACTATATTAGTAACAAATAATTGAAGCTGTAAAGAGAAAATTAAAGTTGCAATTTTACCAATTGGGCTTCAACACAACATGTGAACTTTGATGGTTATGCAAGTAACAATCATGACTAATTACTACTACATTCTTATTTTTCAGTCTTATTTCATTTCAATAACTATCCCAAAATTTAAAATTCACCTTAGATTATCAAAGAAACAAGAATTCAATTGAGGGAATTTCGGTGCACAAAAATTTCGCTAAGTATCTAATTCGAGGAAAAATTGAGCCACATTGATCTATTATAAATAATCATACTTTGTATTTTCATAGAAAAATGTTTCCATAATTTAAACTTCTGATCTTTTGATCATTTAAGCAGGAACTTTTATTGTTACTCTCAAGATCAAGTGAAAACTCAATGTAGGACATCTTGGCGAACTAAGATCTAGCTAAGCGTCTGGTCCGAGAAAGGGTTAGTCCATATTGGTCTATTATACAACGTCTTGCTTTGTATTTCTATGTTTCCATAGTTTAAAGTCATGAGCTTTCTATCACTCCACAATATTAGAATAAAAAGTATTCTCACTCCACAATATTAGGATTAAAAGTATTCTCACTTACCCTTCAGTGTGACTTAAACCCTCAATTACTTGAACAAATCTTATTTGTCTCACTCCGCAACATTTTTTATCATTACTCCCACGATCAATGTAAAGTCAATATGGAAAAGTTTGGTGCATATAGTTTTCACTAACCATTTGCTACGCGAAAATGTCAATCATATTAATCTATTTTATCCAATCTTATTCTACATAAGCATATTTTTATAATTTAAACTCGTAATTTTCTGATCACCCGACGATATAGAAAAAAAGGTCTTTAAGTGGGGTAGTTGGATGCTTCATAGTGGGGACAAAATGACAGCCAAATGCCCATTTCTCAATTAGTTACATTGCTCCTCTTTTGCCTCACCATAATTTTTTTATCTACCTTTTTTTTTCTCTTATCTTTACTCCCATTCTCCTCTCCAAGTTCTCTCTGCTACAAAAATCAAGAAAAGACACTTTCTTGATACCCCTAAAAACTTGTCAATGGCTTTTGCAGGAACAACACAGAAATGTATGGCATGTGAAAAGACAGTATATTTAGTTGACAAATTAACTGCAGACAATAGAGTCTATCATAAAGCTTGTTTCAGATGCCATCACTGCAAGGGTACTCTCAAGGTTTGTCCTTTTTTTACTGAATTTTCTGGTTAGAATGTATATAAAGAAGATTGGTTTTTAGAATTTTTACTGTTAGATAGTGTCCATAAATCTAATAAAAAGTACCTAAAGATTCATAGTGAACTTCGATTGGAGTTCTCTTGAACCACCATAGGCTCTTATGTTGTTACCATTAGGTTTCTGGCATGCTATAGTTATTAAGGTCACTCGATGGTGAGAATGTGAGATTCTGGTAAGCCAGATGTTTCGCGAATCATATTAAACTTTAAGGCATTTGGTTACACTTTAATCACCCTCTTGAAGTGGATCACTCTGATATCATTGATGTCCAATAGCTTAAAAGATCCAATTGCATCATAGGAATTCGAAAATATGTACCTAATTTCTTTACATAGTGATTTCTTCTAAGCCAATCCAGCATAGTTCATTGTTAAAATTCATGTTTAAGTATTTCATTTTTTTCTTGATAACCATAGTGTCCCTATCAGCTTGCACACATATCGATTGATTTCATGGGGTACCTGCTTACCTCCCACCGTTGCAGGTATCGGAAAATTCTATCCACCAAGGCCTGAACAATTGAGATAAAACCACCTAGCATTTTTTTCCTCCGTTAAAATTTGAACCTGAGACCTGGTGATTTTCAACTCATTTTATTAACCATTAAGCTACACTTTTGGCTACTAGTTTCTTACATTAGGTCATTTTTCAGATCAGTCTTTCATTTTCAATGACATAAAAACATATCATCAAAGAAAGTAGATTTTAGACTTATAAATTCAATTTTCCAACTTAATTGTACTTTTTCTTAAAATGTTGTTCAATACATTTAATTGCAGCTTAGCAACTACAATTCCTTTGAGGGAGTTCTCTACTGTAGACCTCACTTTGATCAACTCTTTAAAAGAACTGGAAGTCTGGACAAAAGCTTTGAAGGTACAAAAAAAAGTGCCTAATTTCAAATCATCAAATTTTGCAAATCAGAAAATTTACTGATAGACTAAAATTTATTCCAGGGACACCAAAAATTGTGAAGCCAGAGAAAGATGAGGTAATTGACAGTCATCTATGTTGCTCTGACTCTCCAAATATTACGCCGCTCCCATGTCAGATCCTCCAAGAATACATTCCTTTTTGGAGGACCTGACACACACCCGTTGGCATTCTTGAAAGAGTCAGAGCAACATAGATTGACATTGAATGACTCAAGATTGTCAATATATTGTGTGAATAACTGATGTATGTTGAATATTTGAAACAGAAACCACAGGCAGCTAAAGTTTCAAGCATGTTTGTTGGAACAAGGGAGAAATGTTTTGGCTGCAAGAATACTGTCTATCCAACAGAAAAGGTACAATAAGCTAGCAATATTTTGGCAACAACTTGTTTGTTAACTAATCCAAAAGTTCACTTCTATTAAATATAGGTAGATTTTTCATGTAAAATGTAATCTTTTGTATGCTACACCAAAAACTTTCTAAAGGATGAATAGTCAAAACCAATCTATAACAGTCATCCTTTATAACACCATTTCGCTATAACAGTCAAGTTTTCGTTGGAACTCACTTTCATGTTTTATTATATTATATGTTATCTATAACAACAGTTCGCTATAGCAACCAAATAATATCAAGATGTTACTTAGAGGTTTAACTGTAAATAGTGGCTGATCTAGAGAACAATCTACGGATTCACTAAATCTCTATAGATATTTGACTATGAGCAGAGTAATTATTGTATATTAGCTTGAGGTTGTTGTAGGAATCCATAAACTTCAAATCTTGGATCCACATCTGGATGTAAAAGGATCAAATACTTATTGTATACCTTCAACCCTTGTGATAAAATGTAGTCATTTGATATTGTTTTATAGGGAGGTGGACTTAGGGTAGGTTCTTATGAATTCAATTGATTCCATTGCTTTCGGCTTTAACTCTCTCTCTCTATATATGTATATAAGAAAATCTAAATTCTTGATTCACCTCTGTCTATAGGTATCTGTGAATGGAACACCATACCACAAAAGCTGCTTCAAATGTAGCCATGGAGGCTGTGTAATTAGCCCATCCAACTATATCGCGCATGAGGGGCGCCTCTACTGCAAGCACCATCATGTTCAACTGATCAAGGAGAAAGGAAATTTAAGCCAACTCGAGGGTGATCACGACAAGAATTCATCAGTTAGAACAACAGAATCATAAAACTCCCAACGGTATATCATGTAGTTTTTTCATCAAGAATATGAATAATGGTTATTCAGCTGAGGATTTAAGGACCTTAATTCCTTGAATGTACTTCCTTTTGCTAGCCTATTTTTCTCTCTTCTGCTTACACAAATTTGATTCTGAATTATATATTCTTTCTTGTGTATGTTATTTGCTTCTTGTTTGTCACCTGTGTTGTTGAAATTTGGATGATAAAACTAAGTCGATGAATAAATTTAAAACAAGCACAATTCACCTCATGTATTGTGTTTTCACGGTTTACTTTTTCATATATTTGAACATATTCCGGTGAAAATCTTGAATCCGCCCCTAATTCTGTCAGATTTGGTGGAGACAACTTAACTTGATCGATCCATCTAATGCAACTAATTTAGCAAGTTCATTTACAATTATTTACCTTTTTAGTCACTAGATTGGTTAAAACACACCATTTTAGCCCATCTAATGTTGCTCTAACCTTGGCTGGCTTAATTTTTGGCTTATTTTTTCGAAATAAATATATATGGATGACACGAGTGAGGTTTTCTCTAGTGATAGAGTCATAGGTGGATCCAAGATTTTAAGTAGTGGATTTCGAGTTTCACAAAGGTTCGAAGGATCCTTAAATTGAGAACATTTGGTCAAATCTAAACCATCTCCTATGCTAATGAATGATCTTGAGGTGGGAGAAATTAAAATCCAGTGTGCCAAGTACCACATTGTCACACCAAACTTATTAATCCCCTGTTTCAATTTGTTCGTCTGGACAAGAGGGGGTTACTCAAGTGGTTAGCACCCTCCATCTCCGATCCTAAGGTCATAGGTTCAAGTTATCAAGGAAGGCAATAGTGGGAGCTCAGGGGGAGGGGGGGGGGGACAGTTGTTTGTCTAATTTTGACTTGTCACAAAATTCAAGAAAATAAAATATACTTTTGAATCTTGTAGTAAATTTAACAATAAATATTATTTATAACTAGAAACTTAAGGCTTTACATAAATACTCGCCCTCCAATCATAATTAATTTTTGTTCATAAGAAATCCTCTTATTATTTATTGTAAACGTATAGATTTTGATCATATTAATAAATAAATTAATCAAATAATATATATCAACAAGTTCCCTATTGAAAATAGGAAGGGTTGAAAAAAAAACTCATCTTCATTACTTTGCCATAAAATGAATATATGTGAAAAAGTATGCCTGATGAATTCAAGCACTCAAAAAGATACATGTATTGAATCACTACATCGAATTATATTAATTTATTATAATTAAATAATTAAGGTGAAGATAATTGTTTTTACCATGTAAGCATACCGTTCGAAATAATAGAGCTGAAGGGTAAACACTATGACCAGAAAAAAATAAAAAATAAAAACTCACATACATGAATATTAGAATGGCAAATAAAATAATTACTCTCTCAATTTCAATTATATGGCGTGTGTCTCATTACGTACGAATTTAAGAAAGAAATATAACTATTTAAAATTTACAATTAAAATATATTGTTATATTAGTATAAATATAAAAAAAAAACATGTCATTCAAATATATTAGAAAAATTAAAGTGCTTTTTTTAAGTAAAAAATAATAGTATCTTTTTTTTTTTAATGGACTAATAAGAAATGAGTATCGCGTGAAGTGAAAAAAAAAGTGTATATATACAAAAAAAGAAAAAGTTAAAAATAATGATATCCTTTTCGTAACGGACTAACATTAAACGATTACCACGTGAAGTGAATAAAATAAAGTATCAATACTAATAAGAGAATAGAAGAAAACACATCTTAGCTCGTTGACGTGACTATTTTATGTTGATGGTATTTTTAAAATTTCAAACCTCTTTATCGATGTGTCTGCTTCAGGTCAAAAGTATTTTTGACATTTTAATATCTATACTATGAAGAAGTTTTAAAATTATATTTCGTTGATAGTTTGATTTCACCTTAATACAAATTTCTTAAAATAAATTCAACATGAGTAAAATATTAATAACATCAATATACTTTTGTTAAATAAGAAAAATATCATTTTTTTCCAGATTGATTATAAATGAAATGCATCAAATAAATTAGAGCAGAAAAATATGACAAGCGACTTTGCATCTATTGTACATATAAGGAAAAAGACAAATATATCTCTCAATTTCGTAATCTAGAACTTGTCACTTTTGAAGCTTCAAATATCCTACATTTGTGTTAAATAAAGATATAATACTTAAATTATAAATATATTCCTTAACTTGATCTTAACTAGTATATAAATTATTATATTTTGAGTGTGGATGAGTAAATACGTAAATTTATATAACTTGAACAAATAAAATACATATATTCTATATGACATAATACATAAAAGACTTTACATAGAACACAAATTATCATCTAAGACGTATAATAAATAATAACGAAAAATTCAATTAAAAAACATATTTATATATTATGTTTTAAATAAAAATGGTGCCTGTATAAATCTCCATGCTTAACGAAAGTGGTTCATATATATCATTAACGTGTCACGTCCACTTCGTCTTTTTCGGGGAAAAAGTAGTACCAGCTAAATTGCAGACACACCCTTCGGTGGCTCTACAGTTCAACAGCTTTTCGCCATATTTTCAATCCACCATGTGATGCTTCAGCACAATTGTTGTTGCTTTGTTCAGAAGTTTTTCTTGGTTTGATCGTCAATGGCTGGAATTGATCGTGTAAAGTACCCTTCTCTCCCCTCGAATTACGTCACCATAGCTGAGCTTAAAGAACGATGGCTTAAAGAGAAAGAAAGGAAGCAGCAAGAAGAAAAGGAAAAAAGAGAAAATGAAGAAAAGAAAAAATATCCACTTCTTCAAAATCATCAAAATCGCATTGCAAATGGGTGTACCCATAGTCGAGCTCCAGTTGGGAAAAATCTGCAGAAGCGTGAAAATCACAGTGGAAAAGGTTGGCGTGAGGTGGGTTTGATTTCTAAGGAACCCAATTCAAAGGAGGTTAAAACCACTTCTCCAGTGGTTGAAGAAGGTGTTGATGGAAGAAAGGGAAAAGAGAAAATGGGCTATTTTGGAGATAGAAAACCTAGGGTTGAAAGAGATATGGTTAAGGTTTCGACTATTGATGTGGCCGAGGAAGAAATGATGGCTGTAGTGAGTGTGGAAAATGGTGGACAAGAATCATCTAAGAGTAAATGCAATAAGGAGGTTGAAGAAGTGGCTAGTGTTTGCATGGTGGAGGTTGTAGGAGAAAGCAATGTTGATGGGGAAATCGCAGGGAAGAAATGTAGAGTTGGGTTTAGGGGAAAGAAAAATAGCTGGAGAAAGATGGGTGATAGGATTGGAGAAGTGAGCGATAAAGCTGACAGTGTGGAGCAATCAGGACAAAAACATAATGCAGGGAAGGAGGTGGTTTCCGTTGATGTGAAAGGAAGAACTAATGAGAAGGTGAGAGTGGGAGGTGCATTTCATGCATACGGTGATAAGGATGTGGCTTCTTATGATGTGGAGGTTGTAGGAGAAAACAAGGTAGATAGGGAAATCGCAGGGAAGAATTGTGGAGTTGGGCATAACGGAAAGAAAAATAGCTGGAGAAAGATGGGTGATAGAGTTGGAGAAGTGAGCGATGAAGCAGGCAGAATGGAGCAATCAGGACAAGAACGTAATGCAGGGAAGGAGAAGGTTTCAGTTAATGTGAAAGAAAGAACTAGTAAGAAGGTGACACTGAGTGGTGCATTTTGTGCATACGGTGATAACGAGGTGGCTTCTGTTTGCTGGGTGGAGGTTGTAGGAGAAAACAAGGTAGATAGGGAAATGACAGGGCGCAATTATGGAGTTGGGTTTAGGGGAAAGAAAAATGGCGGTAGAAAGATGGGTGTTAGGGTTGGTGAAGTGAGCGTTAAAGTATACAGCGGGGAGCCATCAGGACAAGAACTTAATGCAGAAAAGGAGAAGGTTTCAGTTGATGTGAAAGAAAGAACTGCTGAGAAGGTGAGAGTGGGAGGTGCATACGGTGATAAGGAGGTGGCTTCTGTTGATGTGGAGGTTGTAGGAGAAAACAAGGTAGGTAGGGAAATCGCAGGGCAGAATTGTGGAGTTGGGTATAGGGGAAAGAAAAATAGCTGGAGAAAGATGGGTGATAGGGTTGGAGAAGTGAGCAATAAAGCAGACAGTGTGGAGCAATCAAGACAAAAACATAATGCAGGGAAGGAGGTGGTTTCAGTTGATGTGAAAGAAAGAACTAATGAGAAGGTGAGAGTGAGAGGTGCATTTCATGCATACGGTGATAAGGAGGTGGCTTCTATTTGCACGGTGGAGGTTGTAGGAGAAAACAAAGTAGATAGGGAAATCGCAGGGCAGTATTGTGGAGTTGGGTATAGGGGAAAGAAAAATAGCGGTAAACAGATGGTTGATAGGGTTGGTGAAGTGAGAGATAAAGCAGACAGTGCGGAGCAATCAGGACAAGAATGTAATGCAGAAAAGGAGAAGGTTTCAGTTGATGTGAAAGAAAGAACTAATGAAAAGGTGACAGTGAGTGGTGCATTTTGTGCATACAGTGATAAGGAGGTCGAAGAAATGGCTACTGTTTGCACAGTGGAGGTGGTAGAAGAAAACAAGGTAGACAGGGATATCACAGGGCAGAAACATAGAGTTGGGTTTAGGGGAAAGAAAAATGGCGGTAGAAAGATGGGTGATAGAGTTGGAGAATTGAGCGATAAAGCAAACAGAGTGGAGCAATCAGGACAAGAACATAATGCAGAAAAGGGGAAGGTTTCAGTTGATGTGAAAGAAAGAACTAATGAGAAGGTGAGAGTGAAAGATGCACTTTGTGCATATGGTGATAAGGAGGTCGAAGAAGTGGCTACTGTTTGCACGGTGGAGGTGGTTGAAGAAAACAAGGTAGATAGGGAAATCGCAGGGAAGAAATGTAGAGTTGGGTATAGGGGAAATAAACATAGCAGGAGAAAGATGGCTAATAAGGTTGGAGAAGTTAGCGATAAAGCAGACAGTGTGGAGCGATCAGGACAAGAAAGAAATGCAGAAAAGGAGGAGGTTTCAGTTGATGTGAAGGAAAAAACTAATGAGAAGGCGAGATTTAGAGGTGCATTTCATGCATACAGTGATAAGAGCAAAGATGTACTGATAGATTCGGAGGCTGGTTTGAAGATGACGATTGAGAGAGATCTTGGGGACTTATCATTGACTGATAGGAGGTATGGTCATGGGAGATCGAGTATTAGGGTGTATGGTGACAAGTGGAGATATGGGAGTTCCGGAAGGTATGAACCGCGAAAAATGTTAACGCAGAGGGATAATAGCTTTGCGTGGATTAAAAAGGGGGAGTCTTCAAATGGCAATGTTGCTGAAATTGAAACTCAGGTAGCTAATTCAGCTGGCTTTCCTGTTTGAGTTCATACTACATGATGTTTTCTTTTTTCTGATAAGCTGTTACTTGATGTGTTCTTTTTGTTATTAGTGAATGCATTTTTAGTGACTCTGTGTTTAGCTGTAAGAACGCATTATTAAGTGATGAATTAGTGAGCAAATGCAAGAACAAAATAGAAAGAGAAGTAAGAAATAAAACAGTCTTGTTGTTTCCTCCATTTATAAGAAACTTTGTACTTCTCGAGGTAGTGGTAAGGTATGCGTACACTCTACCCTCCCAGACCCCACTTAGTGAGATTTCACTAGCTATGTTGTGTAGTGTTGTTCTACCTACTCCAGCATTTTAATAGGAATAATCAAATTGGGATCCAGAGTTTGATGAAGGATGTTCTATTTTGCAAGATTACTGGAGTATGAAATTTGCAGTTGATTTAATAGTAAGAATACAAGTGGCACATGCTAAATGGTGGACACAAGATTTACATCTAAGACAAAAGTAAACGTACTATATTGATACTAAAATCTAAAATCTGAAATGCTTGTTGAAAGATCACAAGTTGAAATTGAACTTAAAAATTGCTTGTTGTCCTACTCTATATACCAGCTTTGCTGTTCTTTTCCTTTTTCTGATTGTCAACTCTGCTGTTATTTTTTTTATTGCTCTTTTCTTTGACAAATATGGTCTCTTTTTATTCCTGTTCTTATTCCTAAGGCGAGTTGTGGGGGTTTGTCCTAGGGGATGAGGGGAGGTCTTGGGGCAGGCATTTTGTCCTCATAAAGGGCTGCTTAAGGATGTTAATAACCTAGCTTAAGAAATCTAGTAAGTTGTTTCAAAGGGGTATTGAGGGGTTCTCTTGGAAGGCGGAAAGAGATGCCGGGACAGATATTTTGTCCTTATAAAGTGCTGCTCTAGGTTGTTTCTAACCTAGCTTAATAAGGCTAGTAAGTTGTTTCAGAACCAAAAAAAGAAGGCATACCTTTAGCAGGCCTAATGAGTAATGATATATGAATACTAGCAGGTCAAAGATTTACTGAGGTATCATTCTGTTATTCCCCCTCTGTTTTGACATTGTTGTTTTGTTGGCTAAAACATGGACTTTTAGTAGAAAAAGTGACATGTTTAAGGAATGGTGAAGCAATAAATTCTTCAAATTTATCTTATTTAAAAACACCAAGTAATTTGATGGTAACAATTTGGAGATATACCTAAGTGGATTTCTTTTTGAGCAGAACCTCAGGAAATATTCTTTATGATTGCCCCTTCCTTCCCTCGGCTTTGTCGTTGGGTTTGTCAACCAGCTTGGCAAGTTTTAGATTGTTAAGTATCTATATTGGTGGAGGAAATAGGCTACTGTCCTACCATTTTTGTCACAGTAGAGTGATAAATTATTCACATAGCGAAGGGGGATAAGCTCACATTTCATGACCAAAGCCCCTTATCTTATCAATTTCTTCTAAGCCTCGAGCTTTGCTAGAGTCCCTCAAGCGTCAGTCCTGATTACTAAATGTATCTTAATATCTTTATTTACTCCAAAATTTTGTTGGGTGAAGGAACATTTTCAAATTTTTGCAATGTCAATGAGGTAGAGCTCTTTTAGTTCTCAAATACTAATTTGTTTGCAAGCTCCACCAGTCTACCTTAGCAACAACATGCCTAGCCTTGCTTAATTCTACATGCAACACATAACACCTCTGTTTATAGTTACCTGTCATTGCTGTCAAACATTTCGATGATCATATGATTTCTGTAGCACTAATGTGATGAATAAGTTCAACACATGTATAGTTGTTTTTATACCACATATTTTATGGTTGCTGGTTATGCACATTATATTTATAATTACTGAGTTCATAGCTTTGTAGCTCTTTCAGCGATTAAGGAGTAATTTTTACTTCTGGACATGTCATTGAACCTTATAAAGAGGACATAGTCCAAATGAGAGAGAAGAAATACTCAAATTTTGATGTTGGTCCTGAATGTGCTGGCACACTATAAATTTGGATAGTAATGTACTCAACTTCTTGACCCCTTCTGGGGTTTCTTTTAATGATCTTACTTTTTTTTTTCTTCATGTGAATGGACTATGGAAAAAAAACACAGCTAAGTTTCCATATTTTCAGAGTTTTAGGAGTTCAAAGGCTGTATTGGATGTTTTAATAAAGAAGTCATATGCGTATGAAGATACTTAACTGTATGAGTAATTTGTACCCTCTTTATTTCAACTTATGTGACTTATTTTCCTTTGTAGTTTGTTTTGAAAAGAATGTCACTTTTCATATTTGGTAACTCTTTAATTCCAACATTTTACATTGCATGTTTAAGACTACAGGAAGGACATTTTGGTCATTATATACATCTTCAGTTTAGAACCACAAGATTCAAAAGTCTCCCTTGCTTGCTTAAACTCCACCAGGTCAAAGTCAAACTAAGACACATAAGATGAAATGTAGGGAGTAACTGTTTTTTTGATCCATGTAAAAGTATTGGTTGTATCAGCTGAACTGTGTGATCCAAAAATTCTAGCTAGTGGCTGAGAGCATAATAGCATTCGATTACAGTGAGTGATGATACTTGGGGTCTGATAGTGGGGAGCCAACTTATGTAGGGAAGTTTACCATGTGAAAGTTTAGCAGAAAAGAGACGGCAACTACTGGATTTTCTCAAGGTATCTTTATGAACTTACAAAATCTTGAAGTGTAAAAGTTTTATTCTGCGATTAGGGGCTTGTATCCCCTCCCTATCCTGCCCTACTAGTTTTCCTGTGTTTGTGGTTTTTTCACAGATGATAGTCCTATTGTTTTCTCTGATTATATACTTAGTGACGGGTCGTGTTTGGAAACAACTGATTATCCTATTGTTTTCTCTTTGCTTAAACTTGACGGACTATATAATGTACCAATTGCATATGCTTTATTTTGTCAAGTTCTCTCTTTTCTCTCCTACCCTTGTATTTTCGTGAGCATTAGCTGTTAAAAAATTAGTAAAATTCTTAACATTATTTCATCACATACAATGTGACAACTTGCTATTAAACGGTAGTCTATATTAAAAAAGGGCAGCCCGGTGCACTTAAGCTCCCGCTATGCGCAGGGTCCGGGGAAGGGCCCGACCACAAGGGTCTATTGTACGCAGCCTTACCTTGCATTTCTGCCAACTTAGAGAATGTATATTATGATCGCTTAATATCAGCAACTTTGTGATGTTACCCGATTAGCTAAGCATAGCTGTAATTCCTCTTTGCTTTTATTTCTGAATATTTACCTTCTGTTTTGCTGAAACTGTTGTTTTCATCTGTTAGGTTGATTTTTCAAGCCAAAGTACAAGTCGGAGTAAGCTGTGCTCTCAGTGAATCAAGTCAATTTCCTTACAGAAGTGGCTTCTTATTCATTAATTTCACCAAAGCGATTTCATTCTTATTGGGAATTCAGACAACTTTGCATGTAAATTCATTAGTAGTTGTCTATCCCAGTCTTCTCTGTTGTATGAAAGACGGTTTTTCTCCTCCCCCTTGACTCTCTTGCGGTTTTATATTAAACTGTAAATGAAAATGATGTCAAATCTATAATCATGAACTATGCATTTTGTGTAAAGATAGTAGTCTTGCGAATGTCGACTTATTAGTGGCGGCCTCTTTTGAACAGTTTTTCGGGTAATTCTTGTATTCATTATTTATGGGCAACGAATGTCACCATGAAAGGAGGGGACTATTCTCTGTGACCACGAAGAGTCCTTTGTGGTGATATTTTCACTTTGTGTCTCTTTTTAGTTGCCAAAAAGAAAATCCCAGTTCTTGCTGTGAGACTCGTTGAGCACAATTGGATTTCAGAATCTTTTGGTGAAGGAGGATCAGAAAATTAATTATGATTCAGTTATCCCGTGGAATTAGACGAGGTGCGGATAAGCTAATTCAAACACCATGGTTAAAACAACATATCAAGTGTAATTTCACAAGTGGGGTTTGACGAGGGTGATGTATACATAGACTTATCCTCACTTTGTGAAGGTAGAGAGTCTGTTTCCATAGACTTTTGACTCAAATGAATCATATAGAAAATAATGGAGAAAAAAAAAATAGAAATCACAATTAATTCGGATAAATGAAGCAAAGAAAACAACATGTAAATAAAATTGAAGAATACGATATTTGGAGGATTACTAATAATACTATTGATAAGAAAAATTAAACAATGTTCGACTACCTATTACCTTTTACCTTAATCCCTGCCCTCTATATCCTCCTATCTAGGATTATATACTTGGTAAGTTGTAGGTGTCATGTCCTGCATTTTTTTTCCACATGCCTGAACCATCTTAGCCTCGTAGTCCTCATCTTATTCACCACTGAGACTACTCTCACCTTGTGCCAGGTATGTCACATATTCATCTCAACATCAATATCTCTGTTATTTGCATCTTTCGGACCCCACAATTTTTTTTTAAAAAAGAGTTAATTATACTTCAAGAGTGGATTGGCCAATGATATTAATTTCCTTCTCTCTATTTCCAACTGTCCTATAAGAGGATAGTGGAAGTGGAAGACTGGTTTTAAAGAGAGTTATATTGCCCTTCAATATTTTCCCAAAGCTTTAATATGTGGCTATACGATTTCCATGAACTAAAGCAGAAACTGAGAGTAACAGATACAGGGGATTCATATAGCCGACTTCAAATGTGACTACAGAGTTTCATAGAGTCGACTTCAATTAGCTTGGGATTGATGTCTAATTGTTTGATAGTACAAAAATCGCATCACATAATAGTCAGTTGTTTCCTTCCCAAATTATATGCTATTTCTGTCATGTCAAAAATCTGACTTTAGCTCTTCTCTTGTTTTCTACCTGTATTTTGATAATCCATGGGATACCCTACATATACAAATTCCAGCAACCATTCTGTGATAGAGCCACAAATGTCTTTGTCAAAAATGATTGAGCGTATAATAGGAAAAAACCACTTTGCAGGTATGATCAGTCAAATAATGAGTATTTTTCATGTATCAGTAAACTTAAATAAATTAGTAGTCATTTGGTTTCTGGTTGGAGAAAAGTTATCCATATATTAAAATTAACATAACTTTAAACAGTATATGGGTTCAATTGAAATTATTACTTTCATCTCGAGCAGTCCACTGATGGGTTGGGATTTGGATCCTATGCCCAATCTTCAGAGCTAATGCTTTTTCCGAAGTTATGGATCTATTTTGCCGACTTCCCTTGCCTACATTGTCTCATCAACTAGAGGTTGTTCACCTTGGAGACCTAATGTTGTTATGAGTACGAATGGGCGTGGATGACACTCGATCTTCTGGGTTTTCAAGCGCCCTTAGGACCTCACCAGACACCACATGAGGTGCAATTCTCCTCTAGCCGCTTAATCGTAGCTACCTACAATTGAGCCTATTTGTCAGGGTTCCTCCGACCCTTAGGATCGTCTAACCCATGTACAAATGACGTTCACATGGAGTCTTTCCCTCTTTGACCTTCAAAGTTTTCATTTGAATATATATTACTACCACCAAGATCACACCGTTATATACAGACAATCCGTTCTTATTTTGCATAACTACATGGTTTGAGCAAAGTTACGAGTTTCGGCTAAAATTATTGAGTTTTGTCAAATCCATAATTATCACTGTGGCTCCGCCCCTTCCCGCAGAGTGCATGTGCATTTATTAGGCTAAGGGACCAAATGAGTCATAAATGATACCCTACAGCAACCACATGACCACTTAATTAAATGTTTTGCATACCATAAATTTGGCCTTATATGGACAACTTTCCCCCCTCCTAATAAAGAACAATTAATTTTGATACCTTTTCATTTCTAAACCTACATGTGAATGGTGATTTTTTCCACCTGAAGTCTGCAGTGAGTGTGCTGAATCCTTATTATGATATCCTTCTTCTTAACTTGTTATAGTAATCTTGTAAAAAGGGAAATATTGTGACTTCACACTAGGAGCTAGCAGTAGCAGATGATATTAATACGGATTTATATCCACTGACAGTGTTATGAAGTTTTCTTACTTGGGACTGTGACTTTTGAGCCGAGGGTCTTTCGGAAAAGCCTCTCTATCTCCATGAGGTAGTGGTAAGGTCTGCGTACATTTTACCCTCCGCAGCCTCCACTTGTGGAATTTCACTGGATATGTTATTGTTCTAGTTGTTGTTGACAGTGTTGGAGAACGTTGTCGTTTTACTTTTCCGGTTACTAATACACATGTTAGGAGTAATTGCGTGCGATTACTGTTCAACTAGTGACCTAATAATGTTAAAAGATATTATATTGTCAACGTATAGAAATTAAACTCGATTGGTATACAACAACCCAATAGTAACTTATCATATTGTGATTTAATGATGGGCAATATGCATTATTTTTCAAGAATTGGTATTTATGGTCTTATAGCATTACTAGGAGATTCTCTAAAGTCAAGTAGACTAGGACAAACTGATAAGCCCATCAAAGACCTTTGCCTCCAATCATGGCCAATTAAGAAAACAATGGAGCCAAGAGATTTTGTTTCTAAATGGTCCTCTTATGTCAGCAAATAAGTGGTCCAAGAAAATGCTTCATTTGCATCCAATTAAGGTCATATATATGATATTATAGTGGGAGTTTGCTCAGATAGCCAGTCTCAATTCTAGATAAAGGAGGAGGGGTTCGCGGTAAGTTGACATCTAAGATAAAATTAGCCTATTTAGAATGAAACCTCATAATACAGAATACGTCACGATGTGCTCACTTAGACACGAGTTGATGGGCTTTTAAATGTATGTCAGGGATAGTAATAATTCATATAAGGTATAACACATAAACAGTCATTCAAACTTGGCCTCAACTGGTAAGTAAGCCCCTCCAACTTAGAGAGTGCGCATCTAGACATTTTAACTGACAACTAAACACTCCAAAGCGTCTCCACTGTGTCTCGTGGATACCTGATGCATACGTGACACAAATTTTCAAAGTGTCTAGATGATCATTTTGTAAGTTGGAACCTTCAACTTACACAGTAAAGGCGAGTTGAGGTATCTAAATATGCATACTCAAAGTTGGAGTGTTTAGTTGTCAGCCGAAGCCAAATTTGAGTGTTTGTTTATATATTCTGCGTTCATATAATCGACCTCAACTTGCTTAAGCTTGAGGCGTCGTGTAATTCTAATCACCTTTTGTTACCAAATCAATTGCCAATGGCCATGACTCATTTCTCTATTTCCCTACCCCATGACTAAGCCAACTGGCAATTTTTTGATTCTTTACAAAATTGAGAAGGAAAAAAAAGGGAACAGATAAAGCAAAGGGACAAAACTAGTCTACTATTTGAGTGTGCTAAGTTTGGTTGGTTCTATTATACCTTACTTTTCTCCTCTCCCTACTTATAAATAGACTACCAACAAAGAGAATTCATTCCATATTAGTCTTTTAATTCTTTCTTTATTACAGTACTAGCCTCTCTTCTTTCATAAATAGCCTTTTGTTTTTTTGTTGAAGTAACAAAGCTGAAATCTTGATGGACATATCAGGTTCTGGATGCACTAGTGAGTGTGAATCTGGATGGACAATGTACTTTGATGAATTCTCATATTCTTCAGATCAATTCAATGGAGTTAAGGGGAGAAGTATTTATGATGGCAGGGGAAAATCAACATATATAGATGAAGATTTGTCTATGGTTTCTGATGCTTCATCTGGTCCACCACATAATACTTTCCATGAGGATAGAGAATTTTGTTGTGAAGAAAATGGCTACTTCTTAAATACTTCTGAGACTGAAAATGCGAAGGAGAAACAGAGAAGGAAAATAAAAGAGCAAAGTGGAAAAAAACAGGATCTTTATCTTGACGACACTGCTAGTTCTCCTGTATCGAATTTCCAAAAGGCAAGTTCAATTTTGTATCTTTGAATTTCTTTTTTTTAGATTTTTTGAAGGGAGTCTTGGAGCAACGATAAAGTCGATCACAGGTTTAAGCTGTGTAATAAACCACTCATGTTGTCTACACCACACCCCTTACGGTGTGACACTTCCCTGGACACTACTAGCGTGGGATGCTTTATGTACCATGCTGCCCTTTAGACTTTTAGACCCTTATCAAAATCCATCTTGTGGTGGTGGGGTGGGGTGGGGGATATGCATTGACGTCTACCTCATATAGTCATAGCCAAAAGAAAATGACTACATGAAGATTGTAAAGTAGTACCTTGACTCTACACCATTTTAATAGTATGTGATCGTCTCATCTAAAAGCGTGAGCTTTCAGAAAAAACACTCTTCTGATGACTTAATTATATTATGTCTCAACACTCACGTCACATGAATAATGGACAAGTTCATTCATTTACAATTGTCACTTGTGTTTTCAGGATAACACAGGTTTTTATAATGATACAACTTACATGGGGCAAGTAGCAGGCTACTCTGGAACATATTCAAAGGTACTGTTTTCTGTTTTTCTTCTTTGCTTTTCTACTGTCATGGCTTGTTCATTGTTTCTTCTTTGCAAATGCCAATATATCCTTTTTTCCTTTTTCAGGGTAAATCTGTTCTGGGGAAACATTTTGGTTTCTTGAAAACATCTGTGAATGGGAAAGCTTCATCTGAAAAATCTGGTGTGTGAATGCAGTAAAAATCTACTTGTTCCAACTCTCCAAATAAATTGTCGTACTTGTGTTGGATACTCCAAATAAGCGCACCACTTTTGGAGGATCACACGCATCCAACTACATTTTTTGAAGAGTTTGACCAAACTCTCCTTAAAATTGTCGCACCTGTGTGGATCCTCCAAAAAATGCACTATTTTTGGAGGATTTGATATGTACCTAACAACATTTTTGAAAAGTTCAAGCATATAGACTAAAATTTATGTTGCTCAAACTCTAAAAAAAAAAAACTTTCGCACCTGTGTCAATCCTCCAAGAATGAACTACTTTTGGAGGGTACAACATACACACGATCACATTTTTAAAGAGCCCAAACAATATAGGTTCATATCTATGTTTCTCGGACTCCCCAAAAAACTATCACATCAGCGTCAAATCCTCCATAAAAAACACCACTTTTGAAAGATCTGATACACACGATGATATTTTGAAAAATCCAAGCAATATAATTTAAAAATAATTCAGTTGTCAAGTATTTTTAAATAAATTGTTTGGCTTTGTGCATCTTGCAGGTGTTTTGAAGGGAAGAAAGAGGGGATAAAAACTGGACAATTTGTATATTTATTATGTGCTGCATTTGAAGAGAGAATGAAGATTAGATTGTGGGGATAAATGGGACATGAAAAGTAAAAAATAAATAAAAAATAGATTTTGAGGATCTTGTATTTATCCTTCCTATCTTTTTTTTTTTTTTTTAATCCTCCTAGTTATTTTTTCCCTGTCTATGTAATGGGAAACAACCTCAAAGTATAAATTTGAAAACAGAAGAAAAAAATTCTGTTTTTTTTTTTAAAAAAGCTCTTTTTGGAACTTAAAGCTGTATTTTTTTTATATCTTTTGATTTTCTGATTGGTGTCGTATTTTGTCCCGATTAGCTCCCTATTACAGGTTTTTTGTTGTTGTATTTTTTATTTTTTTTAAAAAAAACTAAAGACTTTTTTCCACTCCAGTTGTGCTCATCATTCTTTAACCACTGTGCTGTGTTAT
This sequence comes from Solanum dulcamara, assembly GCF_947179165.1. NCBI lineage: Eukaryota > Viridiplantae > Streptophyta > Magnoliopsida > Solanales > Solanaceae > Solanum > Solanum dulcamara. The sequence continues at coordinate 83,501,230 of NC_077237.1, read as the reverse complement.
GCTCTCTGGCTGTTCACAAATTCATGAGATAATTAATTAATTTAAGTTTAATTAGTTTGTAAAAATAATTCTTACTATCTCACAACCACATGTTAGAATATATGATAATATATTCTGACAGATTTGTAACAAATTGTATATATTTAATTTTCATATATAGATAGTTAGTTTCCTTGTATTAGCCACTTGTATTAGGTATATATATACTTATTATGTTAATGAAATAAATATATTGTCATATATTCTAACACCACAAAATGAATTTTTTTTGGATGTCTTATGCTTCAAATTATCATGGAATTCATGCATAAAATTATACTTTTATAAGTTGCATTTGAGAAATAGCCATCATGAAGAAATGAAAGAACAAACCTCTAAGACTAATAAGCAAGACAAAAACCACCATATTTTTCGATGAACATTAGTATTAAATATTTATCTCCATCCGGTGTTTACACTAAATTTTATTACTTTATCATAGTTAAAATTCAAATTGAGCTTTAAATATGTATTAATTAACTATTTTATTCGTTCCTTTTTACTTGTCAAATATTTTCTAATTTGATTTTTCTTTTTACTTGTCATTTTTTGACAAATCAAGCAAATATATTTTTTTTTTTACCTATTATACCCTCAATTTATTTAGGGAGTTAATGTCTTTGAAAAATGTAGAACTTCTTAAAAGTCTTTAATGAAAAATTGGACCTATCAATTAATAGGGGTAAAATAATAAACTCATTATATCAATCAGTGTTTTTTTAATACATGTGCCAATTTAAAATTTGACAAGTAAAAAGGAATGGAAGAAGTATGATTTAATAATACTAGTGTATTTGGAGATACGTGTTATGCAGTATTTAATTATGAGTTGGTGTAAACACAAGGCGTGACCATCAGGAATGGAACTAGCTCTTCGGTTATAGGTTCAATCGAGCCCAATAACTTCGGTTCATATTTTGTATTTATATTTTAAAAAATGGCATAATACATAAGTATGTCATCTAACTTGGTCTCATTTCATATTTATGTCCTCCAACTTTGGATGTCCACAAGTAGAGACTTAAACTTGTATAAAGTTAAACAATTAAACACACGTGTCACGTACGTAGGATGCCACGTAGAACACAAAATTATCATGTAGAACGAATGTGTCTATTTGTTCAAATTTTGGATAGTTAAAATGTCTACTTGTGCACCAGTAAAGTTAGAGGTCATAGTTTGCTAGCTGAAGTCAAGTTAAGGATCATATTTATGTATTATGCCTAAAAAAATTATTGAATATTTATAAATCATAAATTTAAAGCCCAGAAACTCTAAAATTTCAAACCTTAAAACTTCAAATTTTGACTCCGTTTCTTATGACCAGTAATTTTGATGTGATCAGAATACAGTGTTGATTTGAGTTGGGTGAAATCTGGTAATGTAATCTGCTAAAAATTGTAACAAGACAAGATGAATGATAAAGATTGATCCATTTAAAGTCTCATTTTCTACCAAAAAGGACCAAAAAAGCACAATCCCACCTTCATCATGACAGCTACACACTATAAATGTCATTTATATAAACTATATAATATAAAATATTTTGTCCAATTATTGATTTTGTCCAATATTTTATTGGTCATATGATCCTTAGAATTGCCATCCATATCTTGGAGAGTGACATAGTTTTAGGAAAAAGACAAGACTATCCAGCTATTGTTCTTGAGTGCTGACAATTTTTCCTAATTTCATGGACCACTATAATCAATTGTTATTACTAATAATATTATCATCATAGAATAAAATTGGATTATTGCCTAAGTGGAAGGTTTGTTGGAAGAGAATAATGCATCTATAGTATTGCACTCTTTTCATTTTTATAAAAATAGCGATGGGACTGAATCAATTTATGCTCATCTCAATTATTTTATCGAATGCTTGTTATTTTCTATCCGCACTAATAGTATAGTAGTTAGCTTTGAGTCTTGTACTTTTTTTTTCTTTTTGGTTGCATGTGCCCTATGCCCTCTGATAACATGATGATATACAAAGGATATATAGTTTAAGTTTGTAAAACAGGAATTGTCAAACCTATTTTCACTCTATTGATTTGCTTGGTTTTTTATTTTTTTATTTTTCATTCGGTATTCGGAGACCGTGAAGCTTCGATTAAATCTGAATCACGCACTGCAGGACTCATTCAGGGGTGACGCTTCCAACAAGATTTTTTTCATACTCAGGGCTCGAACCCGAGACCTCTGGTTAAAGGTGAAGTAGTCTCACCACAATCCATGTTGGTGCTCAAAAGAATAAAAAGATATCGTCTATATCCAAATAAGGCGGAACCCATCGGTGGCCCTCTAAAGTTGGCATCAACTTTCACTTAGACACCTCAACTAAGCTTTGTTCATTTTAGACACCAAGTAAGGTTCCGATGTGTCATTTTGACACTTTTTTTACAATCACCCAAATATCTAAAGTGTGTGTAATACACTTGCCGATGATGTGTCAAAGTGACCAATTAAATGAAGACATGTGGCATATATATCAAAAATAATTTTAAAATAATGACTTTTGAGTAGAAAAAAAAAGTGGTCATTAACTTGATGACATATGTCATTTTTTACCCAAATAATAATTAAAAAAAAAAGAAGAAATTCATCTTCTAATAAAAAGTAATTTTCGAAAAAAAAAACCAACCCCACCTAGTTGTCTTCTCCACCCACCCCACCTAGTCGTTGTTGTCTTCTCCACCTCCACCCACCCCAACCCCAACTCCTTCCCCACCCATATTGTCTTCTCGAGAAACACTATCAAAAGAAATTATTTTTAAAAATTTATTTTACGAAGATATAATTTTTTCTACTTTACTTTTAAAAAATCAATTACTAATTAACAATAGAAGGAAAACAAGAACTAGATCTAGACAATGACAATGAGATTACAAAATCAAGGTTCAAATTTATGAAGGAAAACATCTAGAAAATGGAGAAGAACAAGAACAAGAAAAAAGAATAAAAAAAATATATTTTTTTAAAAAAAGTGGTCTTCACGCGCTCAAAATGGGTGCAGCACACGCAATGTGCCAAGTCAGCACAAAGTGTCAAAATGACACATCAGAACCTTACTTGAGGTGTCTAAAATGAACAAAGCTTAGTTGAAGTGTCTAAGTGAAAATTGATGCAAACTTTAGGGGGTTATCGATGGGTTCCGCCTCCAAATAAATATTGATATTTCCGCAAGAAAGTCACAAGACTTATCACAAATACAACAACAACAACAACAACAACAACCCAGTGCAATCCCACATCGTAGGGTCTGGGGAGGGTAAAGTGTACGCAGACCTGACTCCTACCAATGTAGGACGGCTGTTTCCGAAAGACTTATCACAAATAGTGGAGAAGATTTTTTTTTTTGCATGCAAAACGCGATGATTATTATAAAATTTTACGAATTGCTTAATGTTTTTTTCTCAAGTGAGTAGCATACTTAAAGATATACGGTTTAAAATCATTAAAACTAAAGAATAATCTGATGTACAAAGCATCAAACGTTATCAGAATTCGGAGACTATATACTTTTTAAAACCATTGACAAGAGATTTTGAGAGCACAAACTATAAATAAATAAGAAAAATATAAGAATTAGCGACGAATTTTTTTAGATTGCTAAATAACAAGAAATCCATTGTTAATTTTATTTAAAGACGGATTAGTAATAAATTATATTTAAATAAGAAAAATACTTGCTAGTTACGTGTTATTTAACGACATATTAACAATGAATTCTGTGGCTAATACTTCAATATATATTGAGTAGCTTTCTTATGAATTCTCGAGAGTGTACTTATATATGTGGATAATTAATTATCAAACTTTTTCTACTTCTTTTTTCTCAATTAAGTTGTGTACTGAATGGTAGTCATAATACAACAAGAAGAAATATTATTGTTGTATGATTGGAGGGAACAGGTTTGAGTCATGAAAATATATTCTTTTACAAAAAAAAAAAGTGCAAGATAAGACTGTATGTATAAATATAGAATAATTACTCAAAATGATTTCATGTATATATAATGAGAGCTTAGTATTTTAAATTATTTTTTCTTTATCTTTTTAAGTTGTAATGATCTAATAATATGTCCAGTGTAACTTTATAAGTGAAGTTTAAAGAGGCTAGAGTTGATACAGACCTTATTCCTATCTTATAGAGATATTAAAATTATATTGTTTCTGATAGATCTTTAACTTAAAAAATATCTACTCTAAATATTTTTAAAAAAATAAATATAAAAATAAAAATAATAACAATAACAAAATAATTACGTCCAATTGAGGAGGAGAACAATAACGATAACGAAATAATGAAATAACATGTAATGATCCATTAAAGTCAAAAGATTCCAGACAGGAATTGTCTATATTATGTTAAGAAAATGAAAAAGTAGAGAAACATATATATAGTTAGGCCTATAGCAATTGCTTCCACACAATCTTTTAATTTGTTTTGTGTCCAATTATTGAAATTATCTGTGCCCACACGTGCACGTTTACACTAAGATACGTTGAAATGTTTCAACTTTCAACATAAGTATCAATCGTTAAATTTCTCAATAAATTTCATTAAACATGCAAATTAGATAATAATTGAACACATGATAAAGTGTTTTATTAAACACTTTCAGCTTAATTATTTTAATAATTTATTTCTGAATTGGATATTGTACTGAAAACTCTTTTTGTGAATTAAATACTCTATTTTTGAATTGAATATTATATACTTAATGTGTTTTATATGAATTAAATACTGAAGTTTCGAATTAAATAGTTATAATTTTATATTGAATACTATAATTTTAGATATTAGGGATTATCCATAAATATGTTGTCATCAGTTTTCATTTTTAGTGTGCTTGACATAGATTATAAATATTTGTAGGATTTTCTATGTAATTACTACTATTATGATATACTGTGAAAAGAGGACTAGTATAGATAAACAGACAAATAAAGGCTCATCATATTTGCTTCATAAGATTTCTCTTTTAGCATTTGTAATCATGTACTATTATTATTAATCATCACATACATAATTCCAAGGAAATAAGGGATTTAGCAAAATATTTTTTCTTAATATCAAGATGGAGTATCTAAATTAGAAATTAAAGAGGTTTATATTATCAATCAGCTAAGAAATTAAATAATGTTCATATCTTAAATTTATAAAATTACTCATCTCCATACATAAAAGGAACAGAAAGAAATCAAAGTTCCATGTTTGATTTTGAATAAAAGACATTAAAAATAGTGAATTGACGTATGTAATCAAAAATTAATTTAAATTTTGGATTCGTGTCTGAATCTCTAGAGAGATAGGAAGTGAATCAACCATTTTCCTACAATAAAGATAGAAATTGATTGAGCCTAGTGATCACCTTTCACCTTTCTATCAACCAATTATTGAATGACAACTGATTATCCTTTTGGCCAAACAAAATATATGAAAACTGATATCTTCCAAAATTAGGACATAAATATATGACTAGACAGATACCTCAAGATATTTAACAATGAGAAAATGACATTTTGCATGAAATAAATAGTTTATCAAGTATTACAACACCGTTCATATATAATTTAAACTTTAATAACATATTTTTAAAACAGTATAATTAGTTATCAAGTTTGTAGACATAACTACAAGATTGATATGTCAAATTTAAGATGCTTTGGTTACTCAATATAAAACCTTTGATATTAATTAATGACATTTGTTTAATGTCATACTCCACGTGAATTTCGTAAGATTTAATACCTTATGATCTTTAGGATACTTTGACTACTCCTAATATCTGAAAAAATTTCATGTCCTCCAATTAATTTTGGTTAGCCGGACCTCCAAATATTAATTTTGGTTAATTAACCAGCTGAGTTAATTAAAAAATAGTCAAAAAAACGTTCAAAAATATTGTTTGAGAAAAATATATTTTAAAAATTAAGAAGTCCTAAAATATATGGTAAGAGATATTAGAAGAATTAATGAATTCTAACATACATGGTAAAAGAAAAATATACTTTAAAAATTAAAAACTCGAAAAATATATTTTAATAATTAAAAATACTAAAATATAAGGCAAGAGGTATTAATTAAGGAGTCCCAAATTTATTGTACAAGAAAATGCTACGGCCCACATCCTATGAAATATGTTTAAATACACTCCGATTGATAATCAAGGAATCAAATAATAGCCTAGTTAAAATAGAAAAACACATATATGAAAGCTAAGCATATAGTTGATTTTCTTTTCATTATTTTGTTTCTTGATAGTGTAAAGAAAAATAAAAGAAAAACACTGTTTTTGTAAGGATAATATATATTAAAGAAAATACGTATTGTGTAACCTACAACAACATGATACATACTATCGTGAAAATGGGTTTGCCAAAGCTTGACTTTGATAGTGTGCACAAATTGGACATTTAATTCAAAATTTTAAAGGCTATGCCCAAAATTAGTGGCGTGTAAAAATCGATTTAATCAATAAATTGAATTGAATATTAGGTTAACGATTTTAAGATGATTTTGTAAAAAAAAAATTATTGAGCTATCAGTTTAGTTTACAATTTTATTATTTTAGTTAATGGTTAAATCAACAATCCAATAATATTATACTAAAATTACCTTTTTATCCATGATTATATAATAATGGCTTTAAATTGTAAATAGAAACCCTATTTTCGTTTTACCATTTTATAATTGTTGTCTTAAAGCCCGTTTGGATGGGCTTAAAAAAAGTAACTTTTATGTATGAAGTGCTTTTAGAACTTTGAAGTGCTGAAAGTTATTTTTATAAATAAGCAGTTGAGTGTTTGGATAAAAGTGCTTATAATGTGAATTTTAGGGTTAAAAGAATAAAAAAAAGTAGTTTGGGAATTTAGTTAAAATATAAGGGATATAAAAGTAATTTACATGGTCAAAGAAAATGACTTTAAGCACTTTGGAAAAAAAAAGTTAGGAATCCTAACTTTTCATTTTTGACTGACTTTAAGAACTTTATGGCTTAAAGTCAGCATTAGGCAAACACGTCCAAAAGCTAAAAAGGGGCTTTAAGTTGGTTTTGACCAACTTAAAGCCAATTCAAACGGGCTCTTAGTGTTGCTATTTTCTTTTTTAAAGTCATTGGCTTGGTGAGGTTCTTCCTGTTAGTGTGAACGGTCAACTGGTCGTGTTTTTCTTTTTGAGAGATTGCTACAGTGCTACTGCATCCAAATTTGCTATTTAACGTGAAAGAATATAATTTTTTTAGCAATAACTTATAAGGGAGTGTATAATTGTATATTTGAACATGTTATATTAGTAGTAATATGTGAGGGATGGTGGAGGTTCCCACATCGGTGGGACAAGCCACTTTTTATACCCTTTTAATGCCGATAATTGAGTGAGTTCTTTTATATATATTTAATTTATATATATATAAATTACTTAGGCTTGGGCATGAGTTGGATCTTCAATTAAATTAAAGATTTTATTTTTCATAATTTTTTTATTTAAAATTTGAATTAATATTTAAATTTTAATTAAATAGAAAATTGCGTCTGTTTAGAAAAGTAACGACTGTTCTGAAAGGTCTCTTTAATAGACTCTATAAATACGATGAATTCCCTAATGTAGCGATTCAATTGCATATATAGTTTTGGCTTTGTTGTATTCTGATAGAGAAATGCTTATAATCCCCTTAAGAACATACAGGCAATAACTCTTGAAAGATAGTGATTTTTTACGCCTCAAAGCTTTAGTTTTCTCCATTATTATATTTTCTAATAATTTTCAAGAGTTATTTCGTTATGGAGAAATTGTTGCCAGCTGTTGAGAATCCAAAAGAGTTGATCAAATTAGATCGTTTTGATGGATCAAACTTCACTCGCTGGAAGGACAAGATGATTTTCTTGCTCACTGCATTGAAAATATTTTATGTTCTTGATCCATTGCTATCTGATTATTCTGAATATAACCTAGATGAGACTGTTGAAGCCAAAGCAGAGAGGAAGAAACGTGAAGAAGATGAATTGCTCTGTCGAGGTCACATTCTGAACACGTTGATTGATCGTCTGTATGATCTATACTCAAATCTGAAGTCTCCAAGGGAAATATGGACATCATTGTAGAACGCATATGAAAACGAGAAACGAGGTATCGATAAATTTTTATCTATGCAATATTTTGAATTTAAGATGATTGATACAAAATCTATCATTGATCAGAATCATGAATTACAAATCTTAGTTTTGAAACTAAGTGATCTTGAAGTGAAAATTCCAGATGCACTTCAAATAGGTACAATTCTCTCGAAACTGCCTTCTCCATGGAACAATTATAGAAAGAAAATTATATACTCTACTGACAAATCGAATTCGGAACCTCAGGCTCCTTTTTCAACATTATTCTGACAGACAAATTGACTGTGGAACAATTTTGAACTCACCTTCAAATTGAAAGTGAGACTCGTGTTAGAGATGGTTAAGTTCAACCAAATAAGTCAAGTAGTACAGCTATCAATGCAATGCAATACAATATAATGATGCAATGATGTGGTGATATAGTGGAATCAAAACTGTCGCACAGCCTATCGTATACACCTGCTGAGCTGTGCTACCAAGAAGGACCCATGGGGGTCTCGCAGACCATATACCTCAATCACAATATCTCATCATCCTTATCACCTCCTCGTGGTCAAGGGATCACAATGTATCCACTATCCTACCATAAAACTGACTCGATTGGGGACTCAAGATACAAAGGTTTAAAAGTATTTTATTTTCTTTCTCAAAAAGAATTTCTATATTTCTCAACCTCCCATGTTTCATGATATGATGAATGAGGATAAATGCATAAAACACATATGGTATGGAGGCAATATTCAACTCAACATGTAATACAAGGTTCAAAGTTCTCAAAACTTAACCTACACATGATATTCACCCTCAATAAGTAGCAATGGGAAGGAAATATTTCAATTAAAGTGTTTACCCCTTTCTTAACAATATTTCAATACTCAGGCATGCTCAAAACCACAAATTCAACCCTTCAAGCGGGCATCACAAGTCAAATAATATCCTCAAGCCTCTCTCACAGGTAAATCATGAATCACACATTCTCAAAGCAAATAAAATAACAAATAAGGCCCCCACACGGGCTATGTAAAACAATTAAGCCCCCACACGACAACATATTAATAAATAAGGCCCCACATGGCAACACATTAATAAATAAGCTTTCACACGGGCATCACAATATATATAACATTCTCAACCCATACTACAACCCCATCCCAAAGTATATAATCTATGAATGACTAATTACCCCATCTCAATCTCAAAGAAAGATAGTCAAACCTACCTCAATTGCTGAAACCACATTCGAACACTCCTACCGTATGATAAACCCTCGAATTTAATGTTAGAATTGATAACCCACTATCAAGGATGAAACATACACATTACAAGGAGTCTAATGACACTCATATTGTAAGGATTCGAAATTGGGGGTAAAATGGTCCTAAACCAACTAATTTCGGTATAAGAGTAAATTTGGATTTTATTTGAAAATTATTTTCTACACATCGAAGAGAGTTTGTGGCTGAAAAACCCATTAAAATCGAGCAAGAATCGAGTTCTAAATCATGAAAATAAAATTTTTCTAACTTAGAAGAAAACCCCATAACTAACCTTTGAAATCTTGATTTAAAGATATTTTGAAAGATAATAATTGCATAAAAACTCACAATTTAGACCCAAGAATCATTAAAAACAGAGCTAAGATGACCAAAAAACAATTCTCCAAAATTCATTAAAATTTCAACTCGAAAATGATAAAGGCAGCGGCTAGAATGGCGAATTTACCTCACACAAAACTCCTAATCAAGTTTATGAGCCCACCAGTGGATTTCCCACGCAATTTACTTGAACTTAGACCCTTGAATCACCAAAATTGGATTTATATAGCCCAAGAAATAAATTCTCAAAGTTCCTCAAAAATTCACTCCGAAAATGGACATTGTAGCAACTAGAATCAAGATTTTACCTCAATCAACACCCTCCCCTCAAGATTCTGAGCTGCCCAACGGATTCGTCGTAAAAATATCTTGAAGATAGACTCTTGAATCACTAGATTTGGACTTGAAAAGCTCAAGGAATAAGGGTTCAAAGTTGTGGGAAAAATCTAAAAAATCTGCACTTTACACCTGATTTTTCTGATTTTTGCCTTATTTAAAGTCTACGAGGCTCAGAACCCGATAAAAATAAACCATATATTCTAACCCACTAAATTCGACGTTCCGAACTCAATGTCGTATTCAAAATTATCATACGATGTCATTTTAATAAAAAGTGGATCTCATATCCAAGTGTCATTTTAAGCCAAATTTCACAACGGGCCTCGGGATTAGGCCGAAAACCTCGGGAAGCAAAAGAAGGGTTGTTCTAAACGAAAATTAACATTTCAAAACTAACCGCATTGATAGAATTTTCATCTGAGCGCGTTTTCTAAGAATATTGACCAAAGTCAACCATATGCTAACTTTCAAAGTCAAAAGCGTCAAATAGCTCTAAACTCGTATTGATTGTCTCAATAATCATGTCAACATTGTTACTAGCCTAATTTGGCCATTTTGGAGCTGATGAAACTATCTTTGAAAGTTTTTTTCTTCCTGGTAATGATCATAAAGTCTGTAAGTTTATAAAATTTCTCTATGTCTTGAAACAAGCACCAAAACAATGGCATGAAAAGTTTGATTGTTGATATTATCAAATGGGTTCATACATAATAATGCTGATAAATGTATTTACTCCAAATTCTCAAAAAATTATGGAGTTGTCATTTGTCTTTATGTTGATGATATGTTGATTTTTGGTACGAACATGTCTTTTCGATATGCGTGACATTATAAAACATATTACAAACTAGTGGGGGTTGTTCTATTAGTTGTAATATGTGAGGGATGGTGCAAGTTTCCACATCGGTGGGACAAGCCACTTTTTATACCCTTTTAAGGCCTAGCCCATTTAGTCTATTTAATTGAGTAAGTCTTCTTTTATATATACATATATATAAATGACTTGGACTTGGGTGCGGATTGGGTCAGATCTTTAATTATATTAAATATTTTATTTTTCGTCATTTGTTTATTTAATATTTGAATTAATATTTAAATTTTAATTAAACAGAAAGTTGCGTCTGTTTAAAAAAGGAGCGACTGTTTTGAAAGGTCTTCTTAACATACTCTATAAATATGATGAATTCTCTGATGTAGCGATTCAATTACATATATAGTTTTGGCTTTGTTGTATCCTGATAGAAAATTGTTTGTAATCCCCTTAAGAACATATAGGCAATAATTCTTTAAAGATAGTAATCTTTCATGCCTCAAAGCTTTTTTCTCCATTGTTATATTTTCTAATAAAACAAATGATAATAAGACAAAGCAAAAAATAATAATTATAGTCGCATTTTCTTATTGTTTAAATCAAATTGATTTTTTATGATTTGATTGTCTGATTATTGTATTTATAAATTAAAAATCGATAACACACAAAATCAAACCAAATCCAATAAGCACCCTAGCCAAAATAGCATGTCAAATTTCCCTTTTGCTTTCACGTACGTAAAATTTACAAATAGTCATTTTCAGCCCCAACCAAACTTAGTCATTATCATAGACTTTCAAATTTCACAAGTTATTATAATAGAATTTCACATGTGAAATTTCAAACTCCATAATAATAATTATTTTTCAAAGATCTGATCATAAGATGGTCAGTTGACTTGTTTTTTTTTTATGGGCACCATAGACTACATGTGTGCATATCTAGTTACGTTGATGAATGAAATGACTATCACATCTGTGACGAAACTTGAAAGGGGTCTTGTGCTTCCTTATATGTAATTGAACCGTCCTTCTTTTTTGAGCTTAGTTAGGCCCAAGATTCATTTAGCACTACTCTTTCTAACTTAGCTTTTTCTTTCTTTACTCATAATTTAAAATATATGGAAGAATCAAAATCTACTTACGAGTTAAATCGGCACATTTAGGGGTGAATAAAATCAAACTGCAAATCGAGTTAAATAGAAAAAAATTTGACTAATGATTTGGTTAGACTTGGTTTGATATTGAAAAAACAATTGACTATACTTGAGCTAGTTTGATTTTAACTAAAAAAGTTTAATTCGAACCAAACCAACCTGACACCATATATATAAATTTTTAAAATGTATTTTATACATAAAAATAATACTTTGATATAATTTATCAATATTTTTTCATAATTTTATCTTTTAACATATATGGACAAAAGGACTACCACTTCAAATCAGTTTTTTTTCCTTTGGAGGGCATGGATGAGAAGAATCTCAACTGATGATAATCTAAAAAGAATGAACATCAATGGAGTATGTAGATGTTGGTGTTGTGATGATTATAAAGAGGAGACAATGAAACATTTATTTCTAGCATCTCCAATAGTTGCAAGGCAATGAGGACAATTTGCTTCTTGTGCAGGTTACATTAATGGTTGCAACTTCAACAAGTAATCTTAAAGTGGTGGACATCTTTTCAAACTCCAAAACTTCAGCACATACATAGAGTCTTACTAGTTATTATACATGGGAATTATGGAAGAGAAGGAATTCAAGGAAATATGAAGGAAATAATCCCTAGGAAGGATGGTTTATCAGGTCCAATTGACAATTAATTAGATTATTTGAGTCAATTATCCCTGGTTAACTTCAGCACCAACAGATTGGCCAAACAGAGATACAATTCTTGAGAAATTACAAGCCTAGGCTATATCATTGTTTGGTTAAGTGGAAGAAACCAATCAGAGGTATAATCAAAATCAACACAGATGATGCAATGCAACAATTACAAATTGAGATTACACATGTGTTCAGAGAAGGAAATAAGCTAGAAGATTTTCTTTACAAATCTAGATTTTGTTATCTATTTTTATACATTGATGACAATACGGCTATTGGTCGACAAGAGAAAACGACTGGTGATTGAAATGTCCTTTATTATAAACTTAGACATTGAATGTGGGGTGGCAATGAGATCCCAATTCGATCATGATTTCAACGTCATCAAGATATTTATACAAACATGTATGTCACTGGGGAATATCAATTCAATTAATTCAAGTTGCATTCTGGTTTTTGAAGCTAACCTAGTTTTGCGTGTTATTTTTTTGTTTGATAGGGTGAGGAATGCTTGGAGCAGTTCATTATATGGAATGTGATTGTCCAAACGATATGGAGAACCAACAAGGGCTTGTGACTATACCTTATGATGTACAAACAGTGGAAATTTTCAAATTTTGAAAGAACCTCGGCTATGCTTTCTTCATTGAATAAACAGTAAGAATTAAGAAAAGGTGATAACAACAGAATAAACAAAATGATCCAAAACTTTGAACATCCAAGAAAATCAGAAAAAGACCAAACCTAATAACAACTAAAAGCAAGGGAGGAGAAAATGACTTTAACATTGCAGATGAAAATGTTTGTTTCAAGGGGCAAAACTGATTGATACAGAAACTTGGAAAAAATAATTGATACATGAAAACATTAGTCAATATCTGAACAGGCTAACGGACACTTCGTAAAGCTCACAAGTTATATTTACAGGTCCACGCAATTTCCATACAACTCCTGCAGATGAAGTGAAGTGAAGTGCAGCTATACTGAAACTTGAGAATTCATTTCAAACGTTTTCTGCACCCAAACTCCAACTAACAACAAAGAAGAATCTATTGGTTGAATACTCCCAACGTAACGTTCCCTAGTAAGTTGTAACAAAAACTGGGATAAGAGTTATGTCCCAAAAATACGTCTGTGAACGGGTGGAGCATCAAGAGTTTTAACCACTTGAATCCAAGGTTTGTCTATGATCAAGGTGGAAGTTCTTGAAAGATGTCCAACAAATAAAACAGGATCCCTGAAAGCACAAAATTCAAAATTCTTTCTACCTATTTGTTTCAAATCTAAGTCATTCCCTTTCAACTTGCGCTTTAAGGTCCCATTTGCAGGAGAACTATTATGTAGCTTCTTCAAAGCTAAATCTTGACCATTAGCTAAGTCAGTATCGCCATCATCACCAACTGGCAACCCAAAGTCAATCAAGCACATCGCCCTACATAATAAAGCCATAAAACGTTAATCATCTGACATTTATGGAACTAAAGCACTGAAACAATGCAATTAAGATTTTCAAGTTAAAACAGATAGAGAACTTGAGAAAGATCCAACAAACTGAGAAGGAATATGCAGGAAAAGGACTAGTTCATGGTCAACGAAATTTCATTGGACCACTGAAAGGTACACGTACTGAAGCATACACTGCTTAGACATTATAAATCTCCATAAAATATTAAAGCCACAGGTTGTTCCTTCATACTTGGTTGGGTGTTCAACTGAACGCTTCTAAGAATGAGTTGGACCAGTATTAGGTTGGATAAGGAATTCAATTTCATTTTATTTTTTTTAATGTGTGGTGTCAGGGCCAGTTTGTGTCGACCTCAGCTATTCCTTTGGATACCTGTTACCTTCCACCAACACGGGTACCCAGTAACTATGCCTACCAAAATTTAGACAGATGAGAAGAAATCTCCTAGTGTTTTTTTGTCTTCGTTGGATTTGTATATAAGACCTCATTGGTTCTCCTCCCACTTCATTCAACTAGGCCACACCCTTGGGTGCAGTCATGCAGATAAGGAATTGGATATCTTAACACAGCCAAAAAAGAAAAAAGAGAGAACTTTCAGCTAGTAAATTACTTTAAAACAATCTCATCAGCTATAATGATTGAACCACAGCAATCCACAGCATATCACATGTGCTGACGACTGCTACTTCTGATGTGTGTTGATGTGCCTAGATGCATCAAAAGCGAAATCTTTGTATCCAAACATATAAAATGACAAGCCTCGACAAGTCCATTTCTTTATTACTTAGCTCCAATTAAGAGGCCAACCCGCGTTCTATGTTATTTACCATTCTCTAAAAGAAGTGTCACATTTACTAATGGACCCTATCTAGTAAAGGCCAATATAAACTAATGCACATTAAAACGAACCTCCGGTGAGATGCCACCAAAAGAATTCAACCAGACAAGACAGCAGAAAACCGAGTAACAAAAACTCAAAAACAGCTTTAGCAAAAACTGCCAAAGACACACCTTGAACTGTAGACAATGACAGATGATGAATTAGTAGAAGGAGCAAAAGAAAGCCCAATCACTTCTCCAGGAAATTCTTGAAATCTTCTCGGCAGAGAGAATGTAGTCCGGTTGGACCATTCTCCTAGTTGTTTAGCTTCAACATCAAAGGCATATACCTGGTTCGAAGATGTGGATACTATAAGCACATTACTATTTCTAGGAGTAAAACCACCCGCTGTAATGGAAGAACCATTCAATCTTGATATAAACCAATGTTGCCTGTTAAAACAAAAAAATTCAGTCAGTGCTCGAATAGGAAATACAAGATGAAGGTCTTGACAGCTGAAGTTATCAAGTGGAAAATGCGAGTTCTACTCAAGAGATAAACGTGCAATGCTGGAAATGATGTATTACACATTTTTAATTCACAAGAACATGACAAAATATTTGACCCTATAAAAAATCCTCTACTGGTCATATAGTGAACCTAGAAGTTTATGGAACAAAACATAAGATAACCACAATGGGGAAATTTAAGATAGATCAGATACTAGATACATTTCTAATAGAAGGCCCGCACCTCTGTATCTCTAGATTAAATATATATACATCTCCAAAGCAGTTGACAGCAGCTAACCATTGCCCATCTGCACTAGTGAACATTCTCGTAATGGGAGGTTCATTTGGTGGCAATTCTTCGCAGTGCTCTTTACGACGAGGGGTAAAAACATGAATTAGTTCCAAGCTTACCACATCAACCACCTAGAAGAGAAGACAAGAGTCAGAGACTATATGCATTCATGAAAACATCACAGTTATACCTCAAGTACTACTACACTTTATCATGGGATTGATACTTTTTATTGTCCATTCACTGTTGTCACCACCTCTGCACTATCCTATTAACATTGGTCCAAATTAACAAGATACATCAGCTCTTGCATCTTCGGAAGAAAAGGATTAACTCAAGAGGACATTACTGTTGACAACAGAATTGAAGGCCAATATGAAAGCACTTCTTCTTCAGAGCACTAACGCAGGGTTACAGGTTCTGAAGCAGTGAAACTTCAAAGAAGAAAGGTAGAAGAGGAGGAAGCAGAAGAAGAGGAGGAGAAAGAAGCACCTGGCTGCTAGATCAGATTCAAGCCAGAAGTGTCAGTGAACGAATTCTGGGTTCTGATTAGCTGGGTAATTGTCTGGCTTTTTGTTTCTTTTTTTCTCTTTTAATGGTAAAAGCTCAGAAGTAAGAAACAACAAAGTCATAGCTGGTTGCTTTGTCAGCTCGTCACTGGAAGCGCAAGCTTCAGTGACATCGCATTTCGACTTGTGAAAATGAGGGCATCTCCCGTCGCTCCGCTTTGTCGCTTTACGTGACTGAGTGAACACTTCTCTCAACACTGGTTCAAATTCACTAGCAGGACAAAGTTTATGGAAGGTGATCACTAGGCTGAATCAATTTCTATCTTTATTGTAGGAAATTAAATAAGCAAATAATATGTATCTATTCACCAGAACTTTATATGTACAAACCACATAAAGCTAACATCTGCTTGCCTTTGTACATATTGGTTAAGGACCTGTACATGTACATCATACAGCAATCAATTCAATTCAATTTAATCCATCCGTATACTACACTTCATGGGTCAGCTATGAATTATTTATATTAAATTCGCATCAGAGGATTCATCATATTTATACAGTACTTTGACTTCGTGACCAGCTATCCCGTGCCTACACAGATGAAATTGTGTGGGTAGCCAGGTACGACACACAAGAAAAGTCCACTCTCTCTCTATTATCTATATATTCTTGTAGAAGCACAAGCCCCAAGATTGTTGGATAAAATTGTTAATTACAATTAATTCTTAAAAACTTCATAATTCCTTTTATTCATCGTTCGCCTTTTTTAATTAATTAAAGAACCTCATAATTTCCTGGTATGTGACGTTAGGAATGTAATAACTTTTCAATTCATGAAAACTTCATTATCTACTTGTATGGTGACATAATATAAGCCGCAAATATCTTCCAAAAGTTGCCAAGTTTTGTTTTAGTTCCTCATGTTCACACTAGAACGAGTGACATTTCAAAATACAATTTTTTTTGTTTTTCTAAATCTTTATAATAATTTTAAAAAGATGAACACAAAACAATACTTCCATCCACGTAAATGGAGACTAGGTGACATAAAATATGTGAACGGGAGGAGTTCTGATCACTGTAGTTCTTTAAGTTAGTGTAGTTCTAAAATCATGAGTCATGATTAAAAGGTTTCACAACATTAGTACGAACCTTACCACCTATTAACTCCCTACGATATTCAGAGTAACACCTCAGAAAAGTTGTCATATACTCACAGCTCAGAAGTGATTGCAACATAAAAAAAACGTCGTGAACTATCACCCCGACTTTAAAGATGAAACACATTTATCACTTAAAACTACAGAAAATAAATTGGACGACAGAATTACTCACATAGATCCTTCTGTCACACCCCACTATCATCATTCGAGAAGAATCTGCACTGAAAACCACTGAATGGGCAAATGGAAGTCCCGAAGGGAGCTTCCTTCGGCTGACAGTCCATGCACTCTTGCCAGCACCACTCTTCTTAAGTTCAAAAAGGTGGGGTCTTACATGGTCAGAATAAGCAAACAGTACACCTGAAGGAGAAATTGCACTGCATGTGATCTTCCTCGAAGTTTTGCACTTAACACGCGCCACCAGATCTGTTCTTGCAGCCCCGCTAGATGGGCCACAGCTGTCGGACACAACCCCATTTTTCACACAAACACAAAAAATATCTATCCAGTACGAAGCCTGGACTAAGAGTAAGGAAGCCTGACTGAAAATTGTATTTACTGCAAGTTGTATGGGTGGCCTCTGAGGTGAGGGACAAATATCGTGTGGAGAAAATTTGGTGAATTCCTTTGCAGAGTATGCAAAAAGTTTAGTGTCATCACCACCTGAGATAAGCATCGGCACACCCAAATGTGCCCATTTATGGTAACTAAACTCAAGGGGCTTCTCCCTAGAACGATGCTTCTTCACCATCTGTTCAACTATGGGCTCTGAAAAAGAGAAGAGTTAAACAATAAGTATAACAAACCCAAAATAAAGGGATATCTTTCAGTCCAAAATTAAAACAGAACCAAGATTTCAACATCAATTTCAGTGAGCGACAGGCACAACTAAGTAACGGACCTTCATGAGCAATGGGTACAGCAACTGTCAATGCCCTTACATCATGTGTATGGGCCCTCACATGACCAACATAAATCCATTTCTTCATGACTACAGAAGAAATGTCTCCATCATGAGACTCAACCTCATTGGCTGAGAGCTTATAAAGTATAACCTAAAAGCAGTAGCAAAACATTAGCAGCTATAAAAGCAAGCTTTAATTGAGTTCTCTTAAACAATTATAGCTGAGAAATCTCAAATAAAATCAAAGAAGATAACAGATACATTCTTATAAAAATGCAGAAACCCTCTGTTCTACCCAGAGGTCAACTCTTTGCGTTTTTCTTTCACTTTCATTTACCTTAAGCAATTTCTTTTAAGAAAGAATGATAGAAAGAAATAGAAAAGAAAGTGAAGTTTCACACGCACTCCAAGTTATTTCATAAAATTGAAATAACAAAAAACAGGAAAGCACGAACAACAGAAATGCGGAAGTCAGGTCTCTGAAGCAACATTAATCAAATGCTTCTAACATAATTTTTGTTTTCTTTAGACACACTATTTAATCTATGTACTACAACTTAAGCAACTAACAATTATAAATGCTTCAGACATATTATCTTTTTCTCTCACAAAATATTCAACCTGTTTATTAAAAATGCAGCATCTCTTTTTTTTAGGAAGGTAGCAATTGTATTTCTATTAAACAAAACTTAAACATCCCCAAAAGAGTGCGAATTTGAGATCTTTACAAAGCACTGCTGTCAACATTCCCACTCTTTCGCAATTTCCTCTGACCTTGCTCACACATCCACTAAAGCCCAGTCCATCTCACACACTTAGTAGTCTCTACTAGTTAGTTCTCTTTCGTACACATCAGCAGATACATAGCGCCTCTGTTTCTCTTCCATCACTCCATTTCCCTTATCATCAATTTCCTTCCTCTCTCATTCCTATCCTACCACCAATTCAATCGCCAACCTTCTCTAGATTCAAAAAGCAAGAGCTCGACTTTGAATCCTTGGAAACAATTGATGTACTTTCTTTTGATATAATAGAAGACATGAATGGAAAAGAAAGCAAGAATCTTAAAAAGCATTTATTTCCTGCACTATGCAAGCAAATCTGAATTGAATGAAGACAAAGCAAGAAACCAAAGCAAGCACCTAGCAAGATTTACTAATAGATATTATTTTTGTTGAGTTCTTGTTTACTTGGTTATTTTATTTATTTGTGCAATATTCATTTTGCTATTCTTCTAAAATTGTGAAGCATGTGCTTCCTTTTCTGGCTTAAATCTATAGGGCCCTTGTTTTTTGAACTTCTTGCTTCTAACAATAACTGCTCCCACCCCCCAAATTTGTCCCAAGTCTCAAATTATTTAAACTGTGTGGCTGACCTAGTACCCCTATGTCACATGATACCTCAAGGTGGTAATTGATACACTTCGGACAAGTACCAAATTTTTTGTAACTAGTAATTTTGGACAAGCATAGAGGTTTAGATATTTGAATTTTCTGAATTTAGGTACCGCAATCCTACCTAATTTCACCTCAACTTCACTATATGTATGTTGATTAAACTGGAAATAAATATATTCTATAGGAAAAATGGTCAAAAATATCCCTCTAATATGCTCCTACCATTACCAAAGTATGCAAATGCGCCCCTATTTGGGATGGAATCCCCCAATCAAACAAAAATACCCGATTTCTCCTAAACAACCCACTCCACTTTTTTAACTCGACCCGACCCACTAAACTAAATAACCAATATCAAATTGAACCCAATTATAAATACCCCAATCTATTAAATCTGTTCTTGTTACTTGCTACCCTCTTTATCTCTGTTTTCTTCTATTTGCTTCCTTTGTTCAGTTTCATCCCTACATTGTTCCTCAGGTATCAAGTTTCAGCCTTTTCAATAATTTTTTTATCTGCTTGTTGTTAAATCATCTCCAGTGTTTGTCTTCTTCTTCTTCCTTTTTTGTGCGTGGAATTACAGATTAACTTATTCACTCAAAATACTTATGTAATTATTTACCATCACATGGCATCATCACATCAAATAATGAGAAGATTTTTTTCCCAAAAAGCTGTGGACGTTTGAGAATAGCAAATAGATGAACACAGATTTGAAAAAAAAAATTGAAACCAAATATGTGGGGAAAATGATTGTAGAAAATTTCCAGTGAACAGATGAAACACAACTGCCCATCTTCCCCAAAAATCATTTTTGCAGAGAACACTTTCGAGCAAAGCTCTATAATAGCACAAAGCCGATACACACAATCCCTGCTTTTGTTTTTTCTCCAAATCTAAAAACTCTTTAAGAAGAAGAAAAGAAAAAAAATCATATAACGTTTTGAAGAGGGGTGTTTATAATTGAGTTTAATTTGATATTGGTTATTTAGTTTAGTGGGTTGGGTCGGGTTAAAATAGTGGAGTGAGTTATTAAAGGGAAATCGGGTAGTTTTGTTTGATTTGGGGAATTCCATCCAAAATAGGGTATATATGCATCCTTTGGTAACAGCAGGGCATATTTGACCCTGTAGTGTAACTAGGGATAAACTTAGCTAATAGATGGAAGTAGAAGGGTATTTTTGACTTTTTTTCCATATTCTATATTACTTCTACTCATACAGTTACAGTGTTTTCCATAGTTCAAACTTCTGGATGACATCCATGCTAGTTTCAACAATTAACCTAGCATTATCTACGAAATGCATAAACACGGAACTTCATTTGGCATATTATCAGTCAGCTCATCAATATCTTGGTAAACATAAACAAATACAGGCTCAATGAGATCCTAGTGGATTGAGCACAAATGGCATGCACTCCAATAGAGATTTTTCTTCAGCTAGGGAGTGTTGTTTATGTACCTGACCATCAGAACCAGCAGAAAATACTCTACTATGGTTGGGAGATGCTGCTAAAGCATTCGCGTCACCCTTATGACTAGAATGTGACTGTAAAAGAGTTCCATGCTGGGAGTCCCAGAATTGAACACTCCCACTGCTATCTGCACTAACCAGGGTACCACATCTGCAAACAGCAGGATGAAGTTGGAAGCATTATGAAAATGAAAATATTAGAAAACACAAAGATTTTTTTTTTATTTTGGGGGGGTGGGGGTGGAGGTGGGGGGGATGAGCTATCTTTCTTTCCAAAACTTTTCAGAGAAGGGTTGCCAATTTGATCTTCACCTCAATGCAAGCAATGACCATATGCATAGATCAGATCCACTACCCAAACCTCCAAGACCCACTGTTATCCTGTAGATTTCATATGCACGCTTGACATCCCAACATCTTATAACCCTGCAAAGAAACAATCTCCACTCAGAATTTCACAGTGGACACACCATAAAGAATAAACAGTCATTTTTCCGCCAATGTTATGCCTCAATTCAGTTTTCATCAGAAACCAATAAGTAAATGTACAGCACATAGTTAAGTTCAAAATAGAACATACCCGTCACTACTACCAGAATATATCCTCTTCACATCAGAACCCCAAGTGACACTCAACGTACGCGCTGCAATTATCCAAAAATTAACTATGAAAATCTCAAAGCAACAAACAGATATTTGCACTTTGACTCTTAGGGGTAGCTGTCTCACCACTGACCGTAGGCAACAATCTTTTGTCAGACAAATTCTCCTCATCCGAAACAGTGTAAATACGAACACCATCGTCACAAGCAAATGCAATTCGACAATTTTCACTAACATCATCCACGTGAATAACAACTGAGTCATCATCCTCTTCACCTTCACTGCTCTCACTATCGCTGCTAGCACCATTTGTAAGACTAACATGACCATTCTCATATTTCTTTATATTTTGATGAAGCTGTGAAATATTGCATGGCTCCACAGCCATCTGCCATATTGAAACACCAATAGAATCTAGAACAGCCTGCCAGCAAAAATAGAAACAAAAACATTACTCCATTCGTCAAAACCAAATATAAGACTACAGGTAAGCAATGGATGGCTCTTGAAGTACATTGATCTGCGATGACCCAAATCCCAGCCGTAAAGACTTATTTTATGCCAAATCCATGCAAGGCACTGGAACAGTAAAGTATCTTACACAATTAGAGCTAAAATTATAGCTTATAACATCATGCAGCTCGTAAGCATTTAACAAAAGTACTTGCCATTTTCTGACTACGTTCCACTCATTAAGGGAAAATAATATTAGAGGATTTCATCTCTTTGAGTCTCTTAAAACCATAAAAATGGAAGCTAAAGGTAGCTTTTTCACAAACAGTTTGAAGGAAATCCACTAATTTGTGCACTTGAAAAAAGTAGAATATTGGCAGAGGAAAGGAAATAGATAGATAAGATCATATAATTTTGTATAATGACAATCACCGTGACAAAATGTCAAATTTCTTTTATGTGGTAGGTCAATTTGCCTTATTTTCTATGTTAAAAAAAAGCAGTCAAGAAGTTCATCTTGTTGATCGTATTTCCATCCACTCATAGATCAACCAACCATGCCTCAATTACAAAACCTCTGTTACATGAATCCTCCATACCATTGAACTCAATTCAGGTCCATTTCATTCCACTGCTAAACTAAGTATACCTTTTAAGGGTGAGAAATCACTCATCATATCATACACCAGCCACCCCTCAAACAAGTATATTTTGCATAGGTAGTTTCCTTCCATTGGGTCAATCAATATATTCATGCACTTATCACATTAATTCACTTGCTAGAGTTGGCTCTACTTTCTAACAACCACAAAGTAAGAAGCAAATAGAATAGTAAGCAAGAGATAGCATAAAAAAGCAGAATTGCAGTGCTCCTCAAATGAGTTTCTGAAAAGATTACAGCAACAACAACAGATGTTGCTCAAGTTTGTGGACGTACCTTCTGAGTCAAATCGAAAAGATCCCACTCGTAAACTGATCCATCAATGCTGGAAGAAAATAACCGACCTGCAGGCAATTTTCTCGATCCCGACTGACACCAAGCCAACGAGGAAACCCTTGAATTAGGATTTCCATGTATTACCTGCACACACATTAAAAAGAAAAAACTCAATCGTGTTAACAACAACCCAAGTTCCAATTTTGATAACAGAAAAGGACCCTAATATCTCAATCCCAAGCTAGTTAGAATCGATTATATAAATCATCACTATCTATTTTGCTCCATTTAAACCCATTTGATGACAAATACACCCACTACGTGAGCACATTCTAAGCTATTCAAAATCAAAAAAAAAAACTCAATCTCGTTAACAACGACCCTAATTCCAATTTTGATAACAGAAAACGACCCTATTATCTCAATCCCAAGCTGATTATATAAATAATCACTATCTATTTTTCTCCACTTAATTCCAAATAGACCCAGTACGTACGTGAGCACATTCTAAGCTATTCCAAATCAAAAAAACAATATATATATATATATATTCGTACAAGTTGACAGTGCCAGCCGACGGAGCCAGGTGAAACAAGCCAAATCTCAAGAGAACCATCCTCTCGAGCGGCGGCGACCTGAGAATCATCGACGCTAGTAGCTAAAGCTACCACCGGCGACGGCTTCCACTCAACTGAGCTGCTTCTATTAACTTCAAGCATTCTCGAGAAGCTCAAAAAATAATATTTCCAACTTATTCAGAGAAGAGAGATGCAGCAGCTATGAAGAGGGAGATAAAGCATCACAATGCCCCAAAATGCAGCAATGGAGGCGACGCCAAAAAAGAGGGCTAGGGTTTCGAACGAACGAGGGTTTAAAGCTTTACATGAATTTTTTTAATTACTAAATTGGGCTTTTTCGGGTCCACCCGACATAAACGGGTTAGTCAAGGAGACCATTTTCTAATCTTTGAAGATTATACATTATATATCCAAAACATATACTTTGTTAGGAAAATGGATGTTATTTTCCCAAGTGGGCCCCACTTGAAGTGGGCAACTTGCCCACTTGGGCTGCTATCATATTGAGTATCGTCTTATATATATATGCCAACATTGGCATTAAGATGAATGCCAAGAAAATAATACAGAAAACACGTAGAGCAATTACTTCCTCCTTCTTATTTCTCTTAATCTCTCTTGTTATTATTTTCTCCTTCTTAAATTATTAATCTAGTCTATTTTACAATATGTTATCAGCACGAGGATCCGGCTAATTTTTCAAGGTAACAAAAGTGGTAAGAGTTTTATTTATTTTTATTTTTATAAAATGGCAAATATTTCCAAAATTGAATTTACTGTTCTTGATATCTCTGGAAAAGGCTACTCATCATGGGCACTTGATGCCGAAATTCATTTAGAATCAATGGATCTGGCAGACACCATTAAAGATGACAATATGGCATCCAATCAAGACCGTGCTAAAGCCATGATATTTCTCCGTCACCATCTTGACGAGGGGCTAAAATTACAATATCTTACATTAAAAGACCCTCTTAAATTGTGGAAAAATTTAAAAGAAAGATATGACCACCTGAAGTTGGTCATGCTTCCACAAGCTCGTCATGATTGGCTAAATCTGAGATTAATAGATTTCAAAAATATAACTGAATATAATTCTGCTTTATTTAGAATTATAGCTCAGTTAAATTTATGAGGAGAAGAGATCACTGAGCAAGATAAACTTGAAAAGACATACTCCACATTTCCACCCGCGAATATGCTCCTGCAGCAGCAATATCGCGAAAAAGAATTTAAAAAATATTCTGAATTACTTTCTCACCTTCTTATTGCTGAAAGACATAATGAACTATTAATGAAAAATCATGATAGTCGGCCAGTTGGTTCTTTGCCACTCTCTGAAGTGAATCAGGCAAATTCTAACCAACGAGAAAGAGGTCATGGCCCCAGTCGTGGTCATGGTCGTGGTCGTAGTCAAAGAAAAATTTTTAATCATGATTCCCGGCTGGCACCGAGAAATAACCAGCAATATAAAAGGCAGGGTAAAAAGCCAGAAGCTTTACCGAAGAATAATTCAGAAACAATATGTCATAGATGTGGAGGTGTGGGGCACTGGTCGCGGATTTGCCGGTCGTCAAAACGTCTGGTTCAGCTATATCAGGCATCATTAAAAAGGGCAGAAAATAATCCAGAGACAAATTTTATCTCTGAAGATAATATTGAGCCTATGCATCTGGATGTAGCTGATTTCTTTAATTTTCCAGACGAAAATATGAATATTGACAGGACTAATAATATGTAAATATTTTTTTTTATCTGTATTAAATATGATGTTTGTATTTTTCTAATCAATGTAAATAAATAAAAAATTGTATAATATACCATATGTTAATACCATATAGTAACTGGTAAAGTTGCTGCCATGTGACCAGGAGGTCACGGGTTCAAGCCTTGGAAACAGCCTCTGGCAGAAATGCAAGGTAAGGCTGCGTACAACAGACCCTTGTGGTCGGGCCCTTCCCCGGATCTTGCGCATAGCGGGAGCTTAAGTGCACCGGACTGCCCTTTATACCATATGTTAATACGTATTTTATTTCTTATTGAAGAAAATATGGAAATGCCTCAAATCTTGTTTGGATCAATGATAAATCACGAGGATATTTGTGTAATTGATAGTGGAACAACCCATGCTATATTTAAAGACGAGAAATATTTTTCTAATTTACTTAGAAGAAAAGCTAATGTTACTATAATTTCTGGTAATTCAAAAATGATAGAAGGCTCCGAAAGAGCTACTATAATTCTGCCTAAGGGGACAAAAATTGTTATAGAAGATGCACTATTTTCTTCTAAATCCCCAAAAACTTGTTAAGTTTTAAAGATATCCGCAGAAATGGATATCATGTTGAGACATTAAATGAAATGAATATTGAATATCTTGGTATAACCAAGAGTGTCTCAGGCCAGAAATATATTTTGAAAAAATTACCAACTCTGTCATCTGGCCTATATTATGCAAAATTAGTGCAATTGAAGCAAATATGATCGTAAACCAGAAGTTTACTGATCCAAATATATTTGTGCTATGGCATGATCGAATAGGTCATCCCGGATCAATAATGATGAGACGAATTCTTGAAAATTCAACTGGACATCCGTTACAGAACCAGAAGATTCTTACAAATGATGAATTTTCATGTGCTGCTTGTTATCAAGGCAAATTAATTGCCAGACCATCGATCCTGAAGGTTGGCATCGAATCTCCTGGCTTTTTAGAACGTATACATGGAGATATATGTGGACCTATTCATCCACCTAGTGGATTGTTTAGATATTTTATGGTCCTAATAGATGCATCATCTAGATGGTCTCATGTGTGCCTGTTATCATCTCGCAACCTGGCGTTTGCGAAGTTATTAGCACAAATAATAAGATTGAGAGCGCAATTCCCAGATTATCTAATTAAGGCCATTCGCCTTGATAATGCTGGAGAATTTACATCCCAAGCATTTAATGATTATTGCTTATCAATTGGGATAAAAATTGAACATCCTGTTGCTCATGTTCATACTCAAAATGGCCTTGCAGAGTCATTTATAAAGCGCTTACAATTGATAGCAAGATGTCATGACCCGCCACTTTATCATGAAGACGGGGAAAAGATCTAGAGTCTTGGAGAGGTTAATAGAAGGCTCTAGAATGTCCAAGAGAATTCTAGAAGAAGGTAGAAGAACCTAGAGTCTTGGAGAGGTTAATAGAAGGCTCTAGAATGTCCAAGAGAATTTTAGAAGAAGGTAGAAGAACCTAGAGTCTTGGAGAGGTTAGTGGAAGACTTTAGATTCTTGTAGAAGCTTGTAGAGAAGTCTTGAAAGACTTGAAATTCTCTAGAGTGTGTGGAGAGTTCTAGAGTAGGGACTTCTTTGTAAATATGGAAGTACTTGTATAGTAAATTTTATTTACACTCAGGCCCCTTAGGAGTAGTATAAATAGAGGGGGCATTCATTTGTAGAAGATCATCAAGCAAACAAGCATTCTTCCAAAACAATACAAAAGCGTTCTTCATAAAAGCTCTCTTGTCTTCTTATAATCTAGCGTTCCCTTAGCGATCTAGTCATAAAGGCTTACTTGAGCTTGCAAGATCGTGAAAGATTCGTGAGTAAGTTGTCAAGTGCCGCACGGAAGTCTTAGCGTGAAGTCTAAGTCCGTGACAAAGACTGTAACACCCCTTAAAATGTTATTGATTCATGGATCCTTTCATTCATGAAGTCCAAATAAATTATCAAAAAAAAAAAACTATTTAATTCAAGCATGAAACTTTATGGATTTTCATATCATGATTCTAATTGCATAGATTATTAAATATTTGAAGTTTAATCACCTATCTTATGTTAGTTTATGTTGGCTCTTAAATGCATTAATTTTTTTTTAATGATTAATGAAAGGTCCTTATATGAAGACATAAAAATGTTTTAAAGTATTTTGATTATATTATGATCTCTCATGCCTAAAGTATTTTGATCATAATTATATTCTCTAATGACTAAAGTATTTTGATTATATTATGATCTCTCATGTCTAAAGTATTTTGATCATAATTATTTCTCTCATGACTAAAGTATTTTGATTATATTATGTTCTCTCATGACTAAAGTATTTTGATCATGTTCTAAAGTATTTTGATCATATTCTAAAAGTATTTTGATCATGTTCTCTCATGCCTAAAGATTTTGATCATGTTTTAAAGTATTTTGATCATGTTCTAAAGTATTTTGATCATGTTCTAAAAGTATTTTGATTATGTTCTCTCATGCCTAAAGTAAATTGGGCATAACTTTTCATAAGATGGTCCAAATTAGGTGATTCAAATTTCTGAATAACCACAACATCATTACCTACAACTTTCATGAAGAACATATCTTAAGATTCGGATTTTAAGTAGATCAAATAAATTGATCTTTGCAAGACATAGTGCTGTGACGGAATGGAGTATTTGTAGAATAAAATTCATATCTCGATGTAGAATGATCCAAATTAGGTGATTTAAATTTCTGAGTAACCACAACATCATTACCTACAACTTTCATGAAGAACACATCTTAATATTCGGAGTTTAGGTAGATCAAATAAATTGATCTTTGCAAGACATAGTGCTGTGACGGAATGGAGTGTTTGTAGAATAAAATTCATATCTCGATGTAGAATGCTCCAAATCGGATGATTCTTGAACTAACTGAAACTAGACTTCTATATCTACAATTCTTATGAAGACACTAAATTGTAATAAGGAATTTATCTTATTCAAACGCAGCTTCGAAAACGGATATTCCGTTAAAAGAGATTTCATCTCACCTACCATAGAAAGATCTAGAACCATTTGACATCATCCATGACATCAAAATTCTCCATTGAATTTTCAAGATCATCCTTTATGATTATGTTTATTTATGGTTAGATCCCTCCTCCACACCTATAAATACCCACCTTATTTCCTCATTTTATTCATCAAGCTTTCTTAAGCATTTCTTCTCTCTATATACTTCTTCTCAAATATAGTTTTAGTTTTAGTAGTATAAAAATACTACTCCGGTTATTCTTATACTCCGGGTAGTACACAAAATGCTTCGGCGAGAAGAAAAGGCTAGGGGTCCAAGAGTGTTCCAATTCGAAGTAAAGCTTCCGATTTAAGGTATGTAAGGCTTTCATAGCATTGGATTGAGTTCGTCCATGCGCCCAATATTTAAATTCATTATAATTGAGTTATAATTGAGTTTTATCCAAATCTTGAATTCTAAATAAATTAATTCTTCTTCTATTGAGTTTGATATATTTATGCATTAATATTATTATTGTTATCTCTCATATCATTGGAATTATTATTCATGGTTACTTTCCATGAATCCTAATTGATTTGATGTTCATGAATATTTTTATACATGTTTTGAGTAAAGATGTTGGCTTTTTATTATTTTCATTGATAAAAAGAAAGTTATATGAATTAATACTATATATGTATTTTATTGAGTTTTGAAAGAGCAAAAGAGTGAGTTTGAATGAATTTGAGCAAATGATATTTTGAGCAAGATGTTTTGATGAGATGTAAATGATGTTTTTGGAAGTATAATGATTGATGAACATAAAATGAGATGAGTTTGATGATTTAAATTAAAGTCTAATGAGACTAGATGATGAGTTTAATATGAGCACATATTTTGGGAGTAGTATTGAGCACCGAGTTGGGTAAGAGTTTAATTGACTCAAACCCCAGAACTACGTAGCCAGCGTAGGATGGAGGCTATGCCTCTTAAGTCCCAAAAAGAGGACTTTGATGAGTGGATCCAAGATGGTGATGTCCTTTACCCAGGCAAGGTATTGGATGGATGTGGCAACGACATCGCTTCGTTGTATCATCGCTAGCTCATAAGTGATGGTTGTCGGTTAGAGAAACTCCCAACTGAGTAAGCATTGCTTATTACTATTATTTTTATTATTATATTTTAAACTTGCATTACATATTGATGTTGAGATGATGTTGAGTTCTGAGCTGAGTTTTCTTGAGAGGAGTTTCTTGATATTTATCCTTACCTTCCTGCCATTTTACATACTCGTACATTCCACGTACTGACGTCATTCGACCTGCATCGTTTTATGATGCAGATACAAGTGTTAGAGATCCTCAATAGGCGCATCGTTGAAGATCATTTCTTTTCGGCTATTTGGTGAGTCCTTCTTGTATTTGAAGGAACTCCTTATCCTTTTATTATTGTTGAGTGTGATGTTTCTTTTGAGGTAGCCATGGACATGTCATTGGCACCATCTAAGAGTATTAGAGGCTTCATAGACAGAGTCTGATGATGTAATCGGAGTAGTTCTCCTTAGAAACTACTTCTTCTAAGAAATATATATTTTTCCTTTGATTATGACAAGCCCACATTAGTATTCTTAAGTCTTCCGCTGATGAACAAATGAGTAATGAGATCAAGTGGTTCTCTCGGAAGCTAGAGATGGTTTCTGAGTGCCGGCCACGCCTAGGGTACCCTCCCGGGGCGTGACAAAGACCTCTACTAATGAAAACAAAATTGCCAATTACTGTTTGGGGTCATGCTATTTTACATGCAGCAGCACTTGTACGTCTAAGACCGACATATTATAATAAATACTCTTCGTTACAATTAGTATTTGGTCATGAACCAAATATAACCCATTTAAGAATTTTTGGTTGTGCGGTATACGTGCCTGTAGCGCCACCACAACGTACAAAAATGGGCCCCTCAACGAAGGTTGGGCATATATGTCGGGTTTGACTCACCCTCCATAATTAGATACCTTGAATCGTTGACTGGAGACTTATTCACTGCTCGATTTGTAGATTGTCGGTTTGATGAAACAATTTTCCCGCCATTAGGGGGAGAGAAAAAGAAACCCGAAAAAGAAACAGAAATTGCGTGGAAAATTTCATCACTATCACATTTTGATCCACGTACCCGCACATGTGAACAGGAAGTCCAGAAGATCATCCACTTGCAGAAAATAGCAAATCAAATGCCAGATGTATTTACTGATTTGAAACGGATAACTAAGTCACACATCCCTGCAGTGAATGTACCTACCCGGATTGATGTCCCAAAAGGACCATCTACAAATATCATAGCTTCTGAATCCCAAACACGCCAGAAGCGTGGTAGACCGTTGGGTTCAAAGGAAAAAAATCCTAGAAAGAGAAGCGTGAGAAATAATAAAGATGATACTACAATAGAACCTCCTGAAGAAGGTCAAGATTTGAGTAATCCTGATATTTCTGAAGAAATCAGTGAACCCGAGACTCAAGTGAATGAAGAACTTTCAATAAGTTCTTTCGGTGATGAGATAAAATTAGATCGATCTAAAATCACGGTTGATAATGTTTTTGCATATAATGTTGCACTTAACCTCATGCAAGATAGTGAAAGTCTTGAGCCTAAATCTGTCGAAGAATGTCGACGTAGATGTGATTGGCCAGAATGGCAAAAAATAATTCAATCAAAATTAGACTCACTTGCTAAACGTGAGGTTTTTGGACCTGTAGTCCAAACCCCTGAAGGTGTAAAACAGTTGGCTATAAATGGGTTTTTGTTAGAAAACGAAATGAGAGAAATAAAATTGTAAGATATAAGGCACGCCTTGTTGCACAAGGATTCTCTCAAAGACCCGGAGTCAATTATGAAGAAACATATTCACCTGTTATGGATGGAATAACTTTTCGATATCTCATCAGTTTAGCTGTACATAAAAATCTTGAAATACATCTAATGGATGTAGTTACAGCTTACCTTTATGGTTCACTTGATAATGAAATTTACATGAAAATTCCAGATGGATTAAAATTGCCCGAAGCATGTAAAAAGTCTCGGGAAATGTACTCAATAAAACTGCAATGATCATTATATGGTTTAAAACAATCAGGGCGTATGTGGTATAATCGTCTCAGTGAGTACTTGATAAATGAAGGCTATATAAATGATGTCATTTGTCCATGTGTTTTTATTAAGAAAACGGAATCAGAGTTTGTTATACTCGCCGTTTATGTTGATGACATAAATCTCATTGGAACCCCTGAAGAGGTACAAAAGGCAATTGAATATTTAAATAAAGAATTTGAAATGAAAGACCTTGGAAAGACAAAACTTTATCTAGGTCTGCAAATTGAACATTTAGCAGACGGAGTTTTTGTCCATCAATCTGCCTACACTGAGAAAATCTTAAAAAGATTTTACATGGACAAAGCACATCCATTAAGTACTCCAATGGTTGTTCGATCACTTGAAGTGGAAAAGGATCAGTTTCGACCTCCAAAAGAGGATGAAGAAATTCTTGGTCCTGAAGTACCATATCTCAGTGCTATTGGAGCACTTATGTACCTTGCTAACGCAACTAGGCCTGATATAACATTTTCTGTCAATTTGCTAGCAAGGTATAGTTCATCCCCAACGCGAAGGCATTGGAACGGTATCAAACATATTTTGCGATACCTGAAGGGTACTATTGATATGGGTTTGTTTTATACTAACAAAGGTTGCGCAAACCTTATTGGTTATGCAGATGCAAGTTATTTATCAGACCCACATAAAGCTCGATCTCAGACAGGTTATCTGTTTACACACGGAGGGACTGCTATATCATGGCGATCTACAAAACAGTCCATTGTTGCTACTTCTTCAAATCATGCTGAAATAATAGCAATTCATGAAGCAAGTAGAGAATGTGTGTGGTTGAGATTGATGATACAGTTCATCAAAGAAAGATGTGGTCTGGAAAATAATGTTAAAGTACCCAAATTATATTCGAAGATAATGCCACATGCATAGCTCAATTGAAAGGTGGCTTCATAAAAGGAGACAGAACGAAACATATTTCACCAAAATTATTCTTCACACATGATTTTCAGAAGAACGGTGAAATTGATGTACAACAAGTTCGTTCAAGTGATAATCTTGCAGATTTATTCACAAAGGCATTACCAACATCAACTTTTGAGAAGCTAAGGCATAAGGTTGGAATGCGCCGTCTCCAAAATATCAAATGAAGTTTTCATCAGGGGGAGTAAAATACGCGCTGCACTCCTTTTTTCTTAACCAAGGTTTTGTCCCACTGGGTTTTCCTGGTAAGGTTTTTAATGAGGCAGTACTCAAGGCGTATTACCAGATATGTGTACTCTTTTTCTTTCACTAGGTTTTTTTCACTGGATTTTTACTAGTAAGGTTTTAACGAGATACAACATTTATGTATATTGAATTTTTTTTTATTACGTAAACATCCAAAGGGGAGTGTTAGGAAAATGGATGTTATTTTCCCAAGTGGGGCCCACTTGAAGTGGGCAACTTGCCCACTTGGGCTGCTATCATGTTGAGTATCCTCTTATACATATATGCCAACATTGGCATTAAGATGAATGCCAAGAAAATA
Source organism: Solanum dulcamara (assembly GCF_947179165.1). Taxonomy (NCBI): domain Eukaryota; kingdom Viridiplantae; phylum Streptophyta; class Magnoliopsida; order Solanales; family Solanaceae; genus Solanum; species Solanum dulcamara. Next base: position 83,468,009 of record NC_077237.1, on the reverse strand, counting down.
ATACAGAAAACACGTAGAGCAATTACTTCCTCCTTATTTCTCTTAATCTCTCTTGTTATTATTTTCTCCTTCTTAAATTATTAATCTAGTCTATTTTACAAAATACTTTACTTTTTCTGACTATTATATTGATGGTCGCCAATATAATGTAAATATCTGAAAACTAAGTGAATTCTTTTTATAAATTCTAATAAAAGGATCGTTTGATTCACATATTTTCTTCTTTTGTTTTCATTTGGTGTTTGCAATTACTAGTACTGAAGCTCGATTAATTTGAGTTTTCGTTGCATGAAATTCATTCGGAGAAAACACAATCTACTCAGGATTGATTCACATATTAATTGACAGGAAAAGCACATATTATTGATTATAATTAAGCACATCATTTAAAATATAATCAGTTTTTTAAATTATTTAAATTTAAATTTCCTCATAATTAAAATTTAAACTTTAAGATCTGAACTTTGGGTAGCTTAACTTCAAATTTTTGATCTAAAATTCAAATTTCATTATTTGATTGTACAAAAATTTGTAGATGGACGTATTATAATATATATATATATATATATATCACAATATATTCATTTTTTTTTGTTTGGGTGATAGACCATTAGACCTAAAAGAATTTAGTCACATAACATGGAATTCATGAACTCCTTTTCTTATTCTTTACTTTTCTCTTTAAAATAGTTTAATATAATTATAGATATGTTTTAAATATAGATGCTACAAGCGATTGTTAGCGAATAACAATTATTTGCAACAAGTAATTATATAAGAAACATTATCAAGGCATTTTCACTTTTAAATATATTTATTTTCTGTAGTGCTAATAATGTATGTATTATATTCCGGACAAATAATGCATTGATTTTTCATAACTTAGAGTCTGTTTGGATATAAGTCAAAAGTCATAAGTTAGAAATTTTAATTTATATTTTTGTCTTAAATTTCTAAGATGACACTTATTGACTATTGTGGACAATTTTTTTTAAAACTGAAATAACACTTATTTTAGAATGAGGAAAGTGTGTACCAATGATCTCTCTTTAGTTAAAAAGAAAAATACTACTAGATTCATAGACTAACTAGACTCACTCACCTATCAAACTAACTAGTCTTTTGAGTTAGACTTCATGTTGATTTATATCAATGTATCAGAGTTCGTCGATCCATATGAAACGCGACTTAAAGTGGTGGCCTGAATTTAAGAGGGTTGCCAGTCGCGACGAATAAGATCATTGGTTCTCAAGCAATCTCATTGATTCATCCCTCATTGGTTAAAAAGAGAAATACTAATGAGTTTATAAATTAACCACCTCTTAAACTAGTCTTTCGGGTTAGTCTCTTATGTTTGATCTATAACAAAAACATTAACTAGAAAGCTAATTAATTAAGTTATCTTTATTTATTCTTGATTTCAATTTAATATAACTCTATTTTTTACCGCATTAATCTCTATCCACATTTATTGACTAAGGATTAAAGTGAAAAGTAATAACTAATTACATTTTGATTTTCTAAAGTGATGACGATATATTTTGAATCAATTATTTTTAATAAGCACGATAATCAAAACGGATCAACTTAAAGAGAATAATACTTTCATGATATTCAAAAAAATATATATTGAACTAATTAAAAAGGTTACAAAGGTTGTTGAGCTATCCATCTTTTAAACATATGAAAGCTCTCCTCACATTTGTCCTCTGAAGTTGTGTGCCCTCCTCCCTAATGGAAAAACAAAGAACAAAAACATTTGAGAAATGTGAGTAAGACAATTATTATTTACTATTGAGATTGAAGACAACAAAAAATCATATGAGTATAAAATTCTTGCCTTTACTGTTGCATATGTCATATGATTAGAGAAAGACCTTGTGTAACTGTGATTCAAAGATATATAATTTAGAATTTTATAACAATAGTATAACTTGAACGAATATCTAGGGAACTGAATGAACTTTGAAAAATCATACCCTGCAATTTTTCCATCAACCATCCATGGACGCCAATCATCAATAATAGAATAATTTAGATACTTTATCCATGCTTGCGTTGATTGGAAAGGAACAACCATATCATGATCGCCACTGCTCAAACAAAAAACTTTGTTATGTACTATATAGTAACTTCAGCTAAATCTTGAGTGCTTAAAGCACAACTTAGAAAATCATAGCATGAAAATATCAAACCTGTATATAAGTGATCGATAACCTTTTGAACTAAGGTTTACATGGTAAGGTATACTATTCATGAAAGTAATTATGTAACTTTTATCCCCAATACTTTGCCTACATCTGGCCCATGGTCTTTTTATAGTTCCCTATCAAAGAAAAACGAAAAAAAAAATGAAAAATTCTTTTAATAATATCTTTCACCATAGCTCTAAGCAACATTTACTATACATGTACAAATAAAACGAATTGAAATACCTTTCTAACATGGAGAGCCTCTTGAACTCTTGGGTCATTTGCCCAATGAACGGAGAGATTGTGTATGGCGACCTACAATCAGAAAGCATATATGTATATATAATTACCCTGCATTTACTCATCAAAGAGAACATGACATATGCCTCTTTCATTTTATGTATTGTCAGTCAGAGTCGTCTCCAAAATTTAAAGTTATCGAGTATTCATACTTTGAAGTAACAACTAAGGGACTTAATTACCCGACTTATTCCTCGATAGATAAAGTCATCATGTTTTAGAACGATGAAATTCTCTCCAAGAAACCTTCTTTCACTTGACGATTGGCGCGAGTTTGGTTCTTCGTATGTTCCGCAGAAAGGCTCTAGTATTTGCTCATTACATATACCACTCACAAGCTACAAAGTTGCATTACAAGAGTGTTAAGCTAAGAACCAGTTCAAAATATTAATTACGAAGTATATATATATACACACAAAAAGGTAAATCTTACCTTCTTAAACATTTTAAAGTTTTCTGAACATAATCTATTGGTAGATTTTATATTTCGGTATTCGCCTTTGCAAGTCTCTTTCAACGACTGATACAACAAGATCCCAAATTAATCACTTTTGTGTGAAACTGTGTTTGTATGATACAAAATTTATACATGAAGTCAGATTGAACCAACCTCATAAAGTTCGTCAGATATTAGCCCCATACCATGACAGAAAGGAATTTGGTAATTGATTTCTTCAGGAAATGTTTTTGGATTTCCAAGTGAATAGCCCTTAAAGGATATTACCATCAAATTAAAACAATATTTTTTCTGTGCATGATATATATATATATATTTGAAATTACAAGAAAGGAAAGGAATAGAAAACCTTGAGGTTGATTAATGGCTCTTTGCCTGCTTCAATTCCTGCATTTTCATAACATAAAATAGTTTTGGTGGCTAGAAATGTTATGAGCATCTTCATTTTTGGCTAGAAATGTAACACATGAATGTAGCTTTCCATATATATCTTGGCTAATAAATGTAGAGCTAATAATCAATGACAACAAATTAAAGTATAACTTGGATCCGAGCCTTGGGACCAGAGAACCTTCCAATTACAGGGAGCGCTTTAACCCCCCTTGATGGATCTATCGATACGAATTCAGATTAATCAAACTAGTAAGGACTCCAGGCTTCGAAAAATTGGAAGAAACAGTAATAACAAAGCATGAGTAATGGGGTGATGAGAATGATCATAACTTCACATTACAATCAAACATTTTTATAACAATACCGTTTGTCGAGAGAATTTTTGGCTGCTATAGCGAGATCTTTTTATAAAGAACATATAATCGTAGCATAACATAACATGAATATTAGTTCAAGAAAAAAAACTTAGCCATTATAGTAAAATATTATTATAGAAGATGACTATTATAGAGATGTATGACTTGATATGCTAATATTAACTAGTCCTTACCATTTGATATTAGTTGAACAACAACTGGAACTGTAATGCCTGCATATGAGTCCCCAGAAACATAGAAAGGGTTCGAAATGAATCTTGGATGATAAATGAACCACTGCAGAATAAATCACGAGTTAGTCCGAAATACATTTCTATTATATTTGGTTGCTACTTAGTAGTGTCTTCAATAGAAAATGAACTACTTTTACATAATTTTTTAAAATTTTTTGACCTTTCAGTGAATTTAGTTTAATTTTTCTCCCAATTTTCTCTGTTTATTGATCATTATCCTTTCAATGGATTCAACTTAACCTTACATTCTCGATAAGAAACATAGATGTATATGTGAAAATTCATTAAAATTTAAATAAATATTTGATTCTAACTTCATAATTTAAGAAGTACGCGGTTAATAGTTCAGTACTAAAATTTTAAAGGTTGAACCCAACAATTTTAAACCCTAGGTCTTCCGTCGACGAACAATGCATAATGAGTATTATATTGAGGAAAACATGAAAATCCACTAATTCATATGTATCTAATTTATGAACTTGGAATAATTATCAAATACCTTTCGTAAAAATTCATAGACCTGATCGCATGCTTGTAGATCAGTATAATTGTGCCCCATTGAAGTTGTTGCATATGAGAACCCAGTATTTAAAGGTTGTTCCAAGAAAAGTATGCTTGCAAACTACCAAGTTTAAGAATACATTAATTTGATGCTCTAAATTTAACAAACATAAGAAAAAAAGAAGAAGCTATTTTGTATCACCTTTGTCCATGAATATGGTCTTGAAACAAGAATTGGTAGGCTTCCATTGTATGCCTTTTGGCCAAAAGCCAATGGACCTAAAGAATTCAGAAGTCAAATTTCTCCAAATATGAGTTACACATTATACCAAAGTTTTTCCACGCTTATAGAAGCCGTGTAAGTACAATTAAAAATAAGTTAATTTTGAAAGCTGGCTAAATAGTAAGACTGTAGGTGAAATATGTGACGAAAATAACAATATAAGCACATTGATTGGCTCTTTCAAACATGAACAACAATGACAACCATTTGGATACAAATAATCTCTAGACTATGAAAGCATGTTACATATATTCAACGTGAGTTATAAACTTATGATCATAGGTTAAATTAACTAAAACAATATAACGATCTTTACCTTGTCGGTATATATAACTTAAATTCATTTAATATTTACCTACTTCGTAAACCAATCCTGTGAAGGATGAGCAACCGGGCCCTCCCGTTATCCATAGCAAGAAGGGATCTTTCTTGGAGTCTGATTCTGATTTAACAAAGTAATAAAATAGTTGTACTTCCTCAGATTTGTCAACTCCAATGTATCTGACAATTTCAAAATACATCACTTCAACAAAGAGAGCGCAAACAAATTCACTAATTTATGTAATTATAAAAGTGTTTGACGAAACTTACATAATTTGGACAAACTGACTTAAAATTATCTTTCAACTAATATGTGCTTTGGTAAACACCCAAAATTGCTTGCTAAACCAAAATCAGCCATATCTTTTCATTTTCAATTTACAAACTCTCTTGGTTTGACCCCACTTTTTATTATTTTATTTTTGGTATTATCTCAAAATATATTTTACAAAACAAAACCCCTCAATTCCTATATCCACCCGTTTCCTCTTTTCTTTACTAATATAATTTTTTTAAAAACCTTTAATGATATTTTAGTCATTTTAATAAAAAACCGTTTATCTAACATCCTTTTACCAAACTCTGCTTATTCTCATTTCATTCCTTTTTATCAAAACACATAACTACATATTTGTAAAAAAATATTTTTTCTAACACTTAAAATTTATTCGTTATATAAAATCAACTAACACAAATGGGCTCTAACGACTTTTGACACTCATTAGTCATTATAATCTCAATTATGTCATAACATTTAATCATTTATGTTCAATTATGTCATAACATTTAATCATTTATGTAGCTATAAGACTTTTGAACCTGTTATTTATATACTAGTCAAGAAAGAGGTAAAAGCTTTATATTAATGACACATAAAAACATAGATTAATGAGAAATTAAAGAGAAGAAAGTTACCCAGTCTCAAGATAAAAAGGAAGAGGGCCATCAAAACCAGGAAGAAGTTCAACAATTGAGCTATTCTCAGGAATACTTTGTACATGTAGAAATAAAGTAAGAAGAAAAAGAAAATGAAACATTGTTGAATATGAATAATTATAATTATAATTTATTATAGATAAAGTCTGAGTGTCCTTATATATATATAGAAACTCCAGCACTACTAAATATGTACAAGTTATTTTATAAATAAGAAGATATTACCGGCAAAAGTATATATATATAAATCAAATTAAATTGAATATTTGATTTATTCATTGAAAAATCAAACCTTTTTAAAAGTGATTTATGTCCCATTCTTCCACTTTAAACACGTGTTACCTATTTGTCCATATGCACGCAATCAGAGGTCAAGCATAAGTTAGTAGACCGACTCAAAAAGTGGTAGAAATATGTATATTGATCATAAGAAAATACATTAAAAAAAATCCATACATTCTCTTCTATAGTTTTTATACCCATTTGTTAATTGAAGCGTTCAATTAATATAGTAAAAACTGTTAAAATTAACAAGATTCTAAGTGAAAGTTAGGTAAAAGTTTGGTAATTTTGACATATAGTGATGTCATGAATGACATTAAGAACAAGAATGTAATATCATGGATAATATCAAGAGCAAAAATTTATTTCTATAAATAGGTAGCTCTTGATTCATTTGAAACACACCTCTCATCACTTCTCTCACTTGTCTTCTCATATTCTAAGACATTTGTAAAATACATTAGAAGAGTAGAGAATTGATAGAGCAATTCTTTTAGATGTATTTGGGATCTCTTCCCTTTTTGTTAATATAAAAGCAGTTGTTCTCTGGTGGATGTAAGATTATTATGATCCGAATCACGTTAAATATTGTTGTTTCTCCTTGTTCTTTTAAATTTTCACATTTTCGCTAACAATTGGTATCAAAGCCAATGTTCTGTCTAAGTATGCTCTGGGGTTGCAGCACACTCTGAACTTCCATATCAGAAAAGAATTACTTTCATTTCCTGTATTTCCAAATACTTTGTAGTAGAAGAGGAAGAACAAGTAAAAATGAGTTCCATGAAGTTTGAAGATGATAGATTTAGTGGGCGCAACAACTTCAATATATGAAAAATTCAGACGATGGCATTACTACGACGGAAGGTTCAATCCATGCTATTGATGGAAAGTACCCCAATACCACATCGGTTTCTGGTAAGGCAAAGATTGAATGAGATGCATTAATTGTAATCCAACTATCCCTTGCACCTAACGTGCTCTATGAAGTGAGTACAAGTAAAAAGGAGACGGCCAAACAGTTATGGGATAGGTTGGAAAGGCTTTACCAGGACCGTTCGGTTACAACAATGATGTTGTTACAATGGCGTCTTCACACATTTAATATGGAGTTAGATACTTTGTTGCAAGACCATCTAGATGCATTCAATAAACTTGTAATGGACTTACAGAATGCCAGAATTAAGAAGGATGAAGAGACATTTGCATGTACTTTGCTATTTTCATTGACTTCAAAATATCATGATATTGAGAATTCAATGATGTATAGCAAGGCGCCTATGACAACAAATGGGTGTTAGACTCTGGTTGTACTCTGCATATGACATTCCGAAGAGATTGATATAGTAGCTATGAAATAAGTAGAGGAACTATAGTAATAGGCAATAATGCAACTTGTAAAATAGTTGGTCTTGATTTAATTCGGGTTAGCTGCCATGATGGAATCGTGAGGACTATTATAGAAGTCCATCATGTTCCTGATCTGAAGAAGAATTTGATCTCCCTGGGTACTCTGGATAAACAAGGCTACAAGTACATGAGTGAAAGAGGTATAATAAAGGTGGATAAAGGTTCCTTAGTCATGGTGAAGGCTAAGCTGGAGGATGGCCTTTACACACTAGCAGGAAACACCATTGTTAGCTCTATTAATGCATCTGTAGTGCAGTTATCTAACAATGACAAGGCAAGATTATGACACATGAGACTAGGCCATATGAGCACACGAGGACGGGAGATGTTGAGCAAACGCAACCTTTTGAATAATGAAAAGATCAACACGCTTGAATTTTGTGAGCATTGCATCTTAGGAAAGCAGAAAAAGGTCAATTTTAGCACTAGCAAGTACAAGACGGGAGGAGTTCTAGACTATATTTGTTCAGTTATGGGGTCCTTTTAAGCTTCCATCGAAGGGAGAAAAGAGGTATCTTTTCATATTCATTGATGATTTTTCACGAAATGTTTAGGTGCGTCTTTTGAAGGTAAAAAATGATGCTTTTGAAACATTTAAAAAATGAAAGATTTTGATTGATAATCAAATGGAGAGAAAAATCAAGTATCTTCACACAGACAATGGTTTGGAGTTTTGTAGTGAAGAGTTCAATAATTTCTACAAAGTTCATAGGATCACAAGACATAAGACGGTCAGGCACACACCACAGCAGAATGGAGTTGTCGAGAGGATGAACAAATCTCTTCTTGAGAAGGCTCGTTGTATGCTTTTACAAGTCAAAATGTCTAAAGTGTTTTGGGCTGAAGCAGTTCACATTGCTTCTCATATTGTCAATCAATCTCCAGCATCAACGATTGACTTTAAAACTCCGAGTGAGGTATGGTCAGGTGAACCCTCTAACTATTTATACCTGTGAATATTTAGGTGTCCAACTTATTATCATGTTAATAAAGGAAAGCTTGAACCAAGGACTAAAAAGGTCATATTCATAGGGTATGCAGATGGAGTAAAATGGTATATAAACTTTGGTGTTTGTCTTTACTCAAATTTATAGTTAGTAAAGATATGTTACCTTTGATGAATCTTCTATACTTTATCCTCGTAAAATTTTTGTGGAGTTATCAAGAAATAAGAACAACGAGTAGGTGGAGCTACCAATAGAGCTTACCAAGGAAAAGGATCAAGAGACTCAAGTTGATGAGTCAAAAAATGCAGATCTTGAAGAAATCATTGTCAATAAACCATACACAATTGCGAAGGAAAGGTACAAAAGACAGATATGAAAATTTGAACGTCTTAAAGAGCAAGAAAATCTAACTACATATGCGTTCGTAGCTGTAGAGGAAGAGATTAAAGATCTCGAACCTTTCTCGTATGTTGAAGCAACTTTTTGCAAAGATGCTGCACAATGGCGGTTAGCCATGATGGAAGAGATAGAGTCTCTTCTCAAAAATGAGACATGAGTCTTAGTTGAAGGGCCAAAGGAGAAGAGGACAGTTGGATTCAAATGGGTCTACAGAAATAAAGAAGGTATTCGAAGTGGAAGATGCTAGGTTTAAGGCGAGATTGGTTGCAAAAGGTTTGTAACACCTCAAAATTTCTACGCTAAGATTTAAACCATTCTTCTTATGTGTATAGGCTTGAACTCGAAGGCTTCAAATTGTATATATGAGTTAGGATCAATTCCTGTCACGCCCCAGAGGGTACCCTAGGCGTGGCCGGCACTCGAAGGCCATTTCTGACCTCAGAGCGAACCACTTGGTCCAGTCACACATTCAATCAATCACATTCTCTTAGCGAAAAACTCAATTAAAGAAATACTATTCATATATGGGGGCCGAAGGCCAAACATTTACAATATAACAAGACAATAAAATAAGACTCCTCAAAATAACAGTTCGACCTCCCCACACTCCAGTCTATGAAGCCTCTATCAAAGTCTAAGAGGTGTCAATGACAAGTCCATGGCTACCAACAATCAAAATAAGAGAAACGACAACAGACTGTCCAAGAAAGCTCAACATCCCCCAGAAACTAGGAGGACTCACCAACTAGCTGGGAGTGTATGTGGATCTTCAACGGAGCGCCGGTTAATGATCTCTAGTACCTGTCTCTGTATCATAAAACGATGCAGGCCAAATGGCGTCAGTACATGGAATGTACGAGTATGTAAAATGGCCGAATACAACGAACATCAAGAAAGAACCAGTCAACTCGGAATCTCAACTCATATATATGTATATACAAGACAACTTACTCAAATGTCCTAAGTCTAAACAAGAATATGATTTAGACGGGACCAATCACATACAATTCAACTCAATCTGACTCAGAGTACTATCAAGACCTATTTGGGAGTTTCTCTTACCCGACAACCATCACTTATGAGCCAGTGAAGGTACAACAAAATGACGTTGTTGCCGCGCCCGTTCATACTTTGCCAGGGTATGAATGAATCAAACACTCATGGATCCAATCCAACCAAGTCCTATAATGTCAGGACAAATCTCTCGGGGAAGCATCCGACTTAACGGTTCAATCCCCCCTACGTTTGGCAACACAGGTATTGGGTTCGAGTATGGACTATACTCTTGCCTAATTCGGTGCTCGATACTCCTCCCAAGACTCAATGCTCATAAAACTCCATCCAATCAACTGAATCAACTCAATCAACTCAATCAACTCATATCGACAAGTCTCATTACAACCTTGTCATCTTATCAACTCTATCACAATCAAATCTCTCTCAATCATACTATCCGATCAATCTCAAGCATATCATTCAAAAGAAATTTAAATGCACATATATAGCATCATCTAGATATAATCAATCATTTCTTTCATCCATTTGAGAAATCTTTGAGGCTTATCACAATTTCAAGACTTTAAATTGACATTTCATATTGAGCAACATTTTCAAGAAAATAACATCCTTTATCATAATCTACATAGTAAGAAGATAAATAGAACATATTTCACAACTCATTTCTTCATCAACTCATACTCACATAAGGTCTCATTTTTGGAACCTCTTAGCTCAACAACATTGACACATATAGAATCAAATAAATAGGGAACAAAACTCATTCAACCATAAACCATACCAAGGAACTCCATTTTTAAGAACATCTAACCTCAAGCAAGAGTAGGACACATGGGTGGACTTAACCCATGTTTTGGATAGCCTTTCATACCTTAGTGAAGACTTGAAGAAACCTTGTTGTTGGGTTTTCAATGGAGGACTCAAATCTTGAAGCTCCTAGAACTCTTCTTTGTTGGAAATAGAGAAGAAGAAGAAGAGAGAGAGAGAGAAGTTCCTAGGGCTTTTAGAGAGAGAGTGAGAGATTGAAAATGATCCCAAAATGTGTTAGGGATGATACATATATAATTTGGGGGAATTCCCAAATTACCCCTTCTCAAAAGTTTTGAAAAATAGGCCAAAATGCACCTGGCGCGATAGTGGCGCGTCGCGCCATTGCAGCGCCAGACCGATTATGCCTAAAAACCTACACACCTCGTAGTGGCACACCGCGCCAAGGACCAAACTACTGAGGCATGTTTCTGGCACGATAGAGGCGCGTCGCGCCCTTATAGCGCCAAGGCCAAAGTTTCTGGGTTCTGGAAATTTGGCCTGAAAAACCCTGCACAACTTTTAGTGGCGCATCGCGCCAAGAACCAAACTACTGAGGCATGTTTCTGGCGCGATAGTGATGCGTCGCGCCGTTACAGCGCCAAGGCCATTTCCCCAACAGTTTCAACCCAGGCCAAAATGAAATTCCTGCCGCGCTAGTTCGTCTTAGGAGCGTCATATCTTTCGACTCCGAACTCCAAAATTTGCATTCTTGGTGGCGTTGGAAAGAAGACTCGACGACCTTTGATTTAATAGATCGTGGGCCACCCAGATCGTCATCTATCAAAAGATAGGGTCATTAGAATTCAACCTCTCAAGCGAACTCCTCCTCAAACTTAGTCACGACGAATCTTTGGGTTAAATTTAGTCCTAGGGGTCCTTCATGACCCCACATCACCTCTAATGCGGCAACATTTCTCAACAACTCGTCTTACTCACGCGAAGGCTCCTCAATACTCGAGTCCGATCCTACCCGAACAAAAGAAGGGTCTGAATCTTAAAGAAAAATTTTGGGGGGTGTTACAATTCCTAAGTATTTAAAGTGTATTAGATGTGATTTAGGGTCATGAGGGATCCCTAAAACCAAGCCAAGTCCAAACAATTCCTCTTGGCTAAGTTTCTGAATGAGTTTGTATAAGGGTTAACTTCAAACGACCATATCTTCTAAAATATAATGAATTAGGTGGACCATGACCTATCAAATTAAAGGTCTTTGAGTTTTCTTTCCAACGCCACCAATATTGCATTTTTTCGAGTTTGGAGTCAAAAGTTATGATTAGTCGAACAGAGAGGTCCGCGACAGGTCCACGTCGCGGATCTGAAGCGAACTTTGACGAATTATTTTCCAGATTTCATTTTGTCGACCAGAAAGGTCCGCGACACGTCCGTATCGCGGACCTGAAGCGAACTTGTCCCGATTTCCAGATTTTTTAAGAGGCATTTTGGGAAAACTTCATAACACCTATATATACAACTTGGTCACATTTTGAGATGATATTTTCAGTCTTTTGCCCCAATAAAGAACCCTAAACCCCATCCTCTTCTCTCACAATTCATCTCCAACAAGAAATCTTCTAAAAAAAACTCAAGGATTCAAGTTCCCCATTGAAAACCTAACATCAAGGTTCCTTCAAAATCTACTTTCAAGGTATGTAAGGCTACTTAAAACATGGGTTGAGTCCACCCATGTGCCCTATACTTTCTTGAGGTTAAATGTTTATAAGAATGGAGTTTCTTGATAGGCTTATGTCCAAATGAGTCTTGTCATATATTAATTTGATTCTTGTTGTGTTGATGTTGTTGAGTCAAGAAATTTCTAAAAAGAACCTTCATGTTAGTATGAGTTGATGAAGATGAGTTGTTAAACATGCTTTATTGACTTCCTTAACTATGTGGATTATGACAAAAATGTTAACTCTCTTAAATATGTTGTTCATCTTAAATTGTTGGTTTAAAACCTTGGAGTTGTAATGAGTTCCAAAGATGTGTTAAATGAATAGAGAAATGATTGGATATGTTTGTATATTGCTATAAACGTACATTTAAATTTACTCTCAAAAGATATGATTGGGATTGATCGGATAGTATGATTGGGAGATGTTTGATTGTGATAGAGTTGATGCGTTGATAAGGTTCTAAATGAGACTTGTCGATATATTTTGATTGAGTTGATTTGATGGAGTTTTATGAGCATTGAGTCTTGGGAGGAGTATCGAGCATCGAATTGGACAAGAGTATAGTCCATACTCGAACTCATAAATTATACCGCCAACGTAGGAAGAGATTGAACTATTAAAGTCGGATGCTTCCCATGGGATCGAACCGTTAAAGTTATGTTTCCCATTTTATTGTCCTGAAATGATAGGAATTGACTGATTGATAGAATCCATGATTGGTTGATTCATTCATGCCATGGCAAGGTATGAACGAGCGTGGCAACAATGCTGGTTTATTGTACTATCACTGGCTTATAACTAATGGTTGTCGGATAAGAGAAACTCCCACATAGGTATTGATAGTACTCTGAGTCGGATTGAGTTGAATTGTATGTGATTTGGTCCCGTCTAAACTATATTCTTGCTTAGACTTAGGATGCTTGATTGATTTGTACTTCTTTCTGAGTTGAGATTCCCGAGTTGATTTGGTCTTTTCTAATGTTGTTTCATTCAGCCATTTTACATACTCATACATTCCATGTATTGATGCCATTTGGCTTGCATCATTTCATGATGCAGAGACAGGTACTAGAGATCATCAACCGATGCACCATTGAAGATCCACACACTCCTAGCTAGTTGGTGAGTCCTCCTAGTTTCTAGAGGATGTTGAGCTTTCCTGTATAGTCTGTATTGTTTTTCTTTATTTTGAATATTGGTAGCCATGGGCTTGTCATTGGCACCTCCTAGATTGTTGATAGAGGCTTCATAGACCGGAGTGTAGAAATGTTGGATTATTCTTTTGAGTAGTTCTTCCATAACTGTTGTTGATTTGATAGTTGTTCGGCCTTCGGCCCAAATTTATGAATAGTATTTCATTGATTGAGTCTTCCGCTGAGAGAATGTGATTGAATGAATGTGTGACTGGACCAGATGGTTTGCTTGGAGGCCAGAAATGGCTTTCGAGTGTCGGCCACGCTTAGGGTACCCTCCCGGGGCGTGACAGGGTTTCAATCAAAAAGAGGGAATTGACTATAATGAGATCTTCTCTCCAGTCGTGAAACATAGCTCAATTCGTGTGCTACTATCATTGGTTGCACAATTTGATTTGGAGCTCCAACAACTTGATGTCAAAACCGCTTTCTTACATGGTAATCTAGAAGAGACAATCTATATGGATCAGCCTGAAGGTTTCCTAACTGAGGGAAAAGAAGATCTTGTATGCCAACTAAAAAAGTCTTTGTATGGTTTGAAGTAATTCCCTAGACAGTGGTACAAGAGGTTTGATGCATTCATGATTATGCATAGATTCTCGAGGAGTGCATTTGATAGCTATGTGTATCACAAGAAAATGTCTAGTAACTTTATGATTTATTTATTGTTGTATGTTGATGATATGCTTATTTTCGCTGACAACATCACATAGATAAATATTTTGAAGAAACTGTTGAGCAAGGAATTTTACATGAAGGATTTGGGAGATGCAAAGAAAATTCTTAGAATTGAGTTTTCAAGAGAAGATGGTATTGTACATCTTTCTCAAAATAGGTACATCGAAAAGGTTCTTGAAAGATTTAATATGCAAATGACCAAGCTTGTAAGTACACCATTAACTTCTCATTTTAAGCTTTCAAAGTTACAAATGTCTCAGTCTGGGGATGAGGTGGTGCATATGTCAAAAGTTCTTTACGCTAGTGCAGTTGGTAGCATTATGTATGCTATGATGTGCACACTTCTAGATATTGTTGAATCTGTAAGTGTGGTAAGCAGGTACATGGCCAATCCAGGAAAAAGGCATTGAGAATCTGTCAAGTGGATATTGAGATATCTTAAAGGAGCTTCTGATGTTGGCCTAACCTTTCGGAAAAGTGAAGATATTT